>NC_134574.1:77328438-77642997 GCF_050947875.1 Dermacentor variabilis
GTTCAGCTGAAAATAAAGGTTCTGCGCCGGTATTTCTTTGAGTTTCGGTGCTGTTCCGACACCCTGCCAGCATCCCTATCGATGTTTAAACTAACATCCCGTTAGCTTCTGAGATCCAGGCCACACTTAGCACGATCGTCTTTTTATTCCAAAGATTGACCTGGCAGTCGGCCGCCCCCGTGCCCTCCCATGTGGCATCATGCGCGTGAGAGAGCGCAGACCTGCCTCTTATATTTAGGAGCTGTTCCAAACATCAGGACCTCGGTTAACTGCGCGTTATTGCAAAGCAAACAGAAGGAGAATCACGCTTACTACATCGACAACTAGTCGCGCCTGTGTTAAGTGTTAACAGAGCCTTGTTAAAAATAAATTATGGGCTTTTACGTGCCAAAGCCACGATCAGATTATGAGACACGCCGTAGTGGGCGATTAATTTTGACCACCAGGGCTTCTTTATGAGTGCAATTATATCCAAATACACGAATGTCCTTGTTCTTGCGCAAGTACACGCTTAGGTTTACTATACATGTTTTTCTAGGGACAAAGTAGAAGAGCGTGAAGCAGCGGAACAGGGAAAAGGAAAGCCACAGAGAATTTCCACAGATGACTCTTCTCTGCGTCCAATAGTCGCAGTGGCTTAAAGTGTTGTGGTTACAGTAGCTATAGTTAGCGTTTGGCGACGAAGGTGCCCCACAACTGGGTTGCACTAGAGGACACGTCCTTAGCATCGACTGCCTTTGCATCGGAGGCGTGAGCACAACCAACTCCGACCACCACGAAAACGGGCGAGGCAGCCTAGGAAACCTGCTTAAAGATAAATAGCGAGCTCGTTCAAGAACTGCCCAACGGCTGAAGAAAAAGTGTGAAGTGAGTCATTTGCTTCCAGCAGCCGAGTTCAGTAACAGCAGCCGCGGATATGACGTCGGAGAAACACTGTTGGTGCAGTGACCATGGCTCCCTAAGGCGCCCGCCATTTTAAGAGCGGGCGGACGCCCGATGTCGCGCGTGCATTTTCACCAACCCGGTCACGTAGCGGCTGCATGCTATACGGCAAACACAATCGCGCTCGCGAAGAGGGCCCAACGAAGCTCATGCCCCGCGCGTGTGTTGTTTGCGGCGTGCATAGCAAAACGCGCACACGCGCGGTTAGCGCGGGCAAGCACTCTCATCGACTCGCCGGGACGCCGTTTCGAAAGCCCGCAGCGCGATACGGAGAAAGCCCGCAGATGTGCGCGCGGCGTGATCAGATAGCAGCAGCGCGGGGGCAGACAGAGCACGCGCGCGCTTTCCTCGAAGCGCTTGGCGCTGCATGCCGCGCCTTATAAACCCAACCTCCGCTGCTTCCTCATTGGTCGAAGTGGAGGGACCACGTGAGCGTGACCAGAGCTAGCCGCGGGCTTGAGACCCGGCCGACCAGCAGTGCGCGGCGAGTGAATAGAATTGCGCCCCAGGGTATCGCGTCACATCGTCTGCATGCATTCGAGCTGGCGCCCCACCAGCGTACACCCGCGAAGTGCGCGGCTCCACGGTCACGCGAGACGGACGCACTTGAGCACGCGCCAAGTCGACGGCTCCCTTATTTCGGAATGCTGGGAAACACAAACGGAGAGAATCGCAGCAGGCTCAACCGGCGTCAGGTCGAGTGTACACTCGCGAAGCGACAGCATTACTGCGCCACGGTGTACACCCTGGGGATCATCATCACGAGAGATCATCATTCCATCAACCATTGAGAGAGAGAGAGAGAGAGAGAGAAACACCGAGGGAGATTCAAAGCCTCGAACACAGCCTCAAAGGAAAGCTTTAGAAGAAGGGAGGGCCCAATTCTCGAATGCAATACAGACGACAACAAATATCGGCACTTTACGCGAAGGCCGCATCGCAAATGACGGATACCTCTCGACAGTGCCTCGAGGGCGACCCGCACGGACGGGCGGAAAATGTTTCCGGATACGAACATGAAGATCCGGATACTAGCGGTCGAAGATAGCGGATTAAGCCTAGAAAGTTTTGTAAATCTAGCAACAAGCCCTGTTCTTTAGCCGACAACACAATTTTTTTTCGAGGAAACAAGATACTTCTCGTCGTTCAATTGGGAGAGATACAACATGCAGCCACCGCGGCCAACCGTTGTTTTTTCGTAAATCTCTCCCTACTCCTTCCCCTATTACCAATTCGTTATCAAATCCCGATCCTCTAAAAGAAATAGCCCGCCTACGTCGTGACATGGAGGCGCGCTGTGAGCGCCTGCAAAAACAAATGGACGCGCTGGTGGCAGACATGAGCATTAGTATGCAGGCGGCTCTGGACAGGATAGAAAGCCAAATGGAGGCCCTTCAAATAGGGATTACGGAGCAAGTGAAATCCTGTCTAGAGTGCACTTTCGCACGCATGCAAGTTCCTGAGCTTAGCGGTAACAACGAAAGCGAGCTTCCCGACCAAGGGTCTCGGCTGCAGCCTTCAAATGTGGGCACCCGGCGCCCGCATTCCTATGCACGACCGCCTGTGTCCTCTCGCGATGATGATGGCGCCGCGTAACGCGGAGCAACTAGTGGTGTGGCAGTGGAATTGTAGAGGGGATTCCGCCGAAAACGAGGTTCCCTACAGCAGTATACCGCCACATCGACGAACCCTCCCGATGTCATCCTCTTACAGGAAGTCAATTGCACCCCTTCTTTATCCGGCTACAGCACGCTCTCGGGTGTCTCTCCTCTTGTGGGAGCCTTAGTTTCGAAACATATTACATGTCGCATGCATACCACTAACATTGACATTCCTCACCAAATATTGGTAATAATTACGCAAGGTAAACGCAGCGAGAGTCTGTTTATACTCAATGCATACAGTTCCCCCTGTTCGCGAACGCACTGTTTTCAGCACCTACTAACAGAATTTGGAAGGTTTGGACGGGTTTGTGTGGTGGCCGGCGACTTTAACGCTCCGCATACTGCATGGGTTTACGTTAAATCGCAGGCTAAAGGGACCCGCTTATGGAATGCCATCTGTAACATGCGATACACACTGCTTACCGACCCAGAGCACCCCACTCGGATGGGCAAACAGCGTATCTCGTGACACCTGCCCTGACCTTACCTTCGTGCGCAATACTGGCCCAGTCGTTGCGCACGGGCCTTTAGAGGAGCACCTTGGTAGTGACCACTACATTGTGGCGACCACCTTGTCATTACGGGGTGCGCGCAGGCCCGAGCGAAATGTGCGTATAACGGATTGGGCGAAATTCAGGGAACGTCGCCAAGACCCACCTGAGCGCCAAGGGTACGAACGCTGGCTTGACTCTCTCGCACAAGATCTAGAGGCCACCACGAGCACATTGCGCACCAAAACCGAGACACCAGACATAGACCCGCATTTACTTCATCTTTGGAACGCCCGCAGAGGGTTGACACGACGATGGAAACGACAACGTCTCAACCGCAAACTTAGGAAATGTATAGATCAAATTACACTGGAATCTCGGGAGTATGCAGAGATCCTTACGAGGAATAACTGGCGAGAATTTTGCGATCGCCTCTCAGGCACATTGACCACAGCAGAAACGTGGTCGATTCTTCGCTCACTCACAGATCCCACCACAACAAAGGGAAAAGCATTTCAACAGCTGCACATCCTAATGCACGAGCACAGGGACAATGTCTCGACACTCCTCAGAGAGCTAGAGAAGCATTTCATACCCACAGGCCCGCCGCCGCAGTACCCTGACTATCCTTATGTAGGCGAGGCGAACGAATTGCTCGATGCAGACATCACATCTGACGAGGTGCGGGTGGTCTATACAAAACCTACGCCGCAACACGGCACCGGGAGCCGACCACATCCGATTCGCCACCCTTCGTAACCTCAGTGACGCGGATATTAACCACCTCACCCATATCTTCAATGATTGCTGGCGCAAGGGCATGCTTCCCCAAGCATGGCGACACGCCGACATCACACTGATCCCCAAGCCGGGCAAGCCTGTTAAGGTTGAAAACTTACGACCCATCTCCCTAACATCCTGCATTGTTAAGCTCATGGAGCATGTACTCTTGCGGCGTCTGCAGCCCTTCCTCGAAGAAAAATCATTCTTTTCTAACTCACAATTCGGATATAGGGCTCATCTGTCTGCCAAAGATGTGCTTTTACAATTGCGGGAGGAAGTCATAGGACCTCAGTCGTCCGCCCAAACGAGAGCACTCATCATCTTAGACCTAAAATGGGCATTCGATAATGTTGAACATGACCTCATCCTTCGCAATGTTGCACATTCCCACTGTGGAATTCGTATGTACAACTATATCCACGCATTTCTTCGAGATCGCACAGCCACCGTAGGAATGGGACAGCATCGATCCGGTACGATTCGCCTTGTAGGACGTGGGACACCCCAGGGCTCAGTTCTTTCCCGTACTCTATTCAATATCGCGCTCGCAGGGCTCCCCCGGCTACTCGACCAGATCCCTGATGTCGCCCACGCTATTTATGCGGACGACATTACTATCTGGTCGACACGGGGTTCCGACGGAGCCATCCAAGACCGACTGCAGCAAGCAGTCGATACAGTTTCCGAGTACGCGAGAAAATGCGGCTTAAGATGTGCTCCGGAAAAGTCGGAGCTCATAATCGTTCGCCCCCGGAGCCGTTCCTCCACTACCCCTATCACTGTGCACGTGGATGGCACACCCGATACCACAGGTTAATCGTGCTCGTATCCTCGGCCTACACGTCCAAGCGGATGGCAGGTCAAACTACACTGTTTCCCTTCTATCCAGACAGATTGAGCAAATTCTGGCCATGATCCGGAGGGTCTCCAACAGGCGCTCGGGCCTTCGAGAAGAGGACCTGCTGTGCTTGGTGGAGGCATGCGTGATCAGCCGCCTTACATACCATCTCCCATTTCAGCGGTTGACCCAAGCGCAACAACTTCGCATGGATGCAATGATTCGCAAAGCGACGAAGCTGGCCCATGGCCTCCCGAATTATACTTCCACACTACGTCTCCTTAACTTAGGGACACATAACACACTAGGCGAGCTGCTAGAGGCACATTGGGTCAGCCATCGCCAGCGCCTCCTACTCACTCCTACTGGCCGCCATCTTCTCACACGGCTAGGATACACTGTCCCTCCCTTTGAGTCAGAAACCCGTCCAACGATCTTGTCGTCAGCGATACGCCAAGCACTAAGTATTCATCCATTGCCACGTAATATGCACCCCGAGCATGACAAAGGGCGGTGCAAAGCCCGTGTACGATACATTGGCCGCATGCTTGCAAACATCCCGGAAACACATACTTTATACACGGACACATCACGCACTCAAGAGGGCTATACCTCGGTAGTTTTGGATGGCACCGAATCCCTGAGAGACTCTGCTGCAATGCGCGGAACGAATGCCGCTTACGGAGAAATTCTCAGTGTTGCTCTTGCAATTCGATACGCCATCCGTGTTCCTGAGGAAGTGTATATATTGACAGACTCGCAACAGGCATGCCGGGCGTTCCTATCAGGACATGGCATCCCGAGAGCGGCGCACCAAATTCTCAAACAAATCCCGCAAAATACACCGACCACACCTTCCCGCATCCACTTACTCTGGACCCCTGGTCATACCTCGCTGCCGGGTAACGAACGCGCACATGCGGTTGCCCGAGAAATTTCCCTCCGGGCAACTCGGCGAGGTGAGGCGACTAGTTCAGAGTGGGGGGATCCCTTGCTCCGTTACAAAGACATACTCCGTCATTATACACGCATTCGTCGCACCCACGCCGCACCACCGCCGTCCTCGCGGGAGGAAGCAGTGGCATTACGCCAGTTACAAACCGCAACTTTTCCAAATCATGTCTCTCTCAATAAATTCTACCAACACAGTTATGCCGATCGTTGCCCTGGCTGTGGCAGCTCGCCCACAATCTTCCACGTCACAATTGAGTGCACTGCAAACCTCTTTCCTCCTTTGCCAACTCTCGTTTACCCCCTACGCAACAAAGAGCTGTGGGACGATGCCCTCAGCGACGGACCTCCCGAGGTCCTCCGAGCTGTGATACAACGGACTCGAAACATCGCCGGAATCATCTTAGGGACCCTGGACTGAGGGTTCCTCCCACACTGCTCTCGCCATTCAAATATTATTAATAAAGATGGTTTACTCTCTCTCGCAAACTTCGCATCCTGTCGGCGTACACTGTCGCAATAAACTGGTAAATGCCGTGAGTGTTTTGTGGCGCTCTTTGTCCATCACTACAAAACACCATATATCACCATCAAACGCTGTGTGTCGAAGCCAAGCGGGATGGTTGGGCCAACAGAACGCTCACCTCGATCCAATGGGTTACTGGGGGCGCAATTTTATAGCGATACCTTCCGGTCGATTCTACGTGCCACTCTTACGCATCATCCACCGTTCGCGGCCGGCTGATATCACGGATAATGCGGGCGGAGCACGTGTTATGAAAGCGTGATAAATGTCAAAAGGGACAGCTTAAGGAAAGGCATCGCTGCTACAAAATCGCCGCAATGGTCACAAGCACACATCCACCATTTCTATCGAGCCAGTGCCATCAGCAATACATCATTTCTTTTTTAACAGCCAGAACTAACTCAAATGTGACGCTACCGACTATCCGGTGCAATCGGTCTCGACCAAACTTTTTTGACAGCCGTGATCAGGTCGCAGCGGGAACAAAAGTCCGGAACAAAGGCCCGGAACAATGAAAATTCCGGCTGCAGTCCCCGCCCTTACCAAGCACGATGAGCCCATTAGCGCTCACCAGTGAAAGCGTAATGGAAGGGAACCGACTACACTGAAACGAAGGGGACGGCAGAGGATGACAGCCAAAAGGGGGGTAAAAGGAACCGTATAGAGGGAGGGAGGCGACCACACCTAGCAACGCCTACAGCTCTCTCGATCACCGGGTTACGCGGCAAAAGCAAGATCAAACATCCACGCTGCTCTTCCGCCAATGAGGCTCGCGAAAAAGACCGGGCACCGGTTTATGGCGCTTCCAAATTTAGAGCGTGCGGCAGACGCGCAATGCTATACGCTGTCACGCGCAGCCTTCCCGATATAGAAGGTGTACAGTGCCGAGAATGAATTATGCATTTTTTTTCTTTTCCTTTTTTTTTTCGTGATCGCGTTTCCGGCCCTGCCTCTGTTATCGCCGCAGACACAACTGCGGTGGTCTTTTGTTCGCGGTACAAAATGCCCGCCTAGCTGCTACAACCAGGGCCATTCGTTGTCGAGGTGCTCTAACGGGACGACCGTGAACAGTAGAAAACAAGTGTTCTCTTCGAGCTGTACTTTTTTTCTCCCTTACAGAAGCGCGTAATGGATAGGCCCGAATCGATCCTACGAAAGTGACCTACGTAGCACTCCATTACGAATCCAAAGGCGTCTCGAGCGTGGCACCGGAATAGGGTAAAGAGCTGTCTTTGTTCAGCGAACAGCAAACAGTTGAAGGGAGCCACAGCAAAGAACAAGGGCTCAAGGGCAACATAATCAAGACCGAAGAAAGTGACGAAGAAGATTTTAAAGATGAAAAAAAAAAGAACGTTGGGCAAAAAGATTGCTAGGTGAACTGACAAAGCCATAGAGAGTATATTCATAGTTTATCTAGGATAACGTGAAATATTGTAATAGACAATTTGCATAATATCGACCACTCTCTGTGCCCATTCGGTTCCCGCCCCTACCGTGAAGAATAGACGTGCGTGCGGGCGCGTGGAATGTTTTTGGGACGCGCACCTTCTGCTATAAGCTCTAATAGGGCATGATATAGGGTATTCTCACATACACGTGGCATGTTCGCCAAATAACATGGCCATACTACGAACGCTGCTTGGTTCCCCCGCCACGGGATCGAAGGAATGTCTTCGTGCTCCCAGGCGTTCACGGCGGAGGTAACGTTGACTGCAAAGCGACACAGGGGGCTGAAAGAAGACTCGATTGCACGAGATACAGCTTGTTTGTCGAGTCTTACCAGGTCAAGATCTACCAAAGCAATTAACCAAACGAAAAAGAGGGCAGCAAATTAAGCAGCGCGGCATACTGCGTGAGCACAATCTTGCAAACACTATAGAGTATCCACACAGTGGAGTTCGGCGTTGTTTGTGCCGGCGGCTGCATGTAGGCGCCACGCGGAGTGGCCAGAAGAGACGCGTGGTTCGACACTAAGACGGCGGCGGAGAGTTATAGCCATCGAGGGTAAGGGAGCCGCGGTTTACGAAGAGCGCGTAAGCGGGTAGACTGCGAGTCGGGGCTTGCGCCGGTCAGTTGGCTGAAGCAGTGCCGTGGATTTGAACGAAAACCCTCGCTGCTGAACCGCACCATGCCGAGACATTCCGCAAACAGACCAGATGCCCCAACGGGGCGTGAAAGTGCTATCTTCGGGGGAGTTTGTGAGACAAGAGAGTCGCTGCACTGCAAAGGATTTGTGGCAACGGCCTTGACGTAAGGTCACCCTGGAGCCCCGTTGTTGGGCACTCTGGGCGCGCCGCAGTGTGATTGGACAAACGATGGGTCGAGGAGGGTGTTAGCAATGATTTTATGTATGTGCAGGGCCGTTGGAGGAGATTCGGATAAGACAAAGACGACCAAAATTCTAACCTTTGACTCGTAGTGTGATGTCCGTGAAAACAGTTTCCATTCGATCGCTTGCCTATTCTATCTTAATAAACAGTTAATCCCTTCGCAATCAGCGTCACTGCCTTGCCTACTGTAATGTGGCTTCGCGACATCCATAACATCTTCAAGTTTCCCTCACTGACATCGAGGCGAACAACTCACACAGTCGGGACAGCTTGTCGCTGCCATCGTTGTGCGACATCTCACCCTTGGTTTAAAAAAAAAAATGTGATTACTATCGCTATACGCGGCTACACAGTGTGTCCCAAAAGTCCCCCAGCTGTTCGAAGACAAAAAAAAAAATTGAAAGAACACGGTGCAAGATTCAATTATAAAATCTACGGCATTCGGTCGTCGGAGGTGAGACAACCCAACATTGTACGTCTAAAATCGTGTCTCATACCGTGTCCTTTTTTTTTCTTTGAAGAGCTTGGCTAACGTTAGCTGAGATACTGTACCTGTATAGAGGGCTAGTGACGCGGCTCACAACACTGTGCTCATGCTCGCGAAAAATGGGCAACTATCCATTAGCACACTGTAAGCATTCTTACAAGTACACGGACTGGTGAATCAAAGGAGCGCTGCCCTTGATTCGAACAGTCGGAACTACAACGAAGCAACCGAGTTCGCGGAAGTCGGCTCGTTAAACAGGGACTGGCCGCGAAATAGTACTGCTCCAACGGCGGCTCGCAGCAGTAGGTTCGCACTTTCAGTAGCCGAGAAAGGAACGCTGCAGAAACTGCGCGAAAAGCGGAGACGCGCGACAGGGCACACGACCGGCGGCTAGAGCCGGTCAGCGTCTATCCTCCGCAATGGCGGCCGGTAACCCGCATCTGGGCGCTACAGCGGCGCTGGGCTGCCGGCATGACGCGAGTCCCATATCGCGAATATAGAACAGCTTTGACGGTGAGCGGAAGCTTGATATGGCTGCAAGGGTGGAAAGATGAGACGAGTGGCGACGCTGCGGTGACACTACCGCACCAACTTTTAGTGACGTCAGTGATTTCCTATAACTATATGGTGGGGTGTAGTCGATTGCAAGTGAACAAAAAAAGCTGATTCACATTTAAAAATAGGTGAACACTCAAGGTGACAATTTACGCAAACTTTACGTGCACCGAAAAGGACGCAAATGCGTTCCGGCATCGTGTATTTGGTGAGGTCAAGGTGATGTCATCGGCGTGGCGACTTTTTATTCATTGTCTTTTATTTTATTTAGCACACGCTCGGAGCCTTTGTGAAGCACCTAAGCTTCGGGCGCGAAATAAAAGTGTTGCGGTTTCATTTTCTACGTATAGAGCAGTGTTCTTTTTTTTCTCTTTCCAAGAAATGCACTCTAATCTCTGAACGTATAACCACCAGTCAAGACTGATTTCGTAATCCTCCGTACTTTCCGCATAACGCGTGCGCCTCGCCAACGCTAACGTGAAGTAACGTAGTACGCTCTCCAGATGTGAACCGGATGTTTGAGCTGCAAAATCTGCGCATATGTCAACCGTAAGGTGAACTGTGACTCATCATCGCACACAGGGTGTGTGTTCCGATTCTGGCCAGCTTCGGAGACAGTCTACATGACATAGTTGAGGAGGGAGCTTCGAGCCCAATTCGTGGAACGCATCTGGAACGCGTCCCTGCAACTTGACGCAACCACGTGTCGACGAGAAATAAACTACGAAAAGCACATCGCCATTTCAGAGCACAGCTCTTTAGACGCCCGTTCCTGTGGGCGCCACTTGCAACCGAGCGAACGAGCACAGCCAATGATGAGAGCGAACGCGGCGCGCCGTGGGGGATTGAAAAAAGCAGCGAGAGCGATGGGGCACGAGGAGGAAAGCGGAGGGGAGGCTGCAGCGGAACCACGTGGCGGAAGGCGGAGGAGGGTATGGCGAAAGCGTGAGAAGGAAAAAGTACTGCGACGATGGCTATGAGATGGCGCCGGAATAGCGCGCGTCGTCTGCATGGGAGGTTTGTCGGCTCCTGCGAATCGCGCCCAAGCGTCGCCCACGCGCTGGCTCGCGCGATCTCCAGTGGGCAGTCGTGCCACACTTTGCTCCGTTTGCAACGTGCCGCCTGAGACCTACTGTCCGTGCCAGCTAATAAATCGCGAAATGAAAACGCCTATAGAGCTGCGCTCAAATTTCGGACTAGGGAGTATTGTAATCGTCGGTAAAAAAAAATTGTGAGCCTATTGAGAAGAAAGCTTGGATTACGTTAAACAATCAAGAAACTACGAATACGCTTTCGTGTGCGCAGATAACCTCAGGATTCTGCTGAGCCGAACCACTGCTCGAACCGCAAAGCAGCCTGCATTAATTTTTACTTCGATTCTGCTTTCACGAAGCTGTCTCTTTTGCCGGCTTCGACAGAAAGGTAACGAGACTTTGGTGGTCCCTGTCCGCTTACCTCTCTACTTAGGCCTCTACGGAGAGTACTGAAAGAGAGCCATGGCCACGTTTGGTTTAGCAGTGAAATTAAGTTCCCCGTTCACACGTGCTAGGCCCCGCGAAATGCAAGTTGTTGAGATGTAAAGGATAACAATTAAGAACGGTGCCCGGCTAAACACATTACGGATAATAATACAATAGGTGCAAACCTTTGGAATCCATGTACAGGATATTTTACGTAACTTATAAAAAAAAGTGGTCAACTGCAGCTGCTTGAAACCAACGACACTTGGAGTGTCGTCATGTCACTTCGCCAGGGTCCGCACGCACGGTTCTTTCGCACAAAGCGCGGTTGAGAGCGCTGCAACACGGTAGCGCATGAGCGCAGTCGCGTGGTTTTATTTCATATTTCGCCGGCTTTCTTTAAACGCCGAAAAACGATCACCATACTGCATGTACGCCGCCACAAAAAAACTTGGGTCGGTCGTTTCTGAACCGCCCTCTACAACGCAACGAAACGCGCTTGGCCCTAAAGTAAATATTAAACAATTTCCGTAATTGATCTTAGTTAAATAAGTAATTAAGCGGAATATGAGAAAATACTCTAACTAGCGACACATGACGGCAAACCATTTTTTACACCCTTGGTTCAAGTTACGTGACCCCTTTATACATTTATTATCCTTGGGTTTTACGTACCCAAATGCACACTGCTGTGGGGTTCACCGGATTTCTTCTTTTACCACCTTGGGTTCTTAAACATGCACATAAATTTAAGTAAAACGAGTGGTTTTGCATTTGCCGTTTCATCCTGAATTCATTCTTTTCTTGCCACTCGTCTCGCCGTATAGTGGGCGAATGCCAGCGATTATGGCGCCGTCCGAGCCACTGAGACAGGGCGACGGGAGTGGGGGAATTAAATGACTCGTCGCAAAGGTACACGGTCCGATGGTTCTGATTTGGTCGTTCAGGTTCCCTTAGCCCAAAGACAGTGGGGCCGACTACAAACACCGGCGGCGGCGCATACCTTGCACTTGGCCTGCTGCAGCTGCTTGGGAATGAGCTTGAGGGGCAGGTGGGTGGCGAGCAGGCGCGGCGAGCGGGTCTTGCGCAGGTGCCACAGGTGGCCCACGGGGGGCCCCACCTCCAGGTGCTGCACCCGGTACACGAGCAGCTTGTTCTTCACCCGGTCCGGGTCGCCGCCGTTCATGATGAGGGACACGATCTCCTCCATCCACGTCGTGCCTGCACACGCAGCCACAAACACGCGGTGTCACAAACACGCGTCCCCGCTCTGCGGCGATTCCTCCTTGCCCTTTCGCGGCCTACGCGCATCAGTCTGTGCAGTGCCGTTCGCGTGACTGACAAGGCTCGAGTGACAACGCACATGCAGGCCACAGGATGGAGTAGCACGCGACGAGGACTACGCCCGCATTCGTCTCTTGCTAGCATGCAGGCACAGCGGAGTCGATCACCAGCTAGCCCAATTCGTTACACTGACGAAGGCGATGAATGTGAGAAAGGACCGCAAATCGCAACTTGAATGCAGCAGAAGAGAGCCTCTGCAAGACTACCTACGTACAGACACGGTCCCACAGGGATGATTCGTTCATGCACTGATTCCTTGACTGAGTGATTCATTCATTCGCTCGTTGCCTTTTCCGGATGCCTACACCACACGGATGAATGCAATGCGGCAAGTAAGCGATTCGAATCCTCCAACAGATGCGATCACGAACGTATTTAAAATCACATTTAAATGAGCGTCAGGCTGAGAATGCCTCGCTGCCGAAGCCTCACCATGCGAAGATCCGCGAATGTCTTTAGCCCTGTGCATTTCTCGCACTTACACTAGCGCCTGTCTCCACCCCTGTGTGGAAAGCCGCAGCCATACACACGCACTCAACAAAACCAGGTGATGACCATTCCCCAGCACCCGTCGCAAAGTGTTAAGTGAGAACGCTACTACAGCCATGTCTCGCCGAGACCAGCAGGGGTCACAGCTAGGTGTTCGCTTTCTGCGGGGCTTTCCATACTATACTATAGTATCAATGGCGTGTAACACAAACGCGAACTGACGTACGTTCTCGAGAGGTGAACTAGGTATTTGAGTTACTAGCATTTATACACGTCATCCACAAGAAACCAACGAATGTAAAGCTGATTCTCGTGTTAATAGCTGCCTAATGACACCCTTTGGAGCGCACATCAGCTAGAGAAAAGGACAAGAGAGGGGGGCGACGGACGACGGTCCACAAGGCCACAGATTCTTAGCGATCGTCAAATGAAATTTCAGCAGCGTCAACTGCAAACAAAACGAGACGGGCGGTTTAGCAGAGTAGACCGTGCTCTGCTTGTGGTTCGCAGAAAGCAGGGGGGCCGGGCTGACCGCGTATTAAACCACGTAAGAAAAGGTAACCTGGTGGTCGACCACAGAGTATACCGATACTGCCGAAGTTCCCTTTGAAGGTAACCGGAAATGTGCGAGATGCTCTGATAGCAGTGGAAAATTAAGGTGTAATAAGACAAGTCTGGCGTATGCACGACAGCGATAACTAATAATCGCCTGTCTTATTTATGTCGACTGCAGAACATACGACCTCTCCCAGCAATCTTCAAGTACCCATATCTCGCGCCAGCTGACCTTATCTTGCGCCTGCAAATTTCCTAATTTCATTACACCACCTAGTATTTGCGGGCCGTATAAAGAGCACGTATATTTTCTACGGTGGACGTAACTTTCCCAGATGATGACTGTGGTAAAATGACAACGACGTGTATATCTGAAGTTACGTTGCGAAATGGGACGGCTGAGCGTAGCCTGGATGTTAGACGTCATATTATAGCGTCGAACCATTGCTGTCGCTGCAAGATGCCATCGGCGTACGAGCGGTCCAATTGGTAAGTGACGTTAATCGCTCACGGTGCCCCGATAATTAAGGTGGCCACGCTACTCCGAAAATGCTTTAAAATGCGTTGCGTCTTCCTCAAGTGGAGGTGCTTGATTCGTACGCGAAATTGAAAAAAAAAAGAGGAGAGTTGCTCCTTAGTAGAAGCCACCTTTTTCGCCAAATGATTGTACGAGTCACGCAAAAAAAAAAAGGAATACGCGATATAATCTTCACCAGACCAAGCTAATCTAATGTTCCTTTTTGCTGTTGCCGTTTACACTAATCCGACCAAACAGACATACGCCTCGTCAGTACTACCCTACGGGATCAACGAAACAGAAATAGTTACAAATAGACCGGTCAATTTCCCCGATATTTTCGCGAATGTTCTACAGTCGACTCCAGTGCGCCACTCATTGGTGAAGTCAAAGAGTTGAGGGCCACGCTGAATAAACGCGGAATAAACGCGTGGCGAAGAGCAGAGCGAACAGCGCAGTCACCGCTCTTCGCTCCTCCCTTGAGAGATCGCCGGGACGTCCTGTAACGGTGCTATATATTGGTTGTTGAGGAAGGACTCGTTGTTGGGTTTTTATGGCACAAGGGACAGGTCTGGCCAAAGAGGACCAGTCGGGGACGAGGGGAGCATTGTGTAACACATTAAAAGCCAAACAAATCGACACAACACGTGACTGTGAAGTCCGAACGAGCAGCGCTCCCGATCCGTCCACTCTCAGAAGGCTGAGCCTAGCCGAACCTTTTTGCATCGGTTAAATACTACCGGAACCAAGCGTTCTTGCTCTCGGAGGTCACGTGCAGGGCCGACTTTTCCTAGAAAAAAAAAAAGCGAAGGGAATGGCTTCACGGAGAGTTGGCTGGCCGAGACATACTACGCGACGCGCTGCTCTATCCCAGTAATTTGTTTCCTTCTTCCGTGTGTTTTGCGGGGGTCAGTCACATTTCCTGCGACTGGATCAAACAGTTAACAGCGCACCAGTCTGCGCGTGCGCACATCGACAGGCGTCTGAACGAGAGGCGTAGCACGAGAGAACGCATACGCAGCGCTTGCCGCGGCGCTAGCACATTTTGGTTATGCGCTGGAAGTTCTTACGTGTCCTTTAGGGAGCGATCTGCCGCAAACTTTTTTTTTTTTCAAATCGGCTTATTAATAGACGAGATAGAAATATTTCCGTGCCGCGAACATGACTTCAGGAGGCGAGCTCCACTGCCAAGCAAGGCGCTCTCTCCACAAGCCCCGTCTAGCCTACGCAAGCGAAATTCCTTCCATGCGTTCTCCCATACGGGACCTCGAGGACCGCACGACGCATACGTCACGGGCCTGGCCTTCATGTTCTTTTCTTCTCGCTTTCTTTCTGTTTTTTTTTTCTTTTTTTTTTCGGCGCTGCGCACTTTCGCTTACGGCGTGGCGCGCAAGCTGTTCTGATGATGATGATTTAGGATTTTTATGGCGCAGCAGCCGTGCAGACTATAATGCGCAAGCTGTTCTCATCCTCTGGTTTCGCGCAGCGCACGATTTATCGCGCTGTGCACAAGCACACATGACTAGCGGTATAATCCAGTGCTACACGAATCCTCACGCAGAACAATCGGATCGCAGAGCATCATCACGCGCTCCAACACAGTAGAAAATGGCATAGTTTCGGTACCTGCGCACGTGACCGCACGACCGTGGGACCGCGGCAACAAGCAGATGAAGCGGAGTACATCTCTCTTGCTTCGGTGTGACGTAAAGCAAAAAGCACGCAGACATTCCGTTTTTCTGTTTTATTATTTCTATAAACTTCAATTCGCCAATTCAAGCAATAGATTACACAAATAACAAATGTTGCCTTGAATAATTCTCGAAGTCACGTGTCACCACGAGCCACTTTACACTGCGGACCCGAGTACATAGGTGCCGTGACGCGAGTACGTCATCGTCCGACTTGGAGCGCGGTCTTCGCGAGGGAAAAGGAAAACGGCGTTCGAATTGAAATTTCAGACCTTTCCGCAGCGCCTAGCGATGTAATTCTTTGCATACACGACCGTTAGCGCGCATTGTATGCTCTGCGCTTGTCAGCTCGAAATGCCCAGACTTGATAAGGGGCCCGCTGCGTTGTCGGCCCGGTCAAAAGTAGCAGGCGATGTCGTGTTCGGGCCTCAGTACGCGCGTCCTTCACATTAGTCTACATGAAAAGGGGCCGGCCTACGTCTGCGGTCTCGCCCCCCCCCCCACCCCCCTACCCTCGCCCCGCCGCAATCCCTTCATTTCGTTGCAACGGTTTTATTGCTTTTCTTTTTGGACAGCCGGTGTTTTAGCGGAGAAGTAGACAAGATGAGGTCACGACACGGCAGGCGAGAAAAGCTTGCGGACCCTTTTAAAGATCCGTGTCGCCGAAGCGAGCCGTAGGCGATAAAACGAGCACCTCCGATGCGGGCACGCCGGTTCCCCGGGGAAATATTTAGCAGTGCGCGTCTTGAAAGAGAGAGAGAGAGAGAAACCGTGTTCGAGGTGCGAGATGGACACGAGGGTGCGGCGGCCCGAAATTGACGTGGCCTAGTGCACGGCGATAAGGGACAGCCGACAAAACACATATCTGCGCGCGAGCCTTAAACGCGACGTTGGACATCACTCGTATGTAGGCGAGAGCGACGAAAAGAAAAATTATGCCACCCTGCTTTCTCAAAACGATCGACGAAGCTAAGTTGAAAACTGACGCTTGACTATAGAGAAGATTAAAAAGAAAGACAAACAAAATGACTGAATTCGAGTCAGCCGGCAGGCAAAAGTTGGATGAAGCCAGGGGCCACACCCAAACGCAGGACATTTGCCCTTCTTTGAGGAGGTTGTTCTTTTTTGTGTTCTTCACTTTTAGACGCGACCGACTTTAAGACCGCCGAGCTTTCCAATTTTTTTTCTTCTTTCTTTCTGCTTAAGCAGCCACACTTGGTCCAAAATGTTCATCTCGCGCGCGCTCCGAGGCGAGCCGTTTTGCGGGTGTGTCGTTCTTCTTCTCTCTGTCTCTCTCGCCCTCTCAGCTCCGTTTCCTTTACCCGCAGGTCTACCAGCGTCGGTGCGTCATCGAAGTTTCTCTTCGCTGTGTAGTCTATAGGGAGGAGCAGGAATGTAAGCACACATGTAACGAGAAAAGAAAAACGTAGTAGTTGCAGTGCAACCTTTACCTCGATGAAGCGTTTCGGTCTGAATGCGAAAGTTAAAGGAATGTAAAAAAAAAAAACGAAAAGGGCCTTCAATCAAAACTGATTCTCTCGCTTTCATTGCCGCGTAT
Organism: Dermacentor variabilis; assembly: GCF_050947875.1. NCBI lineage: Eukaryota > Metazoa > Arthropoda > Arachnida > Ixodida > Ixodidae > Dermacentor > Dermacentor variabilis. The sequence goes on from NC_134574.1 coordinate 77,345,620, forward strand.
GCTTGTTTCGAAAGTGCTCCGGTGATCTTCTTTAAGTCGGGTGGATTCCAATCAGGAAACTTCTCGTCGCGTCGATAGCTGGACGGCAGGCAACTTGAGAAGCGGTTGAAAAGTTACGTAAGAATAAGAGAAAGCGCGAGAAAACAAGGAGAGAATGAAAGCGAGATTTAAAAGTCGGGCACCGAAAGCGAATGTTCCTTCGCGAGGGATGTCTTATTGCTGCGTGAAGCGGGCTCCAAGCTCGAAGGATGCGGCAATTAGCGTTGAGCTTTCTGCAACAATTACTAGAGGGAAGATCTTGGCGCTTGTATCTATGCGATCTGCCGGTACACGTCGCCACAGCTAGCGTGGGGATGAAGGACGGCGTACGTTGATCTGTCTTAACATCGTCCGTCTGGTGTCAAACGGCGTTGCGGCTTTGCAAATTTATCTTTTCGAGCAACATATACCTAGGTAGCGCCCAAGGCATGGCGGTCACGACGTGCTTCCAACTGTTGGAACAACTTTCTGCACTTGCAATGCAGGAAAACGTGGCCTCCGAGACTGTTTTTTTGTTACTCCAAGGGAGCCCGCGCCAAAAAGTATAAATTTGGACACAACACATTGCGTTGTAAATGCAACAATTCACAATGATTACGCATGTGTGCGGAGAAGAATTGCTTTGCTGTACCGAAAACAAAAGAAAGCTACGATTGCAGTTGCTAATTTAGAAAGGTGAAGCGTTGTACGCAACGTCACAAGGACGTCATAAGTCCCATGCTCGATTGCTAGACGGATAACCGTCATTGTCACGGTGGATTCGGGCCAAGAAAGGAGAACTTCCAAACGAGCATCACCGCTTGCAAAAAAAGAAGAAAACTAAATGTACTCAACAGGCAACAAGTCTAGGTTAGGTCCGGCTGCTGCGAATCATACAGACTTTTATGTGATGCGAAAATTCAAATTCGGAGGCCCTCTACAGCGACGTTTCCTCACGATCGATCGACGATCGCTGCTCGTGGAGACGTACATTAAACGCAGTCACTCGGGGCCTCTCAGAGATTTTTTTATAGCGCTGCAGCGCAGTCGAGAAACTGAAGACGGCCTAGCTGTTCCAGTAACCGACTAGACGGTGCAACAGCGCACGCTACTTAGATAAATGAATTAAAGAAAAAGAAAGGAAGCAGCCATTCTTCAGTCGCTACACTGCCCCGTTAAACGTTCGCCGCGCGCACAAGCAACCCCTAGCCGTGCAAGGGACGCGAGCAACACGAAAAAAAGAAAAAGGGTGGGGGGGGGGGGGAGATACGGCATGACGGCGCGAAATGGGTGCCGGTCGCGCTGCTCGTTATTGCGGCGGTCGTTGCGCGCGAAGAGTCGCACGCAGCAATAACGGCCGCCCCTTCGCCGGTGCCGCAAAAGCACGCGCAAACGACGACACGCGAGAACAACCTCGGCGATGTGGGGGGACAAGCGTTTATTGGCTCGTACATGGACGCGTCCATCTACGCGCGGTAATGGACGTAAACAATGCTCCGGACACTGCAAATCACGGCGAAGTTTCTAGGGCGACCTCTCACCTCTACACCCCGACCCCTACCCCGCCCAACCCCACTCCTACCCTCACAAACATACACACACTACGCGGCCGATCAATGTGAGAACGCGCACCTGGCCAGTACGGCAGATCGAGGGAAGAAGGAGGGGAAAAGAGAGAGAGAACTAGAGGCTCGTTGGTGAGGCTAACGATTTTCCGACGTTGACGACGAGTTGGGCCGAAACACCTGTCCCGTTCCACGGACTAGCAGGATGGAGTTCGTGATGTGACACCAGACAAGGGAATGGGGGGGGGGAGGGGGAGAGAGAGCTGAACTAGGTTGACTTGGCTACGACTTTGTGGTGCTATAGTAAAAAAATAAAAGGAAAAAGAAACAGAGCGAGAGAAAGTACCGGAGAAAACGAAGGCAACAAAACGAATCGCCAATCAGAAGCACTGCTCCTACGGTTACGACATACGGTAGGGCAGTCTGCATTCGAAATGACGTTCGTGAAAGCTGATACACGGCCGAGTTCGTACAGTATGCATGACTCAGGCTGGGAGAGAACACTCATTTTAGTAGTCCGTCATCATGGATTACGGCATAAGATATGATACGAAGGTCCTGTGTGCCACTTTTGTACATGCCCGAATGTCCGCCAAATGCGCCTCAGCCGTATATTTTGTCGCTAATAAAGTTAGAAGCGTTTCATGTATCTACTGCCATTGCTTGACGCAGAAATTAATCCCCGAAGACCGCGCTACGCTTGCGGCTTTTCCGTGAATAGGAGTCGGATTGTTTTCTAGTGACCCCGTCGCAACTAGTGGCTGCTACCGGTGACAATGCAGGTGTGCCGTCTTGCAAGGCGATGTCGAAGGATAAAAACAATGAAAAGTTAAAGAAAAAAAAAATCGCTAAGCTGCGTATTTCGGCGCTGCTGTTGCTACGCAACGTTTCAGCGCTGGTTGATCACAAAGACCTCATTAATACGATCAGCATTTTTTTGCGAACTTCACGCACTTCTACGTATGTGAGTATCTAACCTCTTTCACGCCAACTTAGGTGAATACAAATGTGCAACTGGGCATGTGCTACTGGATAGGCAATCGTACTTGGCCAATGCTACAGAGGAAGCGTGTGCCACAGGGTGGGTTCGCCTAAACGTAAGCAGAACAAGATGAAAGAACTGAAGAACTCGATCGGCAACAGAAAACTGAATAATTGAGCCACAGGGAAGTGAATAAGTCGGCATAAAAGACAGCTGCGCGCGGAGGAAGTGAAAGAATGGGACCCGGATGTGCATTGAGCGAGGGGGCTTTGAGCGGCAGGGAGTCGAAGACGTCGGTAACAGAAAATCGAAGTCGGAGGCACAGAGGCGGAGGGTTCGGCCAGTACGGCGTGTCGCTACATTCATTCAATGTTAACCGCGTCAACGTCAACATTCATCGCGATATGAGTTATAAGGTAACTTTGCGTACTGGGTATTTTACCGCGGCTCCAGTCGCTTCGTCCGATTGTGGATAGATAACGAAGCCGGCAAGCGTCTAGCTAGGTACTGACGAAGGACGAAATGAAAGTGGAAAAAGAGTCGTTTACAGACGCACGGTTCCTGGTTTTCTTATCCGGCACGTTAGGGTCGACAGCTGTAACAGTGGGCAACAAGCAATCTTGCGCAAGGCAGATCCGACAAGCCCGCGACTTAGATGCCGAAAGACCACCACGCGTCAATTCGACATGTCTGCCTGCGGCGTACGCGTGCACTTTGAACACTTTCCGTTATCGAAATGCGAACTGCCCCAACTCGCACAAAGCAGCTAGCCAGTGGGCTTGCGCCACTCAAACGTGGCGAGCTGTTACCACTAACTTCAGTTTGCTTTTTATTTTCACTTTCTCTTTCGCGATTCCACCGAACTATAACGACGATCTTGAACGGAGCTTGTGCGGAAATGCTGTAACTTTGTTTTTATCCCCATATAGCCCTAAATGTATACAGCACGTCAAGTGAGAATGTCTGAGAACCGATTTTAGCGTGTAGCCATAGTGACGCAGCCCGTTGTGATCAGGCGTAGGCACTCCTTTTCTTTCCGCAGCCAGATATCGCTGCACAACTGCAGATTATTTCGCTCGTTCATGTGAAGCGTTTAACGCACAACTTGATGTTTTGCACGCCGGGTAATTTCTATGTGCATAGTTTCTTTTACAGAGGTAGCTGTTATAAGTTTAGTTCCCTACAGTGGTTTTGATGTCCGTTGGTCTATGTCGCTGGAAGGTCAGAGCGCACTGCGAGAATTTATCAAAATTAAAATGGAACTGTGGGGCTTAACGTGCCAAACCACGATCTGATTAAGAGGCACGCCGTATTCGGGAACTCCGGAAATTTGGACCAGCTGGGGTTCCTTAACGCGCACCTAAACCAAGTACACGGGTGTTTTCGCATTTCGCCCCCATCGAAATGCGACCGCCATGGCCGGGATTCGATCCGGCGACCTCGTGCTTAGCAGAGCAGCACCGTAGCCACTAGTCAACCGCGGCGGGTGAGAATTTACCGAGAAGGAATTCACAGTCCTCTGCGAAAATTCCGGGACCCGAAGATCGTCAGTCAGAAATTTTACTGCGCCAGCATTACATTCATCCTTCACTTTCCACATCAGCGTATAATCATCATCATTGCCCGAGGCCTCTTCCTCGGCGCGCTGGCCTGCCGAATAAGTGGATGAGGCAACGGCTGGTGGAGGTGCGATCTTCTCTACGACAGGCGCGTTACCTGGATGCATTATTCGGCAGGACCGTGCGCCGAAAGTGACGACGTCGGCGATGACGACGATTATACACTGGCGGAGAACACGAAGGGTGAATATAATGCTGGCACTAAGCCTAAGCAACCCCTGTGATGTTGCATCGAAGAGCACCACGCACGTACGACACTGCGGGCCCGACCTCTTGAGCGCTCGTTTCAGTGACTGGCCGACACCACGCTCTGCTCGCTTATACGTAAAAAAAAAAAAGAAAAAAAGAAAAAAAAACCGTCGAGGCGCAAGAATATAAACAGTGCCAATGGTAAGGAGGTGAAGGCAGCATTATAGATAGAAAAGAGGAATCGTGTCCCTCAGCTTCTTCACAAGCGGGCTGTGCGACACACACAAACGAACACAACTGCAACTATGAAAGCACCACTGACTCCCGCTCCACTCTACTTCTCAGACGCAGACTGCTCACGCGCGTCTGGCGATGTCCACTCCTGCCGATACCAGACGAAACAGTGCAAGACTCACGCTATACTGCGTCCCTGTTCCGCGTTTCGACGTTACTTTTTCTTATTCTATTTTAAAATTCGCCACGACATCCACCTCGAAGTGGAACCAGCGGCTCTTATTTAGTGTGCATACGCGGCCGGCTGTTGGAATAGCAATGCCTTTACCTACTTACGTAGGCCGCGGCGCGCTTCGCAATTATTGGTGGAAAAGACGCAGGCGATGAAGCGCCTGGAGAAGAGAGACCGCCACTAGCAAGTAAGCTTATTCACTGAAGACAGGTACACCTTTTTAACCCAACAAACCCCAAAGACCCTTCCACAAGAGAGTAATTAGAACTCGTTCACCTCCACGGCCATCTTTATATCTGGAATTGGCACCAAAAACAAATAATAATTTAGGTGCGATTACTTATAGAAATAATGAGTTATTTAATTAGGAATTTTTTTATTATTCACAACTGAAACTTAGCTTTATGATACATCGCTTTTTGTTAATCACTGAGGCTAATAACTAGCATATAAAGAAGATGATAATAATTAAAGGTCAAAACACTGCCATAAGCAAGTCGGGGTATATGAAAGTGACCGTTATTATGGGCCGAATTGAAACTACTAGCTCGATCAGTATACCTCGTAACGCGGCGGCGATGAACAAAAAGAAAAGAAAGAAAGAAACCCAGAAAGACTGCATAAAGGCGAATTCTGAACTCAAGAACTGGTGAAGGCCGCTTCTGTCGGTTTTTTTCTTGAAGGCGTACTAATTACCGGCCGTTAATTAGGTTCCTTAATAAAGGAAGCTGTAGGTAGGCAGGCAGGTGCACAGGCTGTTCTTCCTAAATCGACCTCGACGAAGTCGTCAACGGTGAAGCAATTCACCCAGATATATCCAATAACAACAGTAAAAACAAGAAACAAAAGCAAAAGAAAAAATTACCGACGATTACGTTACTTCCTAATGCGAAATTTGAGCGCAGCAAATAAGCTGTTTCACCTTTTCGATAGATTGAGGCAAAGAAATCGAGCAACACATGTATGCGCTATCACAGATTTTTTTTTTTATATTTCCCGTACTCCTGGATCATCTCGACGGCGGCGACGGTAAGCTTCTGCTTCGGCGGCACGCACCTCTGGATTCTGACGGCGACGGCGCTGGGCCTCTGCTCTGGCAGCTCGTTTAGCAGCAGCAGCAGCAGCAGCAGACGGAGGACTTCCATCGGTCGTCTCGCTCATGGCTCAGAAAGAACTGGCAGATAATTTCGCAGTGGCGAACGGCAGCGGCAATTTCGGCTCGGGCGGTGCACATACACAGATCCGCCGCCACCGATCTGGCTCTCTGATTGCCACCGCACAGGGGTTGCATTGGAGGAGGAGCGAAGAAATGAATTAAGTTCGAGCCGGCGCTTTGACAACCGGAGACTCGCAGGAAGAGGGGGGAGGGGGGCGGCGTGTACACCCAGCGGCAAACGATGGGGGCAGAAGCGCGCGCAGCAAGCGGACAACACGATAAAGGGAGGAGGGAAGAGATAGCAGCGACTGACTGATGCCGCTGACGCCGATAGTGAGTCAACCTCAGCTGCGGAGTTGGTTTCAGGGACAACGCCGCCGATGCCGACACAAACAATATGATACCCTCGCTTCCGCAGCGCTAAGAACCAGGTCTAGCCGTGGGAAGGTGGTCACGTATTCGTCGACGTGCCGGGGCCTACGTGAAATAACCGGCGCGTCGGCAACTGAAGAGCACCCTATCCGCCACACAAGAACAGGGGGGGGGGGACCCTTTCCTCCTCTTTCTGCATGGCGGCGACGGTGTTCTATGCAGTCACGTTATCTTGACTCTCTAGCGGCGTCAGCGGCATCCAGCGGTATCAGTCGGTCGCTGCTAGCGCTGGGGGGATGAAAGGGGGGCGGAGCTGGTTACGAGGCCGACGACAACGCCGACGATGACGCGAAACCCAGGAACGGACGCCAAAGAGCTGCGCTCTAAAAAGCCTCGCCACGGTGGGATCTAAACGACGCGAAGCTTGTTCGAAGTTGCCAGGCAGCAACAGTCGCGGATGACACGAGGACAGCCTCGTCGCACGCAGGTTTTAGCTTTCCGGCGTCACCAGGAGGAAGGTCACGTGCTACGGCGCTTGCCGAGGGAACAACGTTTGTGAGAGGCGCATTGAAAGAGAAGCGCGAGAGAGAAGTAAACACATTCAGACCTCCACATAGCCCCTGTGTCGCGGCGGCATTCATTCATTCTGGGGGACTGGTCAAGAATACGGACAAACACAAGGCTGCAGTGGCGGTCCATGCGACGACACTCGTCGAGACGGCAGTCAGCGCACCCCCGATTTGTCGATCTCCTGTACATCCAAGTATATATCCGGCGAGGAAACGACGACGAACGCCAGATGCACGCTCCTTCTTTCTTTCTTGCTAATACATCTTCTCGCGTGCGCTTCAATGCCGACAGACCGCTGCCCCGTCGGTCAAGCAGGTCAAGGAGCCCACACGCTGGTCATTCACGAGGGAAAGCACCTTCGAGCGCCCGTAGGTGCCGCTGGTTTCTAATTAGACCAGCGAGTTTGCTCATTAGCGCCCCAAGAGTGAGGCCTCTACTATGTAGCGTGATCACGGAAGAGCGGCGCGGGATGGTCAAATAGAGCGGCCACGTCTCGATCAATCCGTCCACGTGGCGGCCCTATGCTTTCTCCACCCACTGAGAAGCCAATTATTGAGGTGGGCACGCTCGTGTCGTGACCCGGGTCCCTAACCGCGGTTGCCGACTGTCCGGGCCAAGGATGAACAATAAATAACACTAGCGCTTAAAATTTACATAAGGGTGAGGAAGTAATTCCAAATGTCCCGGATCTGTCACTCGACTATCTCGTATTTTCCTGAAAAAAAAAAATACATACGGCTATATACACCAACTTGCTTAGAGCCATTGCACAGTCTATTTCTTGTTTTAAAAATTTGTAAGGTGACGTGGTTCCAAAGTTCGCTCTAGAACGTGAAACGTGGTTCTGAGAAATAATTGCATTGGAGGTATTTTGGTGCGTGAAACTGCACAACTCTGCCTGCTAAAGCTACGAAGATTTGTATTCAATATGTAGTCGTGTTTATTGACAATTTCGCCTAAAAAATTTTGTTTAGGAGCCGAAATTTTGGACAAAAATTTGCCACATTGACCATTACTTACTCTAAAAATTACCGAAGATTTGTCAATTGTAATTAGTTCACTTGAATGTCACAGGGCTGTAATTTCCAGTAACAATTCTCTTCCACCAACACGCTGAATGTATTTCCTAAGAAACACACAAAATTGAGTGCCCTTCCACTCTGTCAAGAAGGATTACCAGCGAGGCCCAATTGGACAAGACAAATTGGACAAGACGCACGCACGCACGCACAACGCATGACAAACATGCCAAAATGTCGGCTTCGGTCCATGTTGAACCGAGAATTTCGCGCCGAGGTGGCAAAACAAGGACACCAAGTGGATTATACCTGCCTCTCAGTCGGCCTTCCATTTCCGTCATTACGTGTTCTTCCTTTTTGTTTTAAGCGAGACACGAGCTTTTTCTTTTTTTTTATGAAATTAGCCCATAAGCCACGCTCGACAATTCCGTATTTCCGTCATTACGTGTTCTTCATTTTTGTTTTAAGCGAGACACGAGCTTTTTCTTTCTTTTTTATGAAATTAGCCCATAAGCCACGCTCGACAATTCCGTATTTCGGTCATTACGTGTTCTTTATTTTTGCTTTAAGCGAGACGAGCTTTCTCTTTTTTTTTTTTTAATGAAATTAGCCCATAAGCCACGCTCGACAATTCCGTGCCGCCACTTCTCCGCACAGCACAGCGACTCTCGCGCTTCAGGCAGTCGGCAGACGCTGCGCGTGACCGTAACGCGAAATTTCCTACGCAGCTGAAGACTCGACGGCGCTAGCGGAGCCCCATGCTTGCGTTGTGGGGCTGTCCACCTCTCACGCGTCCCAGCTGTGGGACGCGTTCGGCGCACGAACGACGCCAGCTATTCTTCGAGCCGAGCCTTCTGCCACAAGAGAGCTCGCGGGGCGTCACAAGGTTTAGATAGCTGTGGTGGAGCGCTCGCGAAGGAGCAACCAGGCGGGCTTCTCTTTTGAAGTACAACTGCAAGGTATATATACTGTGCCGAGGAAAGGATATGTCACCTTGAAAAAAAAAAAAAGTCCAATTGTCGGAACGTTGGCTCCCACTGCTACTGCAAGGTGAAGGCATTCACAATGGCACGTCAGAGCCCTGGCTCCGAGTAAATAATACAGACGGCACCATTATTCTTCGCACGACACTTAGCCGCGCTTCCCCGGGCCTCGTTCGCGATCTCGCGCCGTCACCTTCTCCTCGCGCCATTCTTGCGTGCGTCGAATGGCTTCCATGAAGCTGGCCGTTATCGTATCAGCTACGACTGCGATTGTGAAAGCGTGATCCAATACACCGCTCCAGGTATTTCGCGAGTGCGCTATCGCTTGTGAGCAACGCTAGCGCCGTCTTATCCAGGCGCGTCTTTATGGGAAGGCATTGCACATGTGACCCCCAAGTTGCTCGCGGTGTACGAGCGCTTGCGGTCGGGAATGGAAGTGAAATAGAAAAATACGAATAGAAATGCCCCGGGAGAAAATCGCGCAGGACACAAATGTATCAATGTTAGCCAAGAACGGAAAGCAACTAGCGGTGACGATGTGGTACGCTTTGTGGCGCGAGGACCAGATGTACGCGGCCAAAGAGTGTCGTGCAAATGGTGATGAGTTAACAATGTCCAATAAATTACGTTGAGTAGATGTAACATGGCAGTAAGGAGACCTCAAACCAGTTGCTGTATAAACGCGCAGCATATACAGGGTGATCATTTTTAAGTTTCATGGAATTTTTTAAAAGTTGCCTGATGCAGATAACGGTATTCTAGTTCTTCAGCTAGATTATTCGGTGAGGTGCCCATTACTTGCAAATTAAATCGACACACATCGTCATCCAATCAACAAAAAAATCAAACTTCTCAATTACCTACGTTGTGGCACATATTGCAATTCATGAATCGTAGCCGGTGAGTTCACAAGGCGTATTCACTTGGAACGAAATTTCAGAACTGCACCAGCTTGGTTATATGCGCCATTAAACTCGGTGTAAAAATTCCCTGTTGTTGCACTTCTTTAACAAGATGTTGCTTTATGGGCTGAAGCACAAAAGCAACTGGAACGCGCATGACATGGGCGTTGCAGCATGTATTTATACATGGCATTATACTTATCCACGGCATTATACATTCAACATATGGCATGCATTTCGTCCCGTACTTTGGGAAGATATATCTCGAAACTGGTGTTCTGGAAGTTCATTTCGAGTGGATAAGTCTTGCAAACTCACGGCTGTTAGGAATGGCCTGCCGAGCTGGCAAGTTATTTCAGCCCGCTGCACGTGTTTCCATCCACCCGCGGTGGGGGGTGCCCTTCAGAGAACCAGCGAGGACAGCGCTAACCAACCGCGAACTTCCTTTGGAGAACTTCACTACGGCGGCGTTAATCCACCACGCGCCTCGTTCGGAGAACAGGAGAAAGGCAGCTCTGGAATTCAGAGGCGCCGGCTGGGGTCGGGCGTGACCACCTTCCTACGGGGACGCAGGACAATGGACACCACGACTACTGCGCTGCAAAGGTCGCCTGCCCCCGGAGGGGGCACTGAAACCTGTGTGTGAGTGTGTGTGTGTCAACCATCCCGCAGAGAGGCGGCTTGTTTACGATGACGTCGAACGTTTTGCCTCACCTAGGGATCTAGCGAACACGAAGTGTTTAAAAACGGCTGTTTGTCGGCTGCTAGGGTGCTCGTCGTCGGGCTCCGTGCTCGTGAATGTACTCGTGAGCTGTGCGCTGTATGTTCGTCTTGCGGGCTCCATTTGGGAGTCACGCTAGACTGTGTAAATGTATCACTTGTTTAATATGTAAATACTGTAAATGAACCCTGTTCACCTAGTTCCTCCCAAGTTCCCCTCTACGACCTACAACCCTTACAAATGGTGGCAGCGGTGAGGTCGTCCGACAACTCCTACAACTGTACGCCAGTAGTGGGATCGTCCGACAACTCTAATACTGCCTACAATTGGTGCATTGCAATACGTGCCACAAAGTATTGGTATGTAAGTTAATTAGCTGGATATGTGTTTCAATTTCTCGTGCAGTAATGTACGCCTCTTCGTATAATACAGCTCAAGGGCCAGAATTATGCTATCTGCCACTGGCGATTTTTAAAAATTCTCTAAACTTCAATCTTCTCACCCCGAAGATCTACTAAAAGTATGACAACGACGGTAGTGAGGTGTGATATAAGCACAAAAAGTATATTATAAAGCAATTGACAGCGTAAATTGCAGCAGTCGTATACTAGGTAATTTACGTGTAGCACTACTGCCTCCTCAAGGCCCTTGAACGCAGAGGCCTGTAGACACGTGCAGTACCAAGTGAAACTGTCGCAGCAGCAGCCTCTCATATGAGAGCTTGCGCTACGAATCTGTTGGACCGACAGCTTGCAGTGCGCGAATGTCATAAAAGAAAAGAAAAAGTTAAAGCTGCTTCGGTGTCGAATACCGGTTCTGTGCCAAGAAGCAATGGCGGGTGTACTGGAAGACGTCGTATACATAAAAGAAAATTTTATTATGGGGTTTTACGTGCCAAAACCACGACCTGATTATGAGGAACGCCGTAGTGGGGGACTCCGGAAATTTGTATACCACCTGGGGTTCTTTACCATGCACCTAAATTTAAGTACACGTGTATTTTCGCATTTCGCCCCCGTCGAAATGCGGCCGCCGTGTTTAAAGAGGAAAAGAACCGCGACTTCAGACGGGACGTGACGAAGGACTGGACAGGACGAGCGGTATGGCCCTGGAAGACGTTGTATGCTGAAGGGAAATTTCTTTCTTTGACCTTCTACTTCACGGCGTTCCAGCAAGACGCGGAGAACGGTCTGCGACTCGCCACATTTACTACATTTATCACGCCAGATCTGGCAACTGACCATCCCGTCACGGCAAGGCTAGAAACGTTGCTTTCGGGATCCATCCGCATCAAGGGTCGCATACAAGCCGCTAGCGGGTTTCCCGAATTATTCTTTTCCCCAGACCTTCCCGGTGCAGAATTTCGTCACTATGTCACGTCTTTTTCAACTAGGAACGGATAGAGTTTAGAAGATCTTGTTGCTGGGCGACTTGGTAAGTCATAACCCATTATTGCCCCTTGTTGCCTGAAGGCGCAAACACAAGCAACCTATTTTCTTCGCTATACTTTGCAGGTGTAGGCGTTTGCGCCTTTCAGGCTGGCACTGCATTTGTCTTTGCACTGACTAAGGCTTGCGCTGCGTTGTCCGAAGTTGCGGAAAAAGTTAGTCAGTCCCGAGAACACACGTTAACTGCCCTTCGATCGCGCCAAGTGCGCTCGATTCCATCGCTTGCTGACGCTGTTTTTTTTTTTTTTAAGAAAGTTTCATGAGCTTTGAAACCGGTTAGGTGGCCTCCCCCCCTCCCCGCGCCCCATCGCCCTATTCAACTTGCCCTCTCTCCCGCTATAACGGCGGCAAGCGCACTGGTGCTGCGCAGCGACCGTCCTCCTCTCCTTCCTTGCCTCGTGTCAACGGGAACCTAGCTGCCGCTATTCTCCGGCCCCTTTCCGTTCTCCGACTTATGTCTCACTCCTCCCTCTCTTTTTTTTTTTCGACCGGCCTCCTAGCCGTACATACATGGCACTCGGCCTTCCTTTTGCCCTGCATCGTGGCCAATAAAGCAGCTGTAAATCTGCCAAAGCGCGGAGAAAGTCAACCGCTGTCATAACTGACTTTTTCGGTTTGATGTACCTGAGAACGACTGAACACCCGGTCTGCTGTCTTCATTATCAGTGCAGAACTGCCATGTTGCTGTAATCACTGATGAAGATTGGTCCACCGGTCGAAATTGTTCAAATTAAATACGAGTTCTGTTTACGTTGTAGCATCGATCAAGTTCTTTACGTTTGAAAGTTAGCCTGAAGAATTCCTCTGTATATATATATATATATATATATATATATATATATATATATATATATATATATATATATATATATATATATATATATAGGCAATTGCCACTAGAATATTCAATACATTCAATTAATATTCGCGGTTGGGTTGACTACATAATACTGCGGTGACCTATTTATGAGATGCGAAACCCAGCGGCAAGAATAGGGAATATCGGGAAGCAGAAAAAAGAAAAGATGGAAAGGAGAATTGAAGGAAAAGAAAGCTTAGTATAAAAGAAGACATGGCAAAAGAAAAGAAAAAACTGGAACGCTAGTTTGCGTGATTGTGCATAGAGAATGTGCGTTGCACGACGAACCGGTAGCGCCAACCCGCATTGCACCGCAAGGATTGATTACCTGGGTCTGACCTAAAACAGAGAGTGGTTGTTCGCGTGTCCAGCTCGACCTGCGCCATTCCAGTGTTCTTTATTTTTTTTTCTTATTTATATAAAGCCCTAGTTTTGACTGGCGTCATGGCACTTTGTCTGTATGCGCCCATTTTTAAGGCTTGGTTGTGACGTCGCAAAATGAGCTAATGCAAGCACAACTGCTGTTCCAACAAGCTCGACGGTTGCAATTTGCCAGCTTGGTCACTGTGGCAACGAGGACATACACCGTTGTCGCTGGCACAGAGAGCACGCAGCAGGTGGCTGACTTTACGACCGCGATACGAGGAAAGAGCGCAGCACGGTTATAAGACCGCGAACAAAGACAATTTGCGATCGTGCAACGACCACGTGACCCTTGCGTGTACGTTGCATCACAGCTGTGATGCACGTTGTTCTGGCAAATGATTTGAGTATTGACGCATTCGCGCACTCGTCTGTTCTAGCATTTGTCGCTAGCGAGATTTCGCGAAACTGCAGACAGTTCTCGAAGCCTACCTAATGCAGGCTCGGGCCTATAAACTAAAGCTAACGTTTGAACAAAAGAAAAAAAAATAGAATACTCAGAAATTATCTAAGAAGGCGCCTAGGTATCTGAATCTGGTAATTACCGGTGAAAGTCGTTGGCGCAGAATTTCTTTCCGTTCCTCTGCGGTCATGGCGGCCTACCACCGATGCCAAATCCCGCGTCGCTTTACCAACTTCTGTTTCTTTTTTTCACTTCTGCCACAGTCATCGCAGCAGCGCGCTGCATAACTGCTCCGCAGACTCCTAATGTTTACCGACATCTGGCGTGACGTCAGCGCCTTTCCGACCAACCAGCGGGGTTTGGTCACACCGGCGGCATTCCCTGTCCCTCGATGACATATTTTCTGTCCACTGGTTTCGCCTCCGTGGCAGCCCTCTCCTCATTATACAGCTGGAGAAAGTTTGAGCGCCTGCCATGAAACCGGTGGAACGAGAGAGAAATAAAGCTAACCGCTATAATCCTTTTCGTACGGAAGATAAGCCGAGCGCGTGAAACACGTACTTGCGAAGAAGACGAGCGACGATACCAACTCGCCCAGCGCTGTTTCATTTTAAGCGCGAAATGCTTTTAGCTCCCATTATTGGCGACTTTCAAGTGACCTTGAGCCAAAACCCAGAGCTGCTAGCCGGGCACCCAAACGAGAACATGCGGGGAAGTTTCGAGAGCAAAACGAGATTATCGGGGCAGCCAGTCAAAACTTAAGAATGTGCCGTCTCTGGCCTCCAATCCTTTGTATACGACCGCAGTACATACTTTCTTATTATTGTTACTTGTAAAATACCTTACAAGGTCTCTACATGGGTATTGAGTAAGGGGGGCACAGAATCCAGTAAGTAGATACAATCTAGTAACAATAATAAAAAAAAACAGCCAACTGCACAGCCTAAAAGTTAGAAAAAAACATTAGCTACATAAAGCTGTGTATGAGTACAATAAAAAGGGAGTTTGTAACCAACGTATTACAGTGCAAGAAAAAGGTAGGAAAAATAACAGAACAGTGGGTGTGATATCAATGGTTAACAAGGGTTAATCGAATTGAGTGAGTGCCTGAATTTTTCACGGTCAGTTTCCGCAACTATGTTGTCGGGGAGGCTGTTCCAGAGCTGAATGGCACGTGGAATTGCAGACGAGTTAAATGCTTCTGTTTTACCATAGATGCGCGTGAAGCTATAATGATTGTGTAATCTCTGCGACGTGTGCGATGACGTTTCTAGGTGTAGGGAGCGTTTGTGGGCGTATTTATGAAATAATGACAAAAGGGCTATGTCGCGACGATTACTTAGCAGCTGAAGTGAAAGGTGAGTCGTTATTTGAGTTACGCTAGAACGGTAGCCATAATTACGGGAAATGAAACGTGCGGCTCTGCTTTGGATTGATTCCAGAATGGTAATTAAGTAATTTTGGTGGGGAGACAAGACTCGAGCGGCGAACTCAAGTCGAGGGCGAAAAAATTTTTGAAATGCCAGTTTGCGGATAAGTGGAGGCGAGTTCCGAAGGTTACGTTGTAGGTAACCCAGTGATCGAGAAGCACCGGCACAGATGGTGGTAATGTGAGAAGATGGCACGCTAATTACTGCCCAAACAAGTTACAAAAAAATATTGCTTTAGAGTTCTTCCTAACGTTTGTTCACAATATCACTCGAGCTATAACGTGTGTCATTTCAAATAGTGACGTTCAAAAGGCAGATACAGGACACCATGCATTTGAATGTCATCTTTTGGAGCTGAGACGGGGTTGCCTGTTCAACGCCAGCGGTCCGCGAGTTTCCCAGTGCGGGTTTTGCGTCAGCCCCAGAGATGGCGCCCCGCTGCGTGTCCAAGACGGCAGCGTCCGGCGCATCGCGGATGGCTGTTTGGCCGAGACGACACTTGCAATGAGGTTAAGTTCAAAACAGGTTCGCGTGCTGTAGCGTGGTGTGGTGGGGTGTGCCGCTGCGAAAATGCACTACACCCATTTTAAGATTGTGGCTAGTATAAGCTCCAACCAATCTGCTTCGCCGGTAGCCACTTCATGCTTACATCTACTCTCGATTACGGAAGGGCCATAATTTTTCCATGCATCTTTCAAGATGATTCCAGCTTGCCCGTTCCTCTGCCCTTGCTAAAAACAACACAAGATGGCATAAGGACCCTGTTGAAAAGAGAAGTTAAAAACATGCAGCCAAAACGTGCACTGAGAGCCACCTTCGTCACAGAGGGAATTTTCGTTTTCTGCTAAACTTCACTTTAATGAAACGAATTCTTGCTCTTGCTTGATAATCATCAAATTATCACGCAGCAGAAAATTCTGTCTTTGTAAGTTTTCTTTATTGGTACTTTCAATTCTATCGTCGTTAAAGCGCTTAAAGAAAAGCTACACACAAGCGGTACTTTGACGGTGTCTTTCTTGCACACGCTGGGCCCAAGGATAAAATGGCATGCGGGGTGGGTAAGTGAATCACCAACGTAAAGAATGGAAGGGTTCGGCTTGCGTAGGTAAAAAAAAAAAACCGCGGTGCATTTGCTTTTACCCCGCCTATGCGGAGCGGCGTGTGGGAAGACGAAGCTCTAATTCAGGACACCAATGTTGCGTCCATCTCAAGCGTTATTTGAGGCCACGATCCAGTTTTTCATATCTGTAGGCCCTGGTTGCTAAGTGGCTAAGCTCCGCTGCAGAGCACAAAGTCGCGGGTTGGGTACTTCCCGCGACGGTGGCAACACAAAGATATGGATGACAAGGGTGCAAATACGCTCGTGCACTGGAAAAAATTGGATGCACCTTAAAGAAACTTCAGGTGGTTAAACAAAAATGAACCCGCAGTGCGTACGGCGTCTCTAAGAGACCCGGTGTTGTTATTAGTCACTTCTTTTTTGACATTTAAAACCCGCCACACATCGTCTACGCTGTTTAGACAACTCGGCCCCATCGTTTTGAGTGCGAGAAGTGTTTGTTTTGGTCGCGAATCTAAGCTCAAGAGCGGCAAGCGATATTTGTCAGCCATCGTCGTCTTCCTCGTGTTAAGAACGGCCAGCTGAAATGCAAGTTTTGCCAGCCAGTTGCGACAGCGGCGACAACTTTCCTGGATCGCCACCGCAAACCTCTAGCCATGGCGTCACTAAGTCGACTGTGTGTGAAGAACTATACGCGTCTCCTCAACTCTCCGTAGCTGGAGCCAAGATGAGTGCGACGAAGCAGGCTTTGTGCCTGACCCGCCATCGCCGCCCTGGTCTGCCGCGAGCGGGGGAGTGCTCGCGGGAACGTAGTTCGAGGCTCCTTCCCACGCGCCGTCCAAGACGTAAGAAAATGAGCACCCGGGCGCGCTGCGGGGGTCAGCTCGGAGAATAAAAGGCGCCTTTCCTGGAGTAAGCCCCGAGTTCTACGAAGTCCGTCTGACGTCGGCTCCAGACCGTGAACCTCGCGCAAGGAAGTGTGTGTGTGTGTGTAAGCCGTCCCGCAGAGAGGCGACCCGTTTGCTACTCAGGAGGTACTTTGGTCCGTAAAAGGTTGTACGACGCCTCAGCGACCTCAACCATGAGGTTATCCCTGACAGTCCTGCTTCCTCCAGGGCGAGGCAGCGTCTACCAGAAGCCGTGCACATTGTGCGCATGAAGCCCTATTGTTCAGAATGAAGTGCCCACACCTCGTCAGGCACACCTTCCTGCCGCTAGGTGACCATCCGGACGAAGCTTTCTCCGGAGGGCGGCAAATGCTACGTCCAATATGCGGCACGTAGAGAAAAGCGAAGATCTCGCGCATTGCAGAATGGAAGACGTAGGTCCCTGCCAAGTAGTTTTTTCAGTTTGCCTATAATTAAAATGCTCTGCCCTATTTTCCCAGTTCCTGCTGCTTGTGAACCGCGGCAATATTTCCTTCCCAACTGCAATAACAGCAGCACGTGAGCGCCGGGAGGCTCGCCGTGCCAACCTTCCGGAAAGGTCGTGCGTGAAGGGCTGGCGTGAACGGCCAATGTTGTCCGATGCAATACAGTGTGCAATACTGAAACTTCACACGACGACACGTAACAGCGCAGCCGCTGATGGAACTCCTAGCCGAGCGCCAGCTATACCGGGACTATGGCGAATAAGCGGCGTGGACGGGAAAGAAAGACGAAGGCGGTGGGCGAATTGAGTAGGACGTAGCGCACCATCCTTGTACGCGCCTGTCTGCTCGCGTCGCTTAACCTGAAAACGCCAAACGTGTTAATCGCAGCACGTTGAGTTGACGCCTTAACACCTTGATTTATGGACGGGAAACTTGACGCATAGCCTATATAGTAGCGTTTTTCATACGCTGGAGCGAAGTTTCAGTTTTGCATAGCTAGCGAAAAACTAATTACCAATCAATTAACATACTAGTTAGGTTTGTAGATAAATAACAGTTCATTGTTTTCTGTTGTGCTCGCCGGGAGCAGAAATAAAGGTGAGTGAATTTTTTAAAATTTTCGTTGATGTCGAACTGTGTTAGGCATTGGGGTTAAGCGCCACGGCCCCCAAAGTCCGTACTCCCGAACGCAAGCGCCCGTAATGACTTTGGCGGGGCCTGTACAGCTGTCCGCACCGGCACAGTCCTTCCACTGCGCAGCCAACGATCCCGTCTGGAAAGAAGCCGGCGGGGGAGGCTGTCGCTCGCGTGCGCGCACTCGTGCCACCCCCCTCCCTCCCCACCCTCTTCCTCTTTCATTAATTCATGGATGGCAGACACCAACGTCGCCGAGTCAATAAAGACGGCACGGAGATGGGTGGTTATTAGCATACGCGCGCAGAGGTTCCGTCAGAGTTAAAGTACACGATAAAGGTTTAATCAACGCTTGACGGTTCATTTAGGCCGTTTCTAGCGAGTTAATACAGACGGTACGATAGCTCTTCCGACAGCAGCGTACAGAGCGGCAAGCAAAGAACGCGGTACTTCCTTCTCCTTGGTTTTGGGCGTGTCTGCACTGTCAGACGTTGATTTGCGACTCTCGTCTTTCGCGCCTGTGTGCGTGTGTAGGGCCACATTCACAAAATGTCTTTTTTTTTTACGTGGAGCCGTTCGTGAGTAGATGAAAGCCAGTCGCGATTACGAATGTCTAGTATACGGTGTACTTTCTTAAACTATACAGGATTGTTAAAGACCACCTGCAGCAGACGATACAATTCTAGTCACTGAGGTGGATTACTCTGAGGCCTTTACTAAAACGTACTAAATGTACAACTGATAATGACAAAAACTCAAATAATTAAGGTTTTAATTATTCTAAGGAACTCATTGCAACTTACGAATCGTAGTCGATGAGTTCGCAAGGTGCATTCACTTCGAACGAATTCCCAGGATGACACCAGTTTCGAGGTATTCATTTCCAAAGCATGCCACGATATACATTGCCCTTCAAGTTGTTTCGTTGCTTCGAAGAAAAAAGCGGCACTTTGTTAAAAAATTGATGCATTTCTACCGCAACTTTGAGAGCGCATAGCTCGAATCCAATGCCATTCTCAGAATTCATAATAAGCGGATTTGCCTCGTAAACTCAGCGCCTACTATTTGTAAATTGCAGTAAGTTCCTTATTCAGTTAAAATCTCAATGAGTAAAATTCATATAATTAGTGGATTATGCGTTTCGACAATGCCACCTCTTCGAGCGATCCATTCAGGGTTCAGAACTGCATGAATTGTTGGCCACTGGCAATTTCAAAGAATTCTGCGCAGTCTAAAGAAAAAAGAAAAAGAAACAGGTGGTATAATTAGCAGAGGCAACCTGCCATAGAAAACGGCATTTACAAACTAACAGCTTCGTGAACTAGGCAGCTTATGTTTTGCTGCTCATTCTCGTTCGCAAACTACACGCAAACGTGCGTGTAGCCTCATTCTGTATATGCATCTGATAAAGCTGCAGAAGGCAACACTCCATAACATAACATACTGACATTTCTTGCCGGCCTCAGCTAGATATATAAACGTTCTGCAAGTCCGTTGTCTTCGCATTCAACTCGCGTTCTGAACATGCAAGGCTACGTCTGCATCATAAACATTAACTTTTCTTTTTTCATTTCCCTCGCAGAAATCGTGCATTTCGGGACATCCTTACGTCCTTGCAGAATGCAGACATTCAGCGGGGCGCTGTGATGCTCATCGAAGCAAATTATTGCTGCCGTAGGATAAGGTCCTCTGCCTCGTAATCTTCCACTGCCGAACCTACAAGTCAATCCTATACGTGAGAACCGTTTTCACTCATCGATAAACATAATTAATTCACTGCCCCGCTGCGACTACGCTTAACGTCTCTGTGTACCAAGCGCCTCTTCATTTCGCACTAATATAGAACTTGAGAAACGTCCAGAAAAAGCTCCACTGCTTCAAGTCACCATCGAGACAGAATATGCCGAAGTCGTCGTCGTTCGATAATTCATGCTGCTTTCATTACAACGGCTCACACTAGACTTACCCTTTTCCTATCCATCACTCTATCCTTTTGTTTCGTTGTACAGGTACAGCGTCCAGCAATTCAAACTCGATAATCGGCCGGCATGACGGCTGGCCCTTGTTGCCCCACCAGCGGACGCTGGGCTCACCGAGCTGATCTATTGTAGTGTACGAGGAAAGCGGTGGCCCTTGCGACGCACTGTGGCAGCCCACCCCCGTCCCCTGCCTCAACAATCACTCAGCGGTCAACGCAGGCCTGTCCGCAGGCGTACTCACAATCGGGGCACCGGCTTAAAGGGTCTTTTACTCGTTTGCAAAGATGGCAAACCACTGCGCTGGTGGCATCGCCGACTGAACTGAGCGAGCTTTGGACTAAACACTCGGCAGTCTAAACGCGAAAATACAGAGGGTCCAGCCGTTTAAGTGCGTCAACTGATTATGACGAGGTATACGTATTACCGACGAGCTGTTATTCTGATACGACGAAGTTGCCTGGAACGGCAGCCGAGCTGGTGACATTTTACGTGGAAGTGTGCAATGTAACCCCGCAGAACCTTTAAAGCTAGATGTCAGTGTATTTCACTTTTGTTGCATGGACGTTTACATACCAAGGGAAAGTGGATTGCAAACTCCAGTTTACTCAGCTACTAAAATTAGGACAACGCAGGAATATGTATATGACGTGTGGATATATATGGTGGTGTAGTTGGCCGCTGTTTCTGTTGAGAGATTCCGTTTGCCAATGTATGCGTTCGCACATACATCAAGAATTAGACGCTCTATGAGCGAAAACTACAACGCTCGTCTTCACGACTACCATCCGTTACTTCTGGCCTCACTTTCCGAAAACATGGCTGAAACGGTTCATTCTGGATGCCAGTTTATTGCTGTTGTTACTCCGATTATTGAGCCCACCGGCAGGATTCATCATCCGAGCGGAGCCTCGTGTGGGGTCACTGCTTGTCCTTCGCTGCTGTGCGCGACGAGATAATCGTCAACTAGGCGCGTCAACATGGCTGCTGAGGTCTTTCGCTGAACGAACTGCCGTCGCTCAGAGGCACGTGTAACGGGTGTCGCCGTAGCGATGTGTTCTGAGAGAGGAGGCAGAGAGTGAGGAGAAAGAAAAGAAGAGGGAGAGCAGGGCGAGTGCCAAAGCAACTGCCCTTTCTTGAGGCTGAGGGGACCGAGAGAACAGGACGGTGCGAGAGAAGGGAGTGAAAGAAAGGAGGAAAGAGAAAATAAAAAAAACGACAGTATGGGAATGCAGCCGTCCTTTCCAGGAAATCTGCGAAGAGCAGAGTGTACGGGCGAACCCTGGGCACTGTGCGTACGGGAAATTCTGTGCAGTGGCGCGATACTGGGTTACTGCGATGCGCGAATCGCAGGACGCGCTCTCTGTACGAGCTACGCTGCCTGCGGTGGCGGTGACGTTTCTTTACGTGTCAGGCATAAAAAAAAGAAGAGCGTGCGCACAGGAACACACGAAAGAACTGTAAGCGCTCCGGCGACAAACATTCAATGTGTTAACAGAGTAGTGTAAGAGCGACTACCACTGCGCAGTGAATTGAAAATAGCTTTAGCCAGCAGTAGCAGCTACAATCCCATAAAAAAGCCACACATTAGGGCGTTCCTTTTAGCAGCGAACGGCACGGTACATTGCACGATATCGCACAACGCATTCAGCAGCCGACACTAATGCAGAGGCATATATTTAGAACTATATTCGGCTGATCACCATGAACAAACAAAAAAAAGGAATCTCAATAAGGTGGCCACGAGAACAAGCGTTAGTGCCATAGATTTTTGTAACTTAAGTCCGCCCTTGTTTTAACGCTAGTCAGCTTCTCCCTCACATTATCTGCGAAAACAGCAATATAAGACATCGATATCGCGATGACGAAGCTGCCAC
The DNA here is from genome assembly GCF_050947875.1 of Dermacentor variabilis. Lineage (NCBI taxonomy): Eukaryota > Metazoa > Arthropoda > Arachnida > Ixodida > Ixodidae > Dermacentor > Dermacentor variabilis. The sequence continues at coordinate 77,367,663 of NC_134574.1, forward strand.
GCTCAAACCACACGCTTCATCTTCGTTCAGAACGACAAAACAAAACCTAGTCGGCTCTGCACGCTTTTAAGCCGACGGAAAGTGCAGACGGGCAGGCAAGGGGCAACACAACGAAAGAATGGGGACGAGCGCGCCGGGAGAACAGGCAGAGTGGGGTGGGTCGAAACACCGGATTTCGACAGCCCCGAACACCTGCGCTACCGCTCAGGAAAAACGCATAAAAAAAAGACGCATAAAACGCTACGTGATTCGTGTACTCGATCTCGTTGTCCCAGCAGTGGCTGGGTGCTTCCGCACGCTTCTCCCGTCTAGGCTCCGCTGCTGATCCGACGGCCTCAGTTTCAGTTTCACGCACGTCCTGACGTACACGTTCATCGATAGAAGCGCCGCGGACTGAAGCCGGGGAATTTCTATTAAGCTAAATCGTACCTCCTTCCCCTGCCCGACCTGGCAGTCCTGGCGCCTCAGAGGAAGCGACCGGGGCTGTCGTTATATTATTGCATGCACGTCGCTCGAGACAACCGTCAGCGCTAAAATGGAGGGAAAAATCGTTCTACCGTTCAGCGGACTATACGATATACTCGATATGCTATCAGATCATGTTCAGGTGGGAGTAGAATCGTAAAAAAAAAGACAGCGGCTAAGCTAATGCAAGTGCTCGTGGGGGCCTACGTGTTTGAAGATGACAAACAGACCCAATAAACAAAGTGAAGCTTGTATAAGGACAGTGATTGAACGTCAGTGCCCTTTTACAGAGCGGCTCTCGTTTAGCTTGGTGCTCACGACTGAGGAGTCGCCTCCGTAACGTAAGAACAGGAAAACGTTAGACTTGTCGCAAAGCCGGCAGTCCAGCCGTTTCTTTGGGCTGCAGACCCTTCCTGCAATTGTACGTCGGACCCTGAGCAAGTAAAGAGATTTTTGCCGTAGAAAGAAAAGTGTTCTAACAATCGCTTGTTCTCGAAGGAATGACTAAAACCTACTCGAAAAGCGATCATGTTGCCAAATGCAGCTCAATGAACGCCACGGTAAGCGTGCTTCTCTGTTAAGCGGGCGTGCAACAGGAGAAGCCGCATGCCACCTTGTAGCGTATGCTGTCGAGGACGTTTCTACTGCGATAACAATTATACGGTACAGCTTCACTCCGCCGCTGTCCTGTTGCGGGTGCGACAACGCATGCGCAGACCGCGCGCCGCGTGTTTCAAGCCACGTGATCTGTTGTAGGTGCGAGGGCGAGCCGAGAACGCTAGTGCCTTGGTGCACGCGATCTTTCCGCACGTCCAGCGTTGGGGGTCACGTGATCTACTAAGTTTTGGAGGAGCGCCACAGGAAAATATTACAGCTTTACCGTGTGCGGATTTCCGCTAAATGCAGGTGGACTCGGTACCTTGCCGGATGGCCGGAAGCGCAAACCGTATTCCACCCGATCTGCCAGCGTTTAGCGGAACGCTGAAACTCTGTCTCAAAGCGAACGTTACATGTTGCGGCTCATTTTAATAGAATCACGCGCGCTCTCCACCGCTGTCTCTGCTTATCGCGACAGCAATGCGACAGCACGTGCTCACGTTCATCGACAGAACTCCGTTAATGTGTATGTTTGGTCGCGTAACACGGGCATACTTAATTATTAAGCGAACGTTACTGCCAATTTACACTGGCAAAACTAGAAAAACTACGAGCCGTACCTCGCGCAATATTCAAATACGTAGCGATTATCGCTGACTATGCTTCGCCATTCAGTCTAAACTGCGACTTTTTCCTTGAACAACTTCTGGTGAAAGGAATTCTGATGACTATGCTTTCGATTAGAAGCGGAGCGTGCGTCCTCTCGGAAGAGTTTTGCGGCGCTTCTTCCCAGTAAGTTTTAAAGAAGATGCTTATATCCAGTGGCATAGCAAAAGGGGGGGGGGGACGTGGGCCCCGGGTGCTAGGGGCCAAAGGGGGGGTGGGTGTCATATACGTCTGAAGACACCCCTCTTTCCGCCGGCTTGACTGGGCGCAAATCGCAAAGAATGCTCCGGTATCCAGTAGCCCGAGCTCATGTACCTGATGTGTTGCGCCGTAGAATTGTCGGCTGCAGCTCTATCAACACCCCACGAAATAATTGCACGAATGTGCGGGCTAAAAATTAACTTCGCAACATAATCGCTGGACTGCTCGCCTCAGCGGAACGTTTCATGTGGGGTGCGCTCGTGCCGCGCGTTCATGCTGGGGGCAGGCGTCGCTAAACATACAGTCAGGCGTTGTAAGGCGTTGAGGCTCTTGGGTCTCTCTTCCGTTCCGAATGCGCAGCGTAGACGAACAAAGACAGCAGCGAGAAGGCGTTCAACGAGCGCGCCCGGCGCTTGCGTTTACGGCGAAGCGTTCGTCGAGAGCGACATTGCATAAGTGCGGCCGTGAAAAGTCGCGAATGGGATTCACCGGATCGTCTTCAAACTCGGTGCCTGTAGTTCCTGGAATTTAGCGCCCAAATGGAACTTCTTACTCACTTACTGTTATTTGTCGCTTGTTCCTCACGATCTGCGTGTCAGTTGCATCATGCGGAAGGAACTTTTCCAAGTTAAAGCTGATCAAGACGTCTCTGCGCTCTAGCATGAGTGATGAAATGCTGTCAAACTTGGCGATACTGACCATAGAAAAAGACCATGTAAAAATATATAAACTTTACTACTGTAATTAATGAGTTTGCAGAAGCGAAGTGTCGGAAAAATAACTTCTGAATGAAATGTGTCCTTACCGGTCATTACTTTAGTGCAAAAGGCTCGATGTCCCACCATGGTTTGTGCATCGGCAATATGTATACAATGTTCTATTTATGAATTTTGAATCGTTGTATTCGTTCTTTATCAGTTTCGCGGTGTTCAATAAAAGATCTTTCTCCTAGTCCTAGCTAACCGTTTCTTTATCATTTTGTTGTTGTGTGACTTCATGTCACAAGTACAGTGTCTGTGAATTTTATAAAAAAGGTGAATTTTGTAAGGATATTTCCCGATATTCTATGAAGTTATGTGTCTTTGTGATTACTGGGAATTCGGCATCCTGAAAGATATGGCAGATAAGTAATAACCATATCCTGAATAATTCCTTAATTAGTAGTTATAGAGGAAGCACTTCAATTCGAGAATTGAGGACTCAAAGTCATATTAACTCAGCAAAAACTTCTTAAACAAGATCGTTTTTGGTGCTACAGCCGGCAGTACATTGGCACTGCGGGTGGCGCCCAGTATGGCAGCAGCGACAGAAATATTAAATGGTGGGCCAGTGACGTTGATCCGTCAATTATCTCCATTGCGAGTGCAAACCAACAGTAGTGCAAGCTTTCGCTGGCACGGGCTTCATCACGGCCTTTTTTGTTTTTCTATGGTGACGCCAAGAATCGACGCGAAGCGTGCTCTATTCTGTGCCCAATCTTGTGGTGGTACCGCAGCTCGGATAATCACGTTAGTCCGTATAGCAGCAAATAAAAACAAGGCTTTATTGATCAGAATAAAGAGAACTCGCAATTGTCATAGCATTGGCGCCCGCGCCGCAGGGAGGCAGGTGGCATTTTCTAAAAGGGTGGGGAGATCAGCGTCATTGACACACAATTTAATTTTCGTTTTCGTTCAAGGCTGCCCACAGGCAAAATACTGCGCGCCATAGTGCCTACGACGATTTTTGTGGAGTTGTTGTAGGGCAAGATATGAATGTCGGGCTTCAATTTTGCAAATGCAATATTACCGCTAAAATTGGTAATTAAAACTTTATAAAGATATTTTTTGTTACCTGTGACGTGAGCCATATTTTACACGATGCCACATTTGTACTGGCTGCCAAGCCTTACAGTCTGACAGAAGACGTGCATATGCGCTTATCACAAGTTATCAGTGCAGCACCCTGTGTTATTTGGCGCAGAAAAAACAGCGTGTATACCTGCTGCATTCGCGATCTCTGGGAAAGAAAGCGAAGGAGAGGGGGACCCGGGGGACGTGCGCGGTATCCAAGGTGGCTGTAGTGGTGCTGAAACCCGGAAGTTGTCCACAACCTCGCCTTCCTCGACTACACCCGGGGGGGGGGGGGTGACAGAAGACCTATGGGCCCTGGGACCACCTAGCTACGCCACTGCTTATATCATCTGTCCGTCCAATGCAGTCGAGGAAGGCGACGGGTCCAGGCGCGACTGTGAATACGGCTTGAGATGTATCGTCAAGAGGATTCTTTAAGCTGGATTTCCTTGTGAAAATTCCCGTGAAATTTCTAAATGCTCAAATTGTACAACCACTGAACCGACTTGATTAAGTTTGTGACTTTTGCGAGAGAAAAAGTAAGATTCCACCGAATATAAGATGTAGTAGTTTCACATAAAGCTACAGATCTTACAAAAAAATTAAAACAAATGAAGCGCGAAGTTTACTAATCTGAAGCTATGCTTTCTGAAGTTAGTACATCAAAAATAAAGCAACTCTACAAGAACATAGATATCCAAATTCGGTAACGTTTAGGCGAGCAAATGGCGCGTGAAAGCTGAAGTGAAGTACGTTTTCTATGGTCGTTCTGAAAAACTCGTGCTTACAAATTAATAATATACTTCCGGAGCGAAATATAATAAATTAGTACGAATAGATACATGCATGTAATGTATTGTATCTGTAACACTGCAACGTCATGACGTCTAAGCTCCAGGGAGGTTCAGAAATAGCGGTTAGTGGCTCACTTCCCGGGTCATCTGCTTGTGAACCATGATACCGGTGCAGTGGAAGCTTACTAGAGGTGATATCCCGATATTATTATTATTATTATTATTATTATTATTATTATTATTATTTCGTTTGCTAGCCGAGTAGCAGATGACAAAACCTGCGAGAGAGAGTTCGACAGGTCGAATTTCTTTTTTTTTAGTCACAGTCATACGAAGGAACAGCCAACACATCCACAGAAAGCACAGGCGGAGTTAACTGTTACGTTCGTTAGAAATATAGAAATAATAACGTAAAGGCAAATTAAAGCGGACGCAGAATTCGCCTGTCGCTGGTGGGACCCGAATTTACATCTACCGCATTACGTAAGCGTTGCTCTAGCAATTAACGTAAACGTGGCAGTCATCGCCCGATTCACTTTTCTGGGTATCTCTGTGTATGTACTAGATTAGTCCTGGGAGTGGGATGATCCCTTTAACCGCAGGCGTCACATAGTACGCTAGCTTAGGAGCAGCTAACTTTGTATCAGACACAACCGTAACATTAAAGTCTAGCGTTACTAAACCGTGTCATTTGCTAGTTCCGTAGTCTTTACCCGAGAGACGCGACCACACGGTGAAAATGAAGGGAATTCGATGCCGCACATGCGTCCTTCAAGAGTCCTTCCCGCGCACAATTGCGAAGTGGAACCAGCTGCCCGAGGCTGCTGGAGAGTGCGTGTCAGTGGAAGCGTTCCGCTATTTTGTGCTGAACCGCTCGCAAATGTTGCTTCTTTTCAACTTTAATGGCTTCGTTTGGAAGATTAGGTTAATAATTATCATTGTTGTTAATAATATTTGGGGTTTTACGTGCCAAAACCACTTTCTGATTATGAGGCACGCCGTAGTGGAGGACTCCGGAAATTTTGACCACCTGGGGTTCTTTAACGTGCACCTAAATCTATTATCATTGTTGTTAGTAGCAGTCTAGCAACCATGGTCGTCTTCCTCTGCCGCCTCTGATACATGGCGCGCCCCGGCACGCGTGCCTCGTGCAGCGAGATTAGAATAAAAAGGGAACAAAAACAAAAGCTTATTCGGCTCGCACCATCGGTCCGAACGGTTCCTAGGCCTTTCGCTAGCTGACTGGCACATTGTTGTAGTGGACCTAACCTCGGTTCCCATAACGTGGTAACCTGGACGTGATTTTACGGCGAGCACGATGCCGTGGACGAGGCCACGAACGAGATACCAACGTCCAGCGCAGACGGCCTCGCCACAGTGCAGAACTACCTGCCGTCCTTTTGGCCGCAAAATCCTGCAACGTGGCCACAATATCCTGTCGTAGGCCATCTTCGGCCTTCGGCGCATTACTTTGCAGCTGTCTCCTCCTTGCTGTCTCGTCACTCGCAGCAGAGGTGGTCGAGGAGTTCCAAGACGTTGTCGACGCACCCAACGACACCACCCCCCATGACCACTTCAAAACGACGCTGCTGCAATGCATGTCCACGTCTGTGCGCAGCCGCCTCCAGCAGCTTCTCAACGAAGAAGAGCTCGGCGACCGCCGGAACTTCTACGTCGTATGCGGCGGCTTCTCAGTGACTGTAGGCTGGACACAAACAGTCCGCTGCTGCGTGAACTGTTCCTTCAGCGCCTGCCTCAGAATCTCGTGGTCACCTTGACTACCACACCAGAAGACATGTCCCTCGACAATCTTGCAGGGCTGGCCGACCGCTTCGCTGATTATTGAGCAAGAGGTACTGTGGCAACAGCGACTGCTCCCCTACCGCACCTCGAAGATCGGTCTTCAGCGGATGATTGCCGAACTTGCTGAGATCATTACTGCACTACGACCATCGCCCAACCATCGTCAGCGCGACTGCGATTGCCGTTCCAGATTACCTTTTCAGTCCAGCTCCCGTTCTGGCCCTTGTCGCGTCGCATACTGCTGGTATCACAAGAAATTCGGTGCCAGCGCACGTCAGTGCATTTCCCCTTGCAGCTGGCAGGGAGACATGCCGCAGTCACCGATGGCGGTCGGTGACTCTTGCTTACGACAAGCCATTTGTTCTACGTCACTGACAGGATTGCTGGACAACAATTTATCGTGGACACAGGTGTAGAGAGGTGAGCGCCGCTCAAGCCGCGTGGCTAGAGTGGCAGCGCGTCAAAAAATCCGCGCCCTTTCAAGCAGCTAACAGCTCTTCTATCCGCACATATGACTGCCCTCTCTTACCATCGACTTGGGTCCCCGACGCACCTTCCGATGGGTGTTCATTGTGGCAGACGTACACATGACAATATTGGGCGCAGATTTTCTGACCTACTGCGCCCTTAGTGTTGACCTCTGCGCTCGTCACCTCATGGACTCGACGACTGGAAATGTCTATACAAGGAATCCTCGCGCCGCTAACATAAATCACTACAACGGTACCACAGATACCATTATTTCTGTTCGCCTCAATTCTGTCAGACTTCCCAGCAATCACGAGACCTTCGAATGTTGAGCTGCCAGTACGTCACAACGTCACGCACCATGTTGTCACCACAGGCCCCGAGTGTTCTGGCGACCCAGACTGGTGGCCAGCTTGTCATCTTAAGGAGAGAGTTCGACCACATGCTGTAACTGGGCACCATCCATCCTCCGTCGAGCAGTTGGCCTTCAGCTCTTCACGTGGTACCAAAACGTGACCCAGGTGTTTGGCGCCCGTGCGGGGATTACCGTGCACTCAACGCGCGCACAGTCCCTGGTTATTGCGCACTCCCTCACATTCATGACTTCGCAACTAACCTAGCTGCAACGGTTATATTCAGCAAGATATATTTAGTGAAGGCCTACCATCAAATCCCTGTAAAGCCAGAGGACTTACCTTAAGCTTGCAATTGTGACATCATTCGAGCTTTCTGAGTACGTGCGCACGCCCTTCGAGCTGAGAAACCCAGCTCAGACGTTTTATAATTTCATTAACAAGGTCACCCGGGGACTCCCTTTCGTTTTTGCATATTTCCATGACGTCCTGGTGGCTAGTATTTCCCCTGAGCAGTACAGCAGTTATTTGCGCCGGCTACTTTCCCGGCTCCAGGAACACGGCTTTCTCATCAACTCCAAAAAGTGCGTCATTGGTTCCAACGACTCTGAGTTCCTCGGACAACGCGCGAGTTCCGAAGGAATCAGACCGTTATAAAAGAAAGTTAAAGCCTTGTGCGAGTTCCTTAGCCCAACGTCACTACGAAAGCTCCGTGAATTTCTTGAATTGGGTCAACTTCCACAGACGTTTTCTTCTGTTTGCTTTGAACGGGCTCCAAGCAGTACACGAAACGCACAAATCTCAGCCGTTTCAAAAACCAACTATTACCCTGATCCACAACTATATACTCTATACTGCTGCTTGCCCTTCCCTTCCTCTTCTTTGACTTGCGGCGTTCTTTGTTATACAGTTACATTACATGCAAATACATGGTTTCTTGTGTTTCTGTTATCTACCGTAGCCCCCCGAAATAACGCATTTCATTAGGCGCTGGAGGTACTTTGGATAAATAAATACAATATATTACATACTAAAAATTAAAAAAAAAAACACTCCAACGCCGCTGGGGCACGCGTCGCGGGCTCACCGGACTTCGGGTAGGTGACGATGAAGACGTCGTCGTTGCGTATCTTGAAGTCGGCCAGCCCCCGGATGACCTGCGGGTGCAGGAGGTAGCCCTGCAGCAGGACGCCCTTGTAGCTCTGCGCGCGCGGAACGGAGGCGGCGTACGACGCCCACGCCTGGTCTCCCGCCACCGCGGGGTCCCTCTCGGCCGGCAGCACCTGGTCGTCGCTCTCGGGGCACTTGCCGCTGCGCCCGGCGCCCGTCAGCAGGGCGCCCAGCGGGCTGCTGTACAGGAACTTGAGCGAGATCATCGTCAGCAGCCTGCGCGAGCGAGGCAGAGAGAAAAAAAAAAGGTAGTCGAGAGGGGGAGTTTTAGAAGGAATCAGAGAGCCGTTCGCGTTACAGACAGTGCGCAATGCACTGTTCAAAGCAAATTGCCCTTTTTGCGAAACATCCCGGAGCTTCCCGACCACGGCTGCAGGGTGCTGCTGCTGTCTCGCCCAACATCGCGCAATTAAATAGAGAACAGTGACGTATATAGCCCAGTAGCGGGATCGTCGCCCACCGGATGCATGCCCCATTCGTCCAATCATGAGGCCACCAGTGCACGAATGCTTCCATCGTGCCAGCGCCGACCAGCTCTTCCGACCCGATCGTCGCGTGGGTCACAATGCGTGAAGCAGTGGGTGCGCACGCGCCAGCTTCCTTTACGCCAAGGACGCACGGATGAAAATGGGTAAATCTATGGCACTTCCATCAACCGCTTCACGAACGCTTCTATTCGCACGGGTTTCGGAATCTGCGTTAGATGTGCGTAATTTTGTGCGCCCACTGCGGCACGAAAACCCCTCCCAAGGTCTTTCATTTCAGTTTTCTTTTTTTTTTCACCATCTCGACTGCGCTTTTCTCCTTTGGGCACCCATTTTGTAAATATAACAGACCACCGGTTGTCCGCCCGACTCATTATGTGGCCTTCCCAACTCTCTTTCCTCGTCTCAATGCCAACTAGAATATCACGTACACCCGTCTCATCTCTAAACCACGGCGCTATCTTCCCACGCCCGACATTTTTCGTTCTGTCGCTCCCTTTGCGCGGTCCTTAATTTTCTCGAGTTCCTTTGCTAACTTTGAGAAGAAACTCAAGTTACATGACTCGTCAATCTGGTGCCGCGCACAGACGTGGTTCTGCCCGATCTTCCGCAAATGTACGTGGACCGCATGACGCTGCAGTAAGGCACCCATGCGTTAACTTTACACCACGCTGCATATAAACCACATGCTTCGCCACACGTGGCACAAAAATTATCCTCAAATATTTCGTGGCACGCCTTTATTACAATATAAGAAGTTCGAGAAGCCGCACTCTGCGTCCAATGTATTGATTTTTTTTGGCAACTAAGGAGAAAGGCGTTTGGTATGTCGCAATATAAACTGCACTGAAAATGTTTTATTTTTTTTATTTTTTGGACGTATTTCGTAATTCAGATGAACGAAACATGCGGAAATGCATAAGTTTGACTCCGTTTTGGATGCCACGTCGCCAGTACAGTGCTCGCACAAACCTCGCAGTTTAGTGTTCAAGATAAGGTATAGAAAAGCCGAACTAGTGCGAAAATATAAACAACTGGTGACTCATCAATACTTCCGCTATGTAGACGGACATATCGATAATTTTTGCCTCAATACGAACAGGACTTCGACAAGTACCAGTTCTTGACATGAGGCGTGCTTTCTGCGCTTGATGAAGACACGTATCTCATGATTGACTACAGGCCATAACGCACCTGATTTACAATGCCACATCAAGGCCATAGAAACATGCAACCGAAAGTTTCGTAGGTAACAAAAATAAGCCGGCATTAACTGTATGCGAAATGAGACAAGCATATCCATAGGCTTTATGCTTTATATTGATTTGAATAGAAAATACTTGGCCACAACGGCCATGTATTTTCTATTCAGATCAATACCGCGAAATGAACAAAAAGAAAGTTTTGAAAGAATACTTTATTAGTGACTAAACTTCTCAGCTTTCATCTTTGAGGCCCCTTTGAACTTTCGCCAAAACCTCGTTACGTGAGCGGTTTTGCATTCTAACTACATCGCAATTCAGCTCCCCGAGGCTGCGAATGGAACCCACGACCTTGCAAACATCAACAACAGAACGCACTTCACAGTTGCTGGAGGGAGCCGCATATATGTGGGCGTGCAAGCTGCAAACGAGCCAGACCCGAAGTCGCAAGAAGCTCTCAACGCTACAGAACTGCTCGTAACAACAAATCTCAGCCAATGCTGAGGCTAGACATGCTAGCGAAGGCGGCAAGCCAATGAGGAGGAGGACTTAAGGGAAGCTTTGTGAATACATACGGAACCCAATATTCTCAGAACTTCAATCAGGACAAGACCAACACGCGCGACGGGATAACGATAAAACGCTTTATTGAGGGATCGCTCGAACGCCTACAAAGACGCGCAGGTACACCAACACAGCCACGCTTATGGCACAGGTGTGTCGCAGAGGCCACTATGCTGCGCTTAAGCCTTGCGCGCTTTCCGGCTACGCATGATTACGAAGCAAACTCGAGTGAAGCGGTCAAGGGAAGCCACACTGGCGGTTTTGCCAAAGTAGTATTTCCACGTGTATCGGTACTCCGGCAGACAGGCTGTCGACCGCTGGGAACGGTTGCGTTCTTCTGAATGCAACAGCAATTACACGGACGCCCGAGGCGCCTTCGCGTCAGCATTGGCGTTGTGGTGCTGTCAAGAGCATCGACGCGCATGCACGGCTGGCGCGCGCAGCGTTACGTCTCCAGAGACGCGCAGTGCGTTGGGCTGCATAAACGGTGCTGTGTTCAGTCGGCCCTGTCGGAGCCAGGTCACGCTTCCGCTGCTGGCATACCAGTTGTGTATTACCATTCCTGCTGAGCAGGTGCGTGCAACCAATGTGCACCGTGGTGCGTACTGAACGTACATTAAAGTTCAAGGTAAATCTCTCGAACGCTCCCTATGGACGCTGTCGAACGCCGATGGTTTTATTTAGTCAATCTCTTCTCCAGCACCATCGAGAGATGCTACGCCTGCAGCACCGCTGGCGGTGCTCTTCGTCGCGCCAGCGTCCCTAGACGCTCTTCAGCGAAACGCAGAGCGTTGCAGTCGCTTCCTGTGAATCGCCTTCGCGCTAAACTGTAAGTTTTAAAGCTATAGCTTTAGTTCTTCAGCGAAACGCAGAGCGTTGCAGTCGCTTCCTGTGAATCGCCTTCGCGCTAAACTGTAAGTTTTAAAGCTATAGCTTTAGTTACTAACCGCGTCGAGGCGAGCTTCGCCGTCGCCAGAAATTTGACCTTCATTTGACCGCAGCTGCGCCGTAGCCTTGGCAACGCATCACGTGACTCGCCGGGCCGAGCTCTGCCGCCGCCGCCGGCTTGGCGCATGCGCTCACCGCCGCTGGGTCGCCGCCTGACCACGTGACTCGACGCGCGCCTGGCTAAGAGGAGCGCCGCGCTCGCCTTGTCAGTGCGAGCTTTGTCATGGATGCGGGCGAGGCCGGGCTGTCGTCTCTGAGCGTTGCGCGGGAGCGGGAAGCTTTGAGCCGTAGTCGCCAAGCGGCGTCTGACCCCTCCGCGCATATCGTCCGGCGAGCTGCTTCACTGGAGAGGGCCCGGAATGTGCAACAGGCATCGCACCGTCGAGATCAATGTGCCGACCGCGATCGCGCCCTGTCCGTTTGTGCTTCGACGCTGCGCATGTTCGCGGCATCTCTTTGCATGTCTAGCACTTGCGCTTTCCCTGTGGCACAACAGGCGTCGCACCGTTCAATGATGCGTGTCAACCCAAGCCTTTTCACAGTCATGTCTAGCCACCGACTTATAGGCACAGCCATCCTACCTCGCTTAACGATGATTGTATACCTAAGTATAACAATTACAGGTAAATCAAAGGTTAACAAAGTGAGTTAAAGTTAAACAAAGACGCCAACAGGCTACATCAAGCTTTCACTTCGCATATTCAGGCTTAGCTGAACGAAGTCGCAGCCAATTTTTGTGTTTAGTGACGGCCGCGTGGGAAAACCAGACAAAAGCACTGAAGTGGGAAATTTATCTCGTTGGCTAAAAAACTGGACCCTTTTGCGACAGTGGTGACGTGGTGAAACTTGTGGCACAACTCACAAGCTAGAGATAAAAAGCAAACAAACAAAAAAACCTGACTCGAATGCGCACGTTAGACCTCGTCCCGCGCGCTTGAGATTCAGTTTAAGGGGTCGAATCAGTTTTAAATGCTAAGCATTTCGATGCTTACCCAACGAGAATCTCGTCCGTCCGTCACGTAAGGCGAATACAGTGGCTCATACCCCCTAATTATACCTCATATAACAACCTTCACCCCGTAAGCAATGAATCATATCCCCATCAGCAAGCAAAAAGTGCAATGGATCATGCCCACGTGAGAACGAGGCTACAAGCGCTCAGCAAAGCAAGGAAAACAGTGCATTCATTCATTGGAATCACCCATACAACACAGAGGACAGCATACGTTTCAATAAAGAACAACTTCAAACCAAGCATCCGAACCATCCATAGAGCACTGCATACACCCCCCTCCCTCTCAGCAAATATAGTGGTGGTTTTGCAACAGGTTCGCTGGACATACAGGTTGATAAGGACCGATAAGAGTTGATAAGGGTCGGATCATGTTCGATAAGACAGAACGACCGATGAGGGTCGATAGGCGTTTATACAGGTCGGATCAAGTTTCACAACATTGATAATGACACCGGGCTGCGCGGAGAAGAGCAAGTGCATCAATGCTTACGCATACGTGGACGACTCCCAGAGGAGTTTCTGCATAATTTTTTTTTTCGTTCTCAAGTCAGGTTTACCACTGGCCGGCTGCCCTCGCAATTCAGTAAGCCCACCACACCGATTTGTTGGCATCTATTGGTATACGAACAACTCTAGCGAAAGAGCTTTCTCTAAAGGCAGGCCCAGGCCACTAGCATGTTGGAAAGACCTTAAGGGGAAGTTTAAGCTCGCGCCCAACTCCGACGCCGCCTACTGAAATACATGTAAAAAGCAGAAACATTTTTCTGAGATAACCCCTGCACCGATTTTAAGAAAATGTGTTGCATCTGAGACCGAAAAGTTAAGTTCTAGTGACTGTTGGAAGTGGAATTTCGATTTAGAGTCTGAAAGTTCGAAAAGAAATACAGAAGCACGAAGTTCACAAATTCATAGCTCTGCATGAAGAACGAGTATTGTGGTTCTATAAGCGGCATCCGTTAGATCATTCAAAGCGAATAAATTCTTTGTCAATTAATATGTTACATGAATTTGTTACGTTATGTTCAAGGGTTCTGCAAAAGTTGTATTTCCGTATTACTGAATTTTTTCAGGTTCATGTGTAACATATCAATTTTGTCAGCTTTGGATGTACCATCAGATGAAATTCACAGAATTTTGATATAATTTTTCGTTCCTGAGTTACAGAGTTTAGACTTGATAGTTTCGTTTTCTGAAAATTTGCAATTTTTGCCCATTTTAAATAAAAAATTGACAACCTAAATGAAACATTCTAAACGAACAGTCACTAGATCTGAAGTGTTACTTTTAAATGCAATAAGCCTCGTCAAATTTGGTGCAGTCGTTGCTGAGAAAAACGAGTCCTCCTTTTACATGCATTTATATAGGAGCACCCGAGCTAAGGCTTCCTCTTAAGTACGAGGCTACGCTCATGACTGACACTACAGTCTAACAATGTTGATATGGGCTAATCCATGGCTCAGGATGGTGTCAAAGGTTTCGCTAGTAGGGTGCCGACTCGACAGATTGCGTGCCGAAGCAATAATCAAGTAGAAGGAATTCGAAAACACCCGCATGTATATCGTTTACAACGCATTACTCGGTAATTAAGCAAGCACTAACTCCGCGCTCACTTTTTTTTTTTTTGCAGACACTCGCGTTACTCACGCGCTGGACACACTGCGGCAGAGATGCGAGAACAGCTCGACAGCGGAGAAGCGCCAGGAGACACTCGCCTTCCAAGTCTTTCCAAGAAGCACGCGCACACACGGGACAGGCGTGCCGCGCGCGCACGCACGCACTAGGGACGACTCGGCACACGGCCGCAGACCAACATCGGGCGCACGGCGAAACGCACGTGCGAAAGGCAGCGGCGGTCAGACACGGACTGACGAACGGCGGGACAGCCGGCCCGATTCGGGACTGGGGCGAGAAAGCCGGCCGAAGAGGGAGGGAGAAGGCCCACGGAAAGAAGTCGAAGACACCGGCACAGCTAGGGAGAGAGAGAGAGCTACGACAATGGGGAGAAGGGGAAAACTGGGTCTCGAGCCGGCTCGTTCCTTCCGGCCGCATCGTGGGCGGGCGCCCCCGTTCTCTCTTCCCCATTCCCTACACACCCGCGAGCAGGTATGGAAGCGGGGTTGAAGGCGGAGTGGAAGAGCCAGCGCACAGTACGATATCCGGCTCCGAGAGAGAGAGAGCGCTTGGCGAGCACGCGGAGGAAAGGTACGCTGCTCCGCCGCCGCCGGGTCACCATTGATTGGCCAGGTGCTGGGAACCGAACGCGCGCCGCCCTGCTACCGATGCCCAGACGTTTTGCCAGGAAAGCAAAGTGCTGCGTGCAAAAGCGCGCGGGCCCGCGAGTAGGGCGTCGTTAAATTGTTTTAAGATATATCATTAAAACACATATATTATGGTGACATTCATCCACCACGGAGACCGCAATTGCGGCAGAAGGCGGTAGCGTAGCCTATTCCTCGGAGGCACTGAAGCCACCAGCACTTGGCGTTCTCACGTGACACCTCTGCTAAAGGGATACTAAACACCAGTTCGATTTAAACTGGAAATGCATTGACAAGTGCGGCACGTTAGGCGGATTGTGAAAGTTGCTTCAAACCAAAGTTTACGAGCATAAATGTGTGGTCGTCTTATCCAAGCGACCTCACCAGAGGGGGAAAAAATGCAATGTGAAATTTGCAAACTATGAACTGCTCCCCCCCCCCCCCGTTTCTTTCCTTTAACCCTGGCGTTGCATACCGCAGGCATACTTACTTTTTCCCAAATGTGTGCCTGCAGTGTAGAATATCCGGTTAATTTTTTGATAGTTTTAATGCGCTTGAACAGTTAGGGTACTTCGCGGCCTTTCCCGGGATTACCTACTTATAGGTTTTGTACGTATGTTTGCATCTAACCGTTTTCTCACTTCTCTGTGGTCGGATGCTTGGCGTATTCAAGTATATTCTACTTCGCTGCTGGTGTAAATTTTTGGCAGCAACACGATTACGCCAGTGCCGAAATTCTACACCAGCAGCGAAGAAGAATGCACTTGGTTAATGCAATATGAGCTGTTTTTGTCTCTCTGAGCTCTGCGCCACCAAATGGTTGGACCATGCAGGCTGCTCACGTTTACGCCTCCAATCTAATGCCCCCACCGTCTATCTGTGTTTACCCAAATACCAGAGGAGCTAAACCTCTCTACTGATTTATTACCGTCGACAGCCATCGCGAGATGGGTTATGCCGCATTTTTCGCTTTCTAATTTTCATAGCTCCTAGCTTTTTTTTCTTTTGCTTTGATAAGATCACTGGGATAAGAAGACTATATATGTGCTCTTCTAAATAAACTTTCGGTTCGAAGCCAGCACCTGTCACGTTTATTTTTGTTAGTCCCAGTGTTTTTTGCGCTGTTCATTATGAAAGTATTCCAAAACCCCATTTTTATGCACTTGGAGAAACAAGTTACTGGAGACAATAAAGGCCAAACCTACATTCTTTTTTTTTTTCGCATTTCGCGCAGGTACTTCAGCGCCGGGAAGTTAATGCGAGGTCACAGAACTGCATGTATTTTGTCATATTCAGGCCACTTTGAAGCAGGAAAAGCTCTTGCATTTTTTCTGGCTCGCCAAGGCTCCTCTTGTGGTAAGAGTGACCGCTTTGCTATTGCCGAAGCGTAGTGACCAATACGACATTACCGAATATTCAACTTTAATATACCTCTTCAGGAATGCCTAGTACAATGCTACTCCACTTCAGTCATCTTTCGAGAAAGTAAGCATGCAGCATCGCGTAACAAACAGCCAGGACAGCTATAAACCAACATTAGTTCAATTAATTTTTTTTTTTTGGCCGCGAACACGCAATAGATGCCACTTCACAGACGCGCAAAAAGAAAAAAAAAATACGATAGAAAAACGCGTTCTGATTCCCCTCAGTAGACAAGGTTACGCTCCGCGACCCCACTGGAGCAAGCGTCACACAGATCAAACTGCTTGCCTGTCATTCAGAGCACCGTAGTTTGCACATTTAAGACGCGCAAACTCGGAAGCCGTTTAGTTACTCACGTGAAGCGAAACGTAGAAGCGTACCGACCACAGCACACCATAAACTTATTGCCCACAACGTGTTATCAACCTCTTATCATCCTATTATCCGCTCTTTGCGTTCTGACGAAAAGGTATGGGAAACTGACAGACGGGCTGTCTGACACACCTCATTTTTTTACAATAACTTTTGCAATACAAGGACGTTTCTAGTGTATTCTGGCTACGCGTTCTGGATCGCGTTCTCACGTGCTCCAGTATTCAGAACCTCAAGTTTCTCGGGGCAAAGTTAAAAGAAAAACACCAATTGATTCATTTTTGGTGTTAGGTCCACGCCCTACGTGCATTATTACGTGTCCCCTGACGTTTTTCAGCACTATCCTCAGTGCAGGTGCCGGTTGCGATTGCTAAGGTCGCTCCGTTACCATAGGAACGACGTGCAGTACACAGATTTCCCTAATCTTGAAGCTCCTGGCTTCAGACGTTCTTGTAGCGCTAGTTTACACACCTTATCTTTCTGCATATCGAAGGAACCATATATCTCATGGCGAGACGCTGCGACTGCACATCCGAAATAACGATTGCACAAGCATACACAAATTATTACATTTAAGTGCACGTGTCAACAAACACCTTCTTTCTAGGTATCAAATTTTTTTTTCATGCATGCTGAATGGGGGCCTGCAACATTCGCGCATTTACCTTGCGTAGTTAGGTTGTTCTAACTGTATACGGCGACTGCGATCGTTTGGTTTTGCTGCCCGAGGACATTCTGGAGTTGCGATTCGTGAACGCCTCATTGTGTATCACGTGATAAGAAATGCGCGTATTTAACGTTCGCCTTTCCTGATAAGCCGTTAGTTGCGATTGCATCGAAGTTTTACGCGTTCTTCTCTCCGACGCAGTTTTATTCGCGAGCTGGTTTTCTATTATCTATGGCCGATCCATCCTGGAAAAATAAAAAAACGAGAGAACGGGCACGCGCGCATACTTCAGCCCGTGTCCGCCAGAGGGAAGTGGGAGAAAGGGTTCGCGGGGAGCCAGGTCGTCCCGTTCGCCCAGAATCGGGTCTCTCGGTCACCTGCGTCCGTCCGGCAATCGATCTTCGCGCAGGCGGACCGGGTGCGCTGTACGCGAGCCGGATGTGTGGTGACGGTGTGGACAATGAAGAAAGAAAGAACACACACGCGGAGAAAAATTTAAAGAAAAAAAAAGCAGGAGGAGTACGCGCGGTTGATCGAAAAAGCTGGTAGAAGTGGTACGCTTGCGAGCTATTACCGTGGCTGCTCTAGAATGCCCGGGGAAACCGCGTGGCGGCAAGAAATTCCGCGAGCATGACGGCAAGGGGGTCCTGGGGAGAAGGACAGATTGCGTTTTTTTTTTTTTTTTTTTTTTTTACAGAAAAGCTCGTTCTGGGCGCACACGCTTTGTTGAGCACACAAGCAACCGCAAAGCTTGGAACAGTAAAAAGAACGTCAAGCAACGCGCTGTTGATAGATAATAGTTACCTTTGGCGACATTTCTATTGCCGATTTCCCTTGTTTCATGGTCGCCCATATAAGTGTGTTTGAAGCAAGTTACCTTCTTGCGTCCTTTCTCCTCGAGGAGACTTCCAACGGAAGGTGCGAAGATTGACGGGTTAAACCTTTCCGTGAACTACTTATTTTTCATCTGCTGACCCGCCGTGGTTGCTCAGTGGCTATGGTGTTGGGCTGCTGAGCACGAGGTCGCGGGATCGAATCCCGGCCACGGCGGCCGCATTTCGATGGGGGCGAAATGCGAAAACACCCGTGCTTAGATTTAGGTGCACGTTAACGAACCCCAGGGGGTCAAAATTTCCGGAGTCCTCCATTACGGCGTGCCTCATAATCAGAAAGTGGTTTTGGCACGTAAAACCACAAATATTATTATTATTACTTATTTTTCGTAAATATTGACGCACTCGCGTTCGTAAAAATCGTAAAACGATGCCGAATTCCAAAATTTCATTTCAAAAAAGACTTTTGGGCGA
This sequence comes from Dermacentor variabilis, assembly GCF_050947875.1. Lineage (NCBI taxonomy): Eukaryota > Metazoa > Arthropoda > Arachnida > Ixodida > Ixodidae > Dermacentor > Dermacentor variabilis. Next base: position 77,386,252 of record NC_134574.1, read on the forward strand.
GTTCGCAGGCATGCAATTATGAATTTCGAGCCGAGGCCTGTGCTACAGGTTCTTGCAACGTATTTTGTCCGAAACAGGGCTAACGCTATGGCAAGCAGGCCGGGTAATTGGGATCAGGCGTTCAGGAATTCGCTTTATTTTACAGTTTTCCAGTATACTCGAACTCATCACTTCCGCCAGCTGGAGATTCTCGACTAATGGTAAACGCGCGGCGGAAATGTAGGCATACACTCATAACGCGGTCAGCGCCCTGCTGCTGACGAGACACGGAAAGGCTCGCAACGTTTACGATCACCACCAAGTTCTCAGTAAAACAAAGCCCCGGTCCACGTGCCTAACCACAGCAATTGTCAGTCTTAAATCTATTTAATAAACAGCCCACTTATTGGCCGCGTGGTTTTCGTTCGTACACCATCCGCAGGAAATATGGCACAAGCACACAAAGTTGCGGTCTCCGTGCGGCCGCAATCGCGTGCGCGCTCGAAACGTTGTAGCTGTACAAAAAGTACAGGCCAGCGCCTCTAACTCATATGAGGAGCTGAACAGTGACGGATACGCCATACACGGTTGTCTTGTTCGCGCGTGCTATCCCTGTCGCTTTGCATCTCTACACGCTTACCGTCACGTTTACGTAGGGCGGCTATCAAAGGAGAAGCCGGATCATGAACGCAACACTAGTTATACTCTGAAGAAGAAAAAACTGACGATCATCACACTATCCTAGAATACTGACACACGGCGCAACAACTTGATGTTTAGAAAGGAAATCTTATTTAAAAAATAAAATATGCGGATCCCATGCACTGTGAGAATCGATGCAAGCGAAGCTTTGTATTCTGTCTCCTTTGGTTGACGACAATTAGCGGTGATGTCGGCGGCGAAAGTGCAATTTCGTCAGCGTTTAGTCCAATAAGAGAGTGGTGAGTTGATGTCCCAGACGCTGTCTTAGGAGAACGCTCACTGGCTGAAAGCAGCGTCTCTTAGGGTCAGTATAACCAACTCTATATGAAACGCCTCCGATGGTCTCCGGTACGACAAATCGAGGACGTACGGTTGCGTGATCAAGCGTTGGCGTAAGGCTCGCCCTTGCCCTAATCAAAATACCACGACTCGTACCCTACACGTAAGCGCCGGCTCCATAAACGACGAAAATACTGCGGTGATGCGGCGGGCACGGAAGCGCGTACGGAGACGAACTGGAGTACGAACTGGAGTTGCATGTCAGCACAACGAAAGGGCCTTATACGTCGGCGATGCATTCAAGTTTTGAATAGCACTACTTCCATCTTGCGCCATTTAACAGCTGTACAATACGACAGTGAGTCAGAAAGACGCGCGGCGTCATGTCACCTTCTTGCCGTATAACTGCCTCTTCCTTGCAGTTCATTCACATGACGGAGAACTACTGAAGGCAATGACAGAGAGGGAACCTACACATTGCCCCTAACCTTGTAGCAGATATCGCTTACGAACGCCAGCAGGGATCGTCAAATTTTTAATCGCACGGACGCGATCTGTCCACGTAGCGCGTTGGTTCCTCGTTATTTCATTTTATTTGATCATAGAAAGAAATAAAACGGAAAAGAAACTGAATAGCAGTGTATACTAGAAAACCATTGGGCTAATAGACGTCGCCGGGTGTTTCAGCGAAAAGTGTAAATTTTTTTTTCATTGTTCTGGGCTTTGCACTCTTGCGCCATAAGTGGCCCTTGCGGCACTAAATAATACGCATTAATTAATTTATTGGTATGGCAGATAGCACAGTCGCAATACGTGCCCTAATATAATAAGTTCGTTACTGAATTTTGGCGCATTAATGAATTACGCATTTCAATTTTTTGTGAAAGTAGTGTCCGTCCCTTAGAGTATCTAGACCAAAACGTGGACTCGAACAGTGCTTTCTGCCACAGGCAATTTAAAAAAAAAAAAGGTTTTTCAAGGCATTCGCTGAAACACCCTGTATTCCGAAAATCGCAGCGAAGATGTTACACGCTCAAGTAATGATTAAGTTGACCAAAACACAATTAAGCAACCAATCAAATAACGTGGGCGCACAAATAAAGCAAATCTAAATATTCTAAATATACGCAGAGAACTACGAACACAAAATATACATATTATTTAGAGTACATATTAAGATTTTAGAAATATTACTGTAATTACATTATATATACTTGTATAGTGAGTTACAGTCTGCCACCGGCCTGTTTGCTGCAAGGAGGCTCGTAATGATTGTCCTTAAATTGTGGCAGAGCTGGTTCCCCTGTCACTGGCTCGAATACGTGACAACGTTTTCTTTAGTTGCATTCGCTTTTTCTATATGAAACGATTACTTTAATTATATTCAGGGTTTTACGCGCCAAATCCGCTGCACTGGTTACGGCGCGCGCCACAGTGGAGGCGAATCGAGAATAATTGCGACCAACCGGAGTTGGTTCAGCACGCGCGCACCCTATGGACAAGAACGGCACCGAGAGCGGCGCTGCTGCGCCGGCGTTGAGAGCGCCGCATGCGAAGCAAAATTCTATTAGCGGGTGGTACCCCTCTCCCATCTCTCGTGCGCACCGCCTTGATTGCCTCCTGCACTGCGCGTGTTTGGGCACGTTTCGTGCGGCGCGCGGTGTGTGCGTACGTGTGCGCGCGTGGACATTTCATTCGAAGGGTGTAGTACAGTCTGTTTCACATTTAGGGGAAAACTCGGAGCGCATTGCATCGCGATGCGGCGAGCGCTTGAGTCAGGCGGCGGCAGCAGCTCGCGCAGGTGCTCGAGGGGCGGGATCTTGAACGGCGTCGTCTGCTACGGCGACGCGCGCTGGCCGCATTTGTCGGGAAGCGTTCTACTGTCAGTTGCAGGGCGCCGATCTCATCGTTACTGCGTGAAATGAGCCAGTATGTTTTACTAAGCGTTGTGCGACGCCCACTGATACGCCTCGAAGGTAAGTTCATCGCTGCAGGGCAGTCATAGATGACGTACTGATTCCATACATTCTTGAAGGCCCGTTTCTGGAAGACGACTATATATTCTAACGCGATAGGTGGCCGATCCGCACAGCTCGTGTTGTGCAAGATCTGCTGGAAGAGCAGCGCGCAGTCACTCTCTTGGAGTGGCCGCCTGGATCCCCGGGCGCCAACATCATTTAAAATGTCTGGGGCTCGTTGAAAGTATCGCTGCCGCACCATCCCCTCTATCAGTCGCCCGCGGATAGGGTTCGATCCACCATCGCCAGCGACTGAGACGTGCTGCGAATGAACACATCCCTGATCAAGTCATTTTACACTTCACTGCCTTCCAGGATGAGCGCTGTCATCGTTGCCGCTGGGGACATGACGAGATACTAACTGAAGTTCCGAGCGTGACGTGTCCAATTCCCCGCCGGCGAGCAGGGTCTGTCTGGTGCCGCGAATGATTGTCGAAAAAAATCACTTCCAGCTCACTGTCTTAACCTAAACCTTTCCTTTAATCGTATCCGTTTGTTTTATCGTGTTCGACCCCCACAGTTATCATTGTTGAGTGCTTTGTTTTCCTTTCGAGTCAAACAAAGACTGAGCACGTTGCGCGCACATCTTAGTGCGTCTTGTCGCTGCTTATTACGGTAGCACACACAGTGAAGAAATACGTGCACGCGCTCAGTACCCCGGCCATTCGAAAGAACAAACGAAGCATGCTGTCAAAAGAAGTTTGTGGAACTCCTTTATCGCCGATGAAGGTTCAGAGTTTGGCGAGGCACAACGTTTAGTAAAGAATATCAGCTCAGTTCCCGCAGTACCGATGAAATCGGTGCACTGCCCCTGGCAGTAGCACGCTTCCCGACAATGCGGCCAACGCGCGCCGCCGTAGCAGACGACGCAGATCACGACTCCGCCTCTCGAGCGTCTGCGGCTGCTCGAGCTGCTGCCGCCGCACGACTCAATTCCTTGCCGCATCGCGATGCAATACGTTCCGAGTTTTCCCTTAAGTGTGAAACAGACTGTACACGCTTCTATTTGCCTTTAAGAAGATGGGTACGCTTGACGTATATTTTTATGGCTGCAATGCGGCGAAAGGGCAGCGTCTGCTTAACCATGTAAGTGACGCTGAGCAGGTAATTGGAAACGACATCGTATGTGCCGCCGGAAAAAGTCATTTTTGCAGTTTCTCACAATATGTTTGCTACAAATCTGTGTTGCCTCTGATGGCGACAACGGACTTCCATCGACACTGTGCGGAAATAAACAAAATATTTCGCTGCATAGCACAAGTACGACATGCGCACACAACTTTAACTAGTACGTCCCCTACAATATGGAATATAGACAGCAATGTAGACAGCTTGGCCATTTTTTAACAGTGCTCAAGAGACGGAAGTTGAAAGTATTAGTAATCATTCCTGCTTCATCAATGCCGACGCGACCAAGACGCGGGCGCGTATCGTCCAGTAACTCGATCGATCGGTGCAGTGGTGAAGCGGGAACGAACTCCGGTCATGTTCAATGCATCGTGCACATATTCAATTTCTCGGGACGCGTGAGCTTCGGCCACCGCTAGCGCATACAACAGAAGTGGTTTTCATTCTTGGGCAGCGCACACACAAACGAAACACGAGAAAGAAGACAGGACAAGCGCTCGTCGAACAACTTAGTTTTTATATGAATAAAAGGATTATGTACCGAGTAATTATTAAATTCATGTGGGTTACATATAAAAACCGTCATACACTCAGGAGTGATCAATGAACGAGGTCGCTTCGTTTGCCAGTTGTTTACTTCGCTCGGCGCACCGCAGTAATCCATGTCTGTCGTCTGCATTTTTCGTACCATTTTCTTGTGAATCGGCAGAATTTCACTGGTGGAATGAACCCTTTCGTATTTACATTGCTGTCGTGACAGTTAACAACACAATAATAATTTCTGGTCATCCGAAGAGGCGCCGTCGCGAACACGAGACGTTTCGCGCGCAGCGCGAACTGAACGCGCGCGCGACCGTGAAGGGAAGCGGCGGCGGAAGCCTACACCCGTTGGAGATGAAATCGTTCCGCCAGGGGAGAAACGAGCGCTGGCGTCTAGGATGAAACTTGGCGTGCGGTCGTCTATATGCCCGACACACGGCCGTTCTTGCATTTTCTTGCCACGGAAATTCGGTCGCCGGGGCCGAGGATCAAAGAATAGCCGCGACCTCGAGCTGAACAACGCAGGCGACTGCGTTGGGTGAACACACGAGGTCGGCCGGTCACGCGACACTGGGACAAAAGGCGCCCGAAGGACCAAGTGAAACAGCTATCCGAACTGGGCGACGGCAAAACAACCCCGCGATGGACGCGGAGGGCGAGAGCACGAACCTTCGCTGTGTAACACATAGCGTAGAGAGGGACACGCACACTCGTTTTAACAACGCCGGAGGAACCAACGTGCGAGCGACCGGGCAAAACCAGTCCCACGAACGGTTGCACGCGTTCCCGTGAAACCGAGAGCATCGCGTGGACTACTCGCAATATTCAAAAAGGACTAAGAAGTTGCACGCGTAATTACGTGCCAAGCAATTTGCGAGCAACAAGAAACGCTCGTCCTCGCTGTCCGGCGCATACAGACATTGCCGAGGTTAACTCTCATCGTCGACCACAGTGCTCTTTCGTCTGATTACTAACAATTGTAATCCTTGTCCCTCGCGAAACTGTACAGACACAGAGAGAGAAGCACTTTCCTTTTTCTCCCCCATTTGTTTGATCAGGCCTTAGTCCAGCGCTTCCCTGGCGTTCTAACTTTGAGTATAGCCAGAGGAAGGAAAGGGGCGGGGGGGGGGGGGGGGGGTCGGCGTAAAGTGCAGTTTCCTGACCGCTCCCTTCACTTTGTCGTCGCGCGTCTCAAAACGCTTTCGCGACGTATTTCAGCGTCCATGTTTTGGCGATTCCGCTCGTTGGCGCCATCACGACTTCCTCATCATGGTGAATGTACGCATCAACGTACATTCACCAGAACGAATCTCCAATTATCATCGCTAGACCAAGTTTATTTTGCTATGTGCACGGCCACAGCTGTTTCCGCTCTTGACTGAACGGAACTCCCGTTCCGAACGCGCCATCAATAAATACCTAGAGGATACGGAGGAGTGTGGCCTATAATTCACACATTTGATTCCTTCTTTATTACTGGAAACAGCAGGTGCGAACCGCGAAATTTGCAAGTTCGTTCGATATTTTCGTTTTCTTTTTGGTTCGCTCGTCACGCTTCCTTCTTTTTTTCTTTTTTTGAGGCGGCGCACGAGGTGGCGTAAAGTTCTCTGACCTCGGATGAACACTAAAGTTCGCGCGTTCTTGAAACCGAACATTCCACTTCACATGCGACGCGCTAATGCGCTGTCTCCGACGATCATGCCCCATTTGGTGATCACTGTGTCTGAAGGGGCAAGGGTTTTGACCGGTGTTGTTATAAGTCGCGGGTCGCTTTTTTCGTCGCGACGATAGATTGGATTTTTTACAAGCATTGCTTCAGGAGGGCACACGTAACGGGCAAAGAGAGGCCTCAGGAGAGCACCTGAGGTTATAATAAAGCAGGCGGCGCAGGATCTTCGGGACACACAAGGGGTAGCAGGGGGACCAAGGCTGGAAACAGGACGCCCCGTGGGTTGGGGCTCGCCGAGGCGCAGCCCACGGACCAGTCCCGGTTCTAGCTTTGGTGTCCCCGTTGCCGCTTTGGTGTCCTGGAGGCGCCGCCAATAATACAAAATAATGACACGTTGTTACAATTAGTAAAAGACACGATTGAATAAATATAGTTACGTCCAGCCGCCAACTTGCGACGCTAAGTTCAGCACTACCGCGCCCCGCGGCTTCTGCAACACCAGTCAGAACTTTGCCTCTGATTACATCGGACAGACTTTCTTGCGCCTGCGGCGCTGGTGGTGAGTCAGTCATCGTCACCGGCCGCCTTTCAGCCACTTGCGTTCAACCGCGGTTGCTACGGCCCTCTGCATTCTATGTATTCAATATATGCGGCCCGGGCTCTACTACGTTGGTTACTGCTCCAACAGAAACATCTGTGATGTTATTTACAAGGTACATCGCCGTAACGCGCGAGAAAGCTACGATCCGCCACGACTGACTTAGCACGAGCGCCGCAGGAGCGAGACAGTCCGTCCGTCACAGCGGTCGCCAAATAGGGCGTCAGTGCCCGCTGCTTCGGCTATTTTACCGCGCCGGCAGCCAGCGTCCGAGCGTAAACGAACTCGACCCCACGCCGCAATACTGGCATGCTTAGGGGACAAATGCATACACAACGAGCACAAACTTTTACGTAGTGCCTCGGCAGAGTCATATATTCAAGGAGCCAGGATTCAAGCAGCCCCCTGATTTTCTCTCCTCCCGCCCACTTTTACTCGCGCCTGCGCACAAACGGCTGGCGATCCCTCAAACGAACGTCTCGTGTACAACCGCGCCGCTGGCGGTGAAGAAGATGGCGGCCGAAGCGAGCCGCAAGGGAAAAAGCGTTTTAGGAGAGTAGGAACTTGTCGCTACTTGGCAAAAGCCGATCTAGGGACTTTGGGGACGTGCCTTGTCGATGAGGATACGATAACGACAATGCTATAAAGCACCCGTTTATAATTTGGATGGACTGCATCTTGAACGAGTTGAACATTATAAATATCTTGGGGCCTATACTAAGAAAATTTGACCTGGAACAGGCATATGGAAAATCTCGCCTTAATGTCATCAAGAATGCTCAATCTCATTGGACGCAATTTTCATGAAGGCCACGAAAGTAGCAGCTTTACAACACAAATGTCCGCACAATACTCGAGTACGCTTGCGCGGCTTGGGACTCTCAAACTTCTTACCTTACAGACGAACGCATTCAAAACCGAGCTGCCAGGTTTTGTTCTGGAAATTGCAACTGGAAATTACAACAGCAGTATTATATCAATTAAAGAAAACGCTGGCTGGCAAACACTAGCACAACGCCGCTTAGCAACGAAATCAAAACCTTTTTTGCCCAATTTACTCATTTTTCCGCCCCATTTCATTTCTTTGCGATATGATGCTTGAAACACGCTACCGCACTGATAAGCAAATCATTATTCCCGCTTATCTCAACACACTCAAATAAGCTTCCCAAGAATTTTGTTCAATGAAAAACATTATCTGACTTTTAGTCGTTTTTATCCTCTGAACTGTCGTAAGTGCATATCATTGCGCTTCGTGCGATAAGCAATCCTTTCTTTTTCTATAATGTGAATGCGCGTGTGGACCTTGTTGTTTGCTTTTTCGAATCAGCGCAATATTTGCTAATGTTTCTTTCTTTTAGCTACAAATGCCTGTTTACCGCCCTGCAATGATGCCCTTGTGGCACTGCAGGTGCTCGTATAAAAACAATGCAGAAGACCAAAAATGGAGCGACATAGCAAAACTCAGTTTTGCGTTTAAATCGGCTGTCGCAATGAACGGGTTGAAAAGACAACACACAAAAGCCCTAGTAGGCCTTGCATATTGCAGGATGTAGTTTGACGTTCTTGAACGCCTGTACCATTGTAGCCTCACTTTCCTCCTTTCATCCCTCTCTCTCTCCGTGCCGGAAATAGCGATTACATGATGCGACGGCTTTACAGCGCACGCGCGCAGAGTGCTTGTCACGCAAACCTTTTCCGGAGACCATGGCGAGCGAAGAAAACGAAGGCGAAAGAACATGCCAGTGCGGGCGTCGTTTGACACGCGTCCAATTGTTTTGAGAACGATTAAAGTTCGTACGGTATGAAAGAAGAAACGATCCTCTTTGTCGACGACGATTCCCTCGACGTGGATTACGACGCCCCCTGCGTAGCATGGCAGGAACAACGGTGCCGAGCACCGAAGAACGCATAATTATTCATTCCTGTAAACACAGCGTTATCTTCCTCTGCCTCTTCAGCTGTTTTCCTTTCCAGCGAGCAGGGCCCGTAATAAATAATAATAATAAAAAAGTTCTCACACGGTAAGTTTGTTCGTAAGAGCAGGCGTCCTCGAACGGTGATAATGGACTTCTCAAAAGAGAAAGCGGTCGGCCAATGGCAGGCAGAACTTACGAAGGAAAACTTTGCGGAGAATTCGGACCCACGCCCACCCGCGCAAGGCTGACCCCATAGCGGGTCAGCGGCGCCGGCGGCAACGTTATCCGCGTCCAGGATGTGCAGGACCTAAAAGGCATCGCCACAAGTCCGCGGACTTCGGGCAGCTGACAGTCGTGTGCGCTGCGCCCAGTGGGTGCAAGACACCAGAGGCCAAATTGCCGAAGCTTCTTGGCCCGCAGTCACCGAGGCCACGTGCGCCAAAATTGTTCGCAAGAACAATTCTTAGCACCGGTCGCGGGTCACCTCGACGATGCGGCGCCCGGGCTGCGCGCACAGCAGTGCGAAGCCACGGCCGGTCTACAGCAGGAGCCGCTCACCAAGTACCAGGTCGAGGGTTCGTCTCCCTGCCTGCCGCATTTCGACGAGGGCACAATAGAAAAACAGAAAGCGCTCGTGTACTTAGATTTAGGTGCATATTAAAGCACCCCGGGTGGTAAAAATCCATCCGGAATTCCTCACCATACGGCGAGCCTCGTAATCGAAGCGTGGTTTGATGGGGGAAAAAGAAAAAAAAAATTCTGCGGTAAAACCGCAGAATCTCCAAACGCATGGGGCGATACTACGTGTCTGATCGCGTTTCTAATTACGAGTGTTTAAGCGCAGTTTTCGACGGGTAGAAATACGTGTGTATTTGGGGGGTTTGTGCGTGTCCACCTCCTTGTCCCCGTCTTGTCCCTGCGCGTAAACATGGCTAAGAAGAAACCCGACACCACACACACAAACACACCGCACCATCCTGCGTGTGCGATCGCGGCTTTTAGTTTGTGTTTGTTGTAATTGTGCAGCGCAGCTTCGCATGCAGGATTGGAGACGGAGCCAGTGGAAAGGCATTCTCGGGTCGCGAATAGGTCGCGGTTCTGGTTGACGTAACCGTAACGCCCGCGCTTTCCCCCGACAACAGCTCGGAAATCGATTCCCTTAGATGCCTGCTTTAAGTGCCTTTTCAAAACAAGCCCGAAAAACAAGCTCGTGCGGCAGAGAAGACCCATTAAAAAAGAAATTTTTAAAAAAAATTTCATGAGAGCCCTACGCTTCCTCAAAGCTTCTTCCTGTCCTCGCCTCGTTTCGTTCTCCCTCGCCTCCCCGCTCCCTTTCAGACGAAGCGTGGCGCGCTAACGATCGGAGTTCATTGTTTCACGGCGAATCGCTCGCATCCCTCGAGAATGTCGCGTCCTCTAATATGGTACAAAGTCTCGATCCCGGAAATAAAACTAGATACACATATATTTACAGCGGGGACAAAAAAAAAAAAACCGCTTTGGGCTGTTTTGCCGCCATTCACTCGCTAATAAGGTTAATGCAGGCAGATTCTCGCACACGTGCGGTCAGTGATCCCACGTGCTGTGTGCACACCGGAAGCAAGAAGCGGCACTGGGCACAAAACGTCAATCGAGGTCAGCACGCGCCTTCGGAGACTACACGCGTTTCGAGAACATTTTGGTGAGACATGCACCGGACGGGTGCGACCTTCGTTAACGCTAACAATAACGTTTAAAGCGTGTCGCGTGCGTCTTGAAATACTTCTGACGAGACCTGCGCCACAAGTTTGAAGAATATAGGCGAAGAAGTTCTAGTAAAAGGAGTTAGAAAACGGACGGCTGTGTGCTTTCTGCTCTAGGCATCAGTATTTCGTTATGTAGCCGGTTCATTTCTTGCAGTTTTTCAAGATGTTCTCGAAGTGACTAGATAGGCGCTCTCTCAGTATGCCAGACATACGAAAGGTGATGATCTCATGTCTAGACGCGTTCCCGCAGAGAGTTATCGCATGGAGTTCACATTCTGCAAATTTGACAAAACTTGCGAAATAATTCAAAAACATTCCGTCCTGCAGCTGTAAACGCCCGATTTTCACAAGTCTGAAATGCAAAAAAAAAAAATTGTGGCTAAATGACATTTTGAATCGTATATGACTTAACCGACGCCTGAAGGGGCTAACAATTTTTATAGTTGCGGAACGCACGAGGAAAGGATTGGCGAATATTTTCCGCCTACCACGGCGGTCCAAATAAAACGGCGAAATACGCGGGACGGCTTTCCTCCTATCCAATCGGTGACATTTAAAGTGTGCGACTGTATGCCCGACATCTTCCCATCTTCCCGACATGGATGCTTCCTGGTAGATACACGTTGCGGCATAAAACTCGCATGCAAGTGTAACACTGTTTCAGATAAGAGTGACCACTTGATGGGAACACCATGCCACATATTTATTGTTAAATGCACATAAAAGGTAAAGAAGAAAGAAAAAAAAATATAATATGCAGAGCGCCGTACCACGTAATTTGCATGTTTCCCTGGAACGTCGTTCCATTTTGGTAAGCGAAAATTATGTACAAAACAACAACTTATTCAAAGCCGGAACAAACGTGAAACCCACGAAGAAATAAAAGTGGAAACAGAGTCCTTCCACGGCGTAACCTAAGTCACGTCTCAACGGCGCGACTACGTCAAACGCGTTTGCCCACTCGCTAACCCGTTCAACACACCATCCCGTGCATCCTGTCTCACTCGTACGCGAAAGCAATTACGATGGCATTAAATTTGGCGCGCGCCGCGAACGAGCCGACAAGAGCGGCCAACGTCCAACGCGTGGGGAGGCCTTCGCCGCAAACGCCAGAAGCCGGTTCGAGGAAACTCGGGAAGAGCGTGACACCAATTTTAACGTTCAGATTTCGCACAGCGAAATTACGCTGTTGTCGCTCCAAACGATTACAATGCCGCGCCGATTCCGTTCCAAGTAATGACAAGAACCGCAACGGTTGAGATGTCTTTCTCACCTTCCGCCCGATTCAAAAAAAGTAATAACACTCGGAGTAAGGTATACACGAAACAATTCCTCTCTACTTGCGCCACCAGGGATCGCACTACGGCGTTGGCAACGATGCATCTGGCTTCGCAGTCAGCCAAAAAATTTGCCTCCCCGATGCGATTCTTGCAGCTTCCCGATCTAACGGAGCTAACGAAAACGTCGAGACCAGCGTGTGGCCGCTGCAGTATAGCTAAGGTAACGGAAAGGTTCTCAAGTTTAGAGCCGCAAATGTGCACCTTTACTATAGCATTACTGCGAGAAGTGCGCAGTCATATTCAGAAGTACCTCCTCGCCACGGCACCGCGTAGCACGTGTACTTTGCCGTCAACAACGCTACGAGTGTACCTGTACTTTTGCAGGCGCACAAGTATATAGGACGCGCAAGCCACAGGCAGGAAGCACCGAAGCAAAGTACACCCTTCGCTTTCGCATTTACAACCTCAAGGATGTACAAACACTCCAAAGCGTCCTAAAACACCCAGAGCACACACACACACACACGTATATATATATATATATATATATATATGTATATATATATAGATGGGGGGGGGTGAGGGGTGACGGCAACTGGCAACTGGCCCAGTTGCCTTCAGCCAACAAAGTTCACGTAGACGTGACGCTTGCGGCAAAAAGTATGTTCCACATCCGCCACCAAGAAGCTCGTGAGTGGCGGCGTTGGTTAACACTCCCAGGATTAGCTCGGGCAGAGAAACGTAAATACCCCAGAAAGTGGATGGGAAAACGGCGACGCACTAGCACAAGTTGTAAGAGCATAGCACGTGTAATGCGAGGACGTGTGTTCGTATCCCACCTGCGGCCAATTATTTATTTCATCCGCTTTCAATGCCATTAACTTACCTTGTATTTAATTCCCGTAGTAAGTGTACAAGAAATTTCCCCTATGCTGTCCTTGGTGTCGGTTGGTTGGCTTCATGCGATATTACTAATAAAAATCGGGCCCCCCTTCGGTTTCCTTCCTTCTTGTTTTCACACACACACACACACACACACACACACACACACACACACACACACACACACACACACACAATATATATATATATATATATATATATATATATATATATATATATATATATATATATATATATATACAAAGGAAGCCCACATGGTTTCTTCAGAAATAATCCATAATCAGTGCTTCGAGTTGTCGACTAATTGACCCTCGCTCTACGATCTGCTAGCCTCCTGGTTGGCTCAGATAATAGAGCGACCTCCCCGGAAAGCTCTTGGTCCCGGGAAACGACTTTTTCAACTGAGAAGCTTTTTTCTGAAAGAAACTCTCGTGGGTTTCCTTTCTAGCTTTGTGTCAGAAGACAGGTGGATGTCAATTTTTCCCTTCCGTAGATTTATAGTTGGGCATACCGCAGAAATTACCGAAGGAACACGTGGTTTCTTGTAAGAAAGCGACGAAGAAGAAAACCGCGATACTCTCGCTTGAAATGAATTGTCACTGAAAAATATAAAGGCCTTAGTTTTTACTTTTTAATATACCTGTCAACCCTACTCGAGAAAAAAAAAAATGTTTTCGTATGGACATCCACCCGTAAAAGTACGCAGAATTTTAGCAAAAAGAAAGTACAGAAACAAAAAACTTGTAGCCATAGTCATTATGATGACGCGCAGCAACGACCACGTAGCGTTTAACTCCTTCATTAAATGAGCGAATCAATTCACGCGAAATATGAAGACCAAGAAAGAAAGATACAGGAAAAGAGCAACCATCTGCCGCTTACATCATAAGAAGCCAACAAACACTGACACCAAGGACAACATAGGGGAAAAAACTTGTGTGTAATAAACGAAGTAAAGAAACGATAAATTAATGGAAATGAAAGTGGATGAAAAAACAACTTGCCGCAGTTGGGGAACGATGCCACAACCTTCGCATTGCGCGTGCGCCGCGCATTTCGCGTGCTTCGCATTTCGCCTTACGTCTCTCAACGTCTCAGTAATGGCAGTTTTCTACCCACAGTGAGGCAAGGGTAACCGCGCACGGGCATTAATACTGCGAGTTGTTAGCACTGATAGAGCAGTAATATTGCCACATCCTATATCTATCTGGCGCCAGATCCAGACCAAAGCATTTATTTCTCCCTATCTGGCACAGTTATCTTACCCTGGTCTTCGTAATCCACAATGTACCACCTGCCGAGGGCCCCGGGCACATCTTTTCCGCAGTTTGTGGAGTTGCCCCATGCCCATGGCGGTACAGCCTATTCCCAACCCTTCCCTTTCCTCGTGGGAGGCCGCTATTCGGGCCGCTTCCTCGGATGACCAGCTCTGGCTGGTGGACCGTGCTTGCCTAGAGATGTCGGCCAGGGGGCTCCCGGACGTCTGGGGGTCCAACCACATATAAGTAGATTCAACAAAATTTTATCCATCCTATATGGTCGCTGCGGGTATGTGCCAGGTGATGAAAAAGACGCTGAAGTAGCGCGCGGGTAGGAAAACAGAGACAACGCCGTTGCGTTGACTGCTCTGATAAAGTGCTTTCATACGCCCTGTACACCGGCTTTCCCGTCTCCTACTAGGCTGTGACACTGGAGGAGCTGCGGGGTAGGATTGCCTCATGCTCGGCACCCCTTTGCGGAGCCATACGTCGAACGCGGAATCACCTTCGTACCTCGAAACTCCTGTTCACCGGTACAATCGCCGCCTGATAGGCCTGACGCCCGAGTTCAACCCTTTGCAGGACCCTGCAGGAACGCGTCTACCGACTTCCGCCATGGCCACTGCAACTCCATCGCAGGTGACGCTACAGAATCCTAAGATCCCAGAAAGTTTCCATGGTGACACTTTTGAAGAAGTCCAAAATTGGCTGGACCAATTTGAGCGTGTCGCCAGTTATAATGACTGGGGCTCCCAGCAAAAGCTGGCTATTGTGTATTTTGCGCTTCAAGACAGTGCGCGGACGCGGTTTATGAACCGGGAGATAAGTTTGACCACATGGGATGCCTTCCGCACCCAGCTGCTAGACACATTCACTAGTAGCGACAGAAGAGGCAACGCGCAGCGCCTTCTCGAATCCCGTATTCAAAAAAAAAAAAAAAAGAATCCAAACGAGAGCGTTGCCATGTTTACAGAAGACATGACCCGCCTTTTCCGCAGAGCAGACCCTGAGATGGCCGAATAAAAGAAGTTGCGCTATCTCTTGCGCGGAGTGACGGAGGAGCTGTTTGCCGGACTCGTACCAATCGACGACAGTGGCCGTATTTACCAAGGAGCCTACCGCTTTAGAACGGGCACTACAGCAACGGTGCCACCAATATGATCGCAAGAAGTCACCGGTGAATGCTTCAATTCTACCTGAGAGCTGCGGCACGTCGCTTCGTGAAGTCATCCGAGAGATTGTGCGAGAGGAGATTCGGCAGGTCGGGGTTTCGCCCATGGCACCAGCGGTGGCTTCTGTCGCTGATATCGTTCGGGAGGAAATTCGACAGGCCTTTTCGTCCCCCGACTGGCAGGCGGCTCGTTATACCCCACCGAGCCGTCGCGATTTTTCTGACGCCTCTAGGGGCAGGGCCCCTAGCCCGCGCCGTGGAAACTAGAAGCAGCGACCTCCGGGGGTGAGGTTGCAAACCGTCTAGCTTTCCAAGAGCCCCCATCACCGACGACCGACGACTCTAAAACTCCGACGTATCCAACCGCACCCCCTGTAACCGATGCCGTCAGCGCCGATCTTGTCGTTTTCATTGACGGCCACCAAGTGGCCGCTCTCGTCGATACTGGTTCGCATTTTTCGATAATAAGTCAAAAGCTGGCAGATAGGCAGATAAAAGTGAAGACGCCGTGGACCGGGCCCAACATCAGAACTGCCCGCGGCCGGTTGATGACAGCGATTGGAAAATGCACAGCCAGAGTAGTAATCGCCAGTGCTACCTTCATCGCCACCCTCGTCATCCCCTTTGAGTGTTGAAAGAAACTTATATTGGGGATGGATTTCTTGAGAGAGTACGGTGCTGCGATTAATGTCCGTGACCTCGTCGTCACATTTTCTACGAGCTCAGACGACGTCGACCCCGCGGAACACCAGCGACGCCGCTTACGTATCGCCGACGACGACGTCACGCTTCCGCCGCGAAGCCGTTCCCTCGTACCTGTTATCTGCGACAACTTGAACACCGGGACTGGTGTCGCTGAACACATCGACGCACTGGCACTGAGTCAAGTGGTTTCCATTGCCAGGGCCGTAATTAACGTACACGACGGACATGCTGAACTCCTGCTGACGAATTTTGCCAGGGAACGTCGACACATTGTTAAAGTCACGGCTGTTGCTTGCTTCGACGAATTTACCTCAATACAGGACTGCCTTTCAGTGGAGCACACGACGTCCACCATGGTTATGCCTGCCCTGTGTTTGATAATCAGTCCCACATTATCGCCCGTCGAACGTAACAGGTTTCTTGAGCTCATCGATGAGTTGAGTAATAATAATATTTGGGGTTTTACGTGCCAAAACCACTTTCTGATTATGAGGCACGCCGTAGTGGAGGACTCCGGAAATTTTGACCACCTGGGGTTCTTTAACGTGCACCTAAATCTAAGCACACGGGTGTTTTCGCATTTCGCCCCCATCGAAATGCGGCCGCCGTGGCCGGGATTCGATCCCGCGACCTCGTGCTCAGCAGCCCAACACCATAGCCACTGAGCAACCACGGCGGGTGATGTGTTGAACAGCTGCTTCTCATCCACGTCGCGAGTTAGCCAGAGGCCGCTCACTAAGCACCGTATTGTCACTGAAGCCGACGACAGACCTATTCGGCAGAATCCTTATCGCGTAGCACCGAAAGAGCGCGAGGCAATAAAAACACAAGTGAAGACGATGCTTGAGGACGGGGTTATTCAGCCATCTAAGAGTCCTTGGGCATCGCCTGTCGTATTGGTGAAAAAGAAGGACGGTAGCCTGCGCTTCTGCGTCGACTACGGAAAACTCAACCTGATAACAAAGAAAGACGTTTATCCGCTACCGCGTATCGACGATTCACTGGACAGGCTACGAAACGCGCGTTACTTTTCGTCGATGGACTTGAAAAGCGGCTACTGGCAAATAGAAGTTGATGAGCGAGACCGTGAGAAGACCGCTTTTATGACGCCCGACGGACTTTACGAATTTCAGGTGCTACCGTTCGGTTTGTGTTCTGCGCCAGCAACGTTTCAACGACTAATGGACACGGTACTCTCAGACCTCAAACGGCAAACCTGTCTGGTGTACCTAGACGACGTGATTGTTTTCCCCGTCACGTTCGAGGAACACTTACGGAGACTAAAGATGGTCTTCGAAGCAATACGCTCAGCTGGTCTAACTTTGAAACCTGAAAAGTGCCATTTTGGTTCTGAAGAACTTCAATTTCTCGGTCACGTTGTTAGTCGTGAAGGTGTACGACCTGACCCTTATAAAATCTCTGCCGTTAATTTCCCAACGCCATCAGATAAAAAGGCCGTGCGACCTTTTTGGGGCCTTTGCGCCTACTACCGACGGCTTATCGCGGAATTTTCGCGCATCGCATGGCCATTAACACATCTAACCAGAGAAGATGTCCCCTTCATGTGGGGTCAAGAGCAGCAACGGGCATTTCATGACCTACAGCAACGGCTGCAGAGGCCTCCCGTGCTCGCACACTTTGATGAAGACGCCCCTACGATTCTTCATACCGACGCTAGTAATGCCGGCCTTGGCGCAGTGCTTGTACAGCGGCAGGACGGCACCGAAAGAGTGATTAATTACGCCAGCAGCACGCTATCAAGAACGGAGGCTAACTACTCCACTAAAGAAAAAGAATGTCTCGCACTGGTGTGGGCAATCCTGAAATTTCGGCCACATTCGTATGGTGTGTCGTATTGGGGGAAACGACACAGCGACGCCGACTGCCTCTCTCGGTCGCCGGTTGAGACTGCAGTCCACGACGATGATGACGCGGGTTTTCTAGGCGTGCTAGATACTGTCGCCGTTTCACGCCAGCAACGCGAGGACGCAGAACTGGTTCCTCTTTTTGATTACTTAGAGGGAAGAACAAGCAGTGTGCCGAGGTAATTCACCAGAGGGCTGCCTTCATTTTGTTTGCGCAACGACGTTCACTATAAAAATAACGTTTCACCTAGGGGTGAAATCAATCTCAGAAGCCACGAATACGTGTATGCAAATGATGGCACTGCGGCCTCGTTGCCACGCGGGCCTGAACCGAGACAGTGGCAGCTTACGCGTACACTAGAGCCGGAGTTCCCCCTACAGTAAGCTTTACAGGCGCGACTTTGCAGAAGGCACTTACACACGCTCTAAGGGGCCTCCTCGCTCCCGCCGACTCAACCGCTTCTGTCCACAGACGGCGCTGCAGTCGCGCTCGCGTCGAACCGAGTGAAAGCACACGTCGGCTGCGCCCGGGGAAGCGCGTACTCCAAACAACAGCGCGTACTTCAGAAGTGATTGCATATCGCGCTGGAGTGGACATGATTACGCAGCCTTGTCCGTCTCTTCAAGGGAAAAAGAAGAGAAACTCTTTTTTTACGCTGTCCTCTCAGCAGTGGCGGTGTGACACCGCCCTCCCCCTTTCCCGACCTCCGTCTATAGTCGAACACGCGCTGGATAACAAACGCGTACGACTCGCAATTCGCGCTAAGAGCGTTGTCGCAAAAAAAAAGAAGAAGAAGAAAAAAGTGGCCGTTATCAGTCTTCTCATTCGCGGACGAACAAGCAACGGCATCGAAGGGAGCAGCCACGCAATGCGAATCCTTCGTGTTCGAATACACATTCCCTCTAGAGAGATAACAGCGGTCAAGCGTAGCGCATACAAAACGACCGTCCCCGAGTGTAGCAGACGACGTCTATGCAGAAATGCCGTCGAGGCGGAGGCGGCAGAAAATCGTGCATTTTGCAGTCGAGAAGCCAAAGGTTCGATGAACTCCCTTCCTTCGTCAAGAACCAAGACGAGAATCGGCGTCTTCTTTTTTTTTACCCTTTCCGTCTGTTTTGGCTGATTCGGCTTCGTTCAAGACAGCCGCGGGTCAAGCGCACTTGCTGAAGCAGGATCGTTCCGTACAGCAGCACTTTCACCAAAGAACGAGTGCATTCGGGTGCATCGTTTCGATCCCTTCAGTGCAGAGGGGTAGAAGGTCAAGCTAAGGATTTTTTTTTGTTGTTGGAAACAGTAAGAATAAAGATAATTAGACCATCTTAGCCCGCTCATTTTTCAATGCAATATCAATGTCTAGAATGTTTAAAGCTTTACATTTTTATTTCAAAACGTTAACCAGTGGGTCTGACGCCAGCACCTAAATTACGAAATTTCAGTACAGCTGACCTTAAGAAAAAAATGTTGACAGTCATATAGGAAAGGCTGTTATCTGTGCAATCAACCAAAACTCACGAGAGCTAAGGAGTCTAGGGAGTGTAATAATGAAAGAAGAAAAGGAATACCAGCTTCTGATACGCGTGCCTTTCGAATAAATAGAGTAATATCAGACCTTGGCGTACGATTTTCAATTTGTTAATTAGTTGCACGAATATTTGTGTATGGAATAAACGCACAAGTTTAATTTTAATATCCTCATTAGAAAAAGAGTTATGCTTCTTTTGGCACATAAAATACCTGCGAAAGAATGTTCAGAACATTCTGGAGAGCTAAAAACCCCCAGATTCCTAGCTCGTCTTTAATTTCTTGCGTTTGCCTATAGGGCACATCGTCTTTCCAACTTGCCTTGAAGCGCTGGTACTGTAACGGGAGGTCTCCGCATTGAGTGGCGAGTAATTAGCGAGATAGCTTTGAATGTGTAAAGGCTCGACCCTATACCAACTTGCTGCAGCATATCAAGTGCGCCTCTCTTGACATGGCTGAAATGACGCAAAGCGCCACAGAGAGCTAACTTCAGAGCCAGAAAGCTCGCGTATATGCACCTTGTTGCCCTTTGCCAATTCGTACCAACGAAGCACGACTGTTTCCTTTAAGCGTACAGCTTGACTCCAGAATGCTGCGGCTGCACTCGACAATGATTACCCTGTTTCGAAGCACTTCTCGAAGCACTCCCGTCATCGGCTCATTCGCGTACTGTGGTTCTCGTGTGTGTCGATTTCCGGAAACCTTTCGGGCCTCTGCACAGCGAACTTCACCATACACTAGCTACTGCTACAAATCATAAAGCCTATACACAGCAGTAAATTTCGCTCCGCTGTTCCTTCTCTGCGCAAAAAAACTCGCAGAATGTAAACGTGTTTGTGGAGTTTGTAAGCCCCCACCACGTGAGAGCTTGTACTGAGCACAGATGCAAACATTTCGCGAACGATTTCGAGCCATTAGTACGTGTTAGAAACCAACACTAACGCGAGAAAAGTTGGCAGTCTCGGCCGAAGGGAGGAGCATTGGCAGCTACACCAGCAAGGTGGAGAGGTGCGCATGAATTCTAACTGTATACGCGGTTGAATTGAACTTTTGGGGTCTCACGTGACGAAACTCGGATCTGTTTATGAGTCACGCCGTAGTGGGCGACTCCGGATTAATTTTGACCACCAGGGTATCTTTAAAGTGGCCCCAATGCACGCGCGTGCGACGAGGCGCGACACAGGAGGTCACAGGTCCTGGCAGCTCACCGCTACGCACCCTTTAAGAAGGGGAGGGGGCATCCAAACACCTCCAACATCATGCATATAGGCGTGCATACTCGAACACCCACCCCGACTCCCTCCATTACGCCAATATCCTCAATGGGTAGATACACGTTACTGGCTTGTGCTCAAAATCGCCAATGCCCGTTCTACGAAACACGAAGAACATTTGTTTTCAATTCAACGCCGATTTAGTCGGATACGGAAAGCCATAAAAAAAAAAGAACAAATACGATTTCCGCGTTCTCAGAGAAGTGCCACGGCTATGCCGACAGGGGAATCGCTCTTTTCTGGCAGGCAATCAACAGCGCTCCAGGGTGAAAAATACTGAACAAACGACAGCCGGAAAGGAGCCTGCAACCTCATAAACGACACGGCGAGCGGAAAAGGAAACGGCACGCGTTTCACCTGCCAGGAACGTAGGTTTTATTAAGGGGTAGCACACGCGGGACTAGCGCAAGGGTAGCGCTCGCACGACCGATGATCGCACATCACTTGTAATGCATTGCTACCGTTGTTGAAATTGCGCATATGACGAATAAATGTTTTGTATGAAAGAGCACAACGGTGCTTTTGTGTCTCTGTCACCCGCACGTCCGTTTCTCACGTCAGTCAAATAGACTTTAAAAAAAAGATAAGAAAAAATAAAAGAAAAGCAGTTTCTGAGGCCATACATCAGCGACGAAAGCGATCAAAGTACGGATCGTAGTTCAAGGTCACGCACGCTTTTTAATCGTAAATCCTACTCCATAGGGGCGAATTTCTATAGTAGCGTCATATGGGAGAAGAAAAACACGTACGAGTGCACTTCGTTCGGGTATTGACGTGCAACGATTGTGCGAAAAAATGAAACGACCTTGAGTTACAATGCAAGGAAACGAAAAGTCAAACGTATCGGTCGTCACAACCGGGCACCGAGCGACGGACCGGGAAGAACCATTAAACCCCCTTTTTTTTTGCGCTTTCGTTATTATTTTGTTGAATAACGCCGATGAAACGTGCTGGCCCTGTCTTTATCCTCAATTCTTAAAAGTGTCCTCGAAGTCGAAGATGTAACGATTGAAAGGATTCACAGATTGGGCAGGCCAGCAGCTAAAAAAACCAGACCGGTTATCTTGAAGCTCCGGGACTACCGCGACAAAACACAAATCCTAAGCAACTGTTATAAGCTGAAGGGGAGCAGTTTTTCAATCGGCGAAGATTTTTCATGGCGTGTAAGAAACATCCGGAAGAAACTGTGGAACTACGCGAAAGCTAGAAAAGAATCTGGGGACAAGGTATCGCTGTCCTACGACAAACTGCGTATCAATGATGACCTCTACCGATGGGATGACGAAACAAATGATGTGGCTCTAATCCAAACGCATTCAGCTACCTCGAGCAAAAAAAACCAGGAAGCAGAAAGGCAAACAACGCGCACTCGGCGCAACGCGCCACGTCAGAAATAACTTTCTGCAATATTAATGCGCGTAGCATACTAAAGAAAACTGACTTCCTTGAGGCATTACTTCTTGGTATCGAACCAGATTTTGTTGCTCTAACTGAGACTTGGCTAACAATCGATATCAGGGATGCTGAAATCACACCACCAAACTACGTAATCGTACGGAAAGACCGATTAACACGTGGTGGCGGCGTCGCCTTATTGATTAAAAAGGATATCCCTTATATCGTATTACCTGATGTCACAGGAGTGGAAGGAATCTTTTGTAAACTAACATTTTCTACAAGCAATATTGTCGTCGGCTGTATTTATCGTAGTCCCTCATGTGAGGTTGAAGTGATGGAAAGACTGTGTTTGTATGCGCAAAATAACGTTTTGGGGGCCAGACTAATACTTCTAGGGGATTTTAACTTGCCTGATGTGAACTGGCAAACATTTGAACACCACTCACCAAGTGCTGATATGCTTTTCGAACTCATGCTTTCATTGAATCTTAGCCAAATCGTAACAGAGCCCACACGTGTTCAAGGAACTACTTCCAACACACTTGATTTAATTTTTTTGAGCCATCATTTTCCTTTAGAGCAAACGCGCCTTGAACTCATTAATGGCATGTCTGATCATAAGATTACTCTATGTGTTATACCTGCTCAGAATACATTTTCTTCCCAACCACGCATCACTTACCCGGACTTCAGTAGAGCAGACGATACGAGTATTATTGACTACTTATCTAACGAACTTACCGCCTTTGAAGAACTTTCAATACGTTCCACTACAAACATCGAAACGTTGTGGCATGGTTTCAAAAAAATTATGTTTCATTGTATTTCTAAGTATGTACCTTCTAAAGTTAAAAAAACGAGAAAGCACAATCCCTGGATCTCACGTGACATCATTCATGCCAAACGTAAAGTCAAACGTCTGAAAAAATCAATGAAAATAGCACCTAAACCTTCATCTCGAAGTAATCTTACTCTGGCTATCCAAGACATGAAATCTAAAATAAAGACAGCGAAGTCAAACTTTTACACAAACACACTTCAAGGATTTCTAAGAAATTCACCGAGCAAATTCTGGAACTACCTTAATCCTAAGGCATCAAGTGATCCCCAAGTGTCACCCGAAACTAGCAAACAAACCGCTAATTCACTAAATAACTACTTTTCTTCTATCTTCACATCTGACGATGGGAAACTACCCCAAATTGACATCACCGTTAACAGCACACTAAGCCCCCTCACCGTCACGGAGGCCGGAGTACTGAACCTTCTCCTAAACCTGGACACAAAAAAAGGGCCAGGCCCGGATAAAATACCCAACGCTTTCTTGAAACGATACGCAGAATGGATGACGAAGTACCTTTGTATAATATTTAACAAATCATTATCATCATCTGTTCTTCCACAGGACTGGAAATCCGCAAAAGTTGTCCCAATACATAAGTCAGGCTCCAAAGACGACCCGTCCAACTTTCGGCCGATTTCACTTACGAGTACCGTGTGCAAACTTCTAGAACACATCATACTAAAACACATAACCGTTTTCTTAGACCAGGAGAGTATCATATCACCATATCAACATGGCTTTCGCAGAGGCCTTTCTACAGTCACTCAACTACTGGAACTAACCCACGACATATCATTTAATATCGACCAACACAGACAAACAGACCTCATCCTACTCGATTTCTCGAAGGCATTTGATCGGGTATCACACAAAAAGCTCATAAGGAAACTTCAGGCTACATTAGGTACAGGCCCCATAATTGACTGGATTTGCGACTATCTTACTAACCGTACCCAGTTTGTGGAAGTGAATGGACAGATTTCCCAGACAGCCCGGGTAACATCGGGAGTCCCCCAAGGAAGCGTTCTGGCTCCCCTTTTATTTCTAATTTTTATTAATGACCTACCCGCAAAAATCACAGGAAACATTAGGCTATTTGCAGACGACTGCATCCTTTATCGAAATATTAACTCATATGATGACCATATAACATTAAACAACGACTTGAAAGCTGTGTCTAACTGGTGCGCCCACTGGCAGATGACCATCAATACTAAGAAATCTGCTGTTCTTTCAATCACCAGAAAAAAAAATAACTCGAGCTTTATGTATACCGTTAACGACGTGCCACTAATACGAGTTCATGAACACAAGTACCTCGGATTAACGTTAACACATGACTTCAGATGGAACTCCCATATAAATAATGTTACAGCAACTGCAATGAAACGCCTTTTCTTTCTTGGAAGACACCTCCGACTAGCACCACCCGATACAAAACTTCTTGCTTACAAAACTTTCGTCAGGTCAGTCCTTGAGTACGCAAATGTTATCTGGTTTCCACATACTAAACAACTAATTAAAAAACTAGAAGGTGTACAAAGGAAAGCTCTACGGTACATATACAATAAACATAAATTAACAGACTCGCCCACCGAACTACTTAACAAAGCCGGAATCCTAACAGTACAAAACCGAGCTGTACTAGCCCGTTCTAAACTTATGTACCAGCTGTTACACAACAAGCTTAAGATTGATACCTCTAGATACATCTCCAGAAATGAAACACGGCCAACGCGGCATAAGAACACACAAACACTCAATGAGCATTCTTTTCATACCGATTGCTTTAAGAATTCATTCTTTCCTTTAGCGATAAGAGAATGGAATCAACTGAGTGAATCCATTAGTAACAGCTCCTCATTAGATACATTTGCTAATTCAGTGGAAGAACACCTTCTTGCCTTACAGCTCTGACTTACATAGTCAGGTTTGTTACCGATCTTCATAGCCTAACACTTTAATCTATGAGTGTTCCTTTTGTATGATGCATCATACGCATGACTGCATACTGTTTGTCATGTTCATTAGGTATTGTATATCACAGGTGATTTCAGGTGTTTCTTTTTCTTTTTTCGTGTTTGGTTTCTTGTTTCCTCAGATTCTTCCTTGTTATAGTATATTGTACCCAAATATTGCATTTGTGATGAACTGCTTCATTCTTTTGTTTAGTGAAACTAAAACCTTTGCAATAACACACTTATGATTATATAATCTATATATACACTTGTTCGCAAATACTACCATATGTACTTGCCCTTCCTGTTATAATCCCATGAGGGATTGACAGTATGTGAAATAAATAAATAAATATTTATTATGCTCAACAACAAAAAAAAAGGGGGGGGGGTCTAAATTCGACCAAATCTGATTCGAGTTGCGTACACGCGCATGCGTGCCAGGCGTCGTGACGACATCTCCTGGAAAATAAAAGAGCTGGTGCGGCGTGCCGGTCATCAAAATTACTGCCGGGTAATAAACGAAACCAATACGGTTCCCTCGCAAAGAAGGCGTCGAAGCGGGGGGAACTCCCTATAATCCCTAGAACCGAAGCCGGTGCTGACGAATAACTACTAGGAGGCGGCGCTGAGTGTGCTCCGACTCGTAGGTGTGCTCCTACTCATGCTCGATAATTCTCGACCTCGTGCTGCTACACGCAAACGCTCATCGTGTAAATGTGTAAACTCTCTCTCTCTCTCTCTCATCTCTTCGATGTCGCCCCGGAACTCTCGATCGCCCGGCTGCTGGCACATGAACAGCCACGGAAACCCAATGACCGCTCGTACACCCGAATCACAACAGTGTCTACTGCTCGACAATATGGCCGCATCTGCTGCACAAAAAGGGAGAGCAAGACAAAGAAACGTGACGACCGCATCCGGGACACGACGATGAACTGAACGGCTTCGATTCTAATTAGAACCAAGTCTGAAACAGCCTGGAACAGCGATGCCAATATGTGCGATCACTCGACGTATTCTCCGTTACAGTTCTTTCACCGGAACGCGGTGAGTGACCTATAGCCAAAGGAACGTTTAAGGGCTAAAACAACAAGCCAACGTGTCAACAAGCCCGGCTACCCACTGTCCTGAAGTTAAAACAGTTTCGCGTTCGCAGCGGCAAAAGGGAAATTACAGAGGAAAAAAAAGAAAAAAAAAAGAAAGTGAGGCCGTTCACGACGGCTTCTCGAAGAAGACATCCCAGTTAACCTGGCGATGTCCATACAAAACTTCGCCATCCCGGAAAAGTACTCATTTCTGGCCGTGGAGACCCCATTCCTACAAAAAATATTCGTGTAAAAATGCACTAACAGTAGTTAGCTTGGTTAACTATCCGCGACTGAGAACTCGCTCAAGCGTATCTATAAACCGCAACTATAGGTTATGCGTTAAGTTTCCCGCACGTAAGTACGAATTTCGAGATATCAAATCCGGCGTAACAAAGAACTATACATCCGCGGAATCACAACGGTAAAGACAAGGAAGAAACGAGCACAACGATCAACACACTGAGACGACGCGCAAGTGGCGCTTCGCGTACGCACCTCGCCAAGCAGTGCACCAGCCACAGCTGGAAGGTGACCACAGTCCGCTCGCACACGGCCACAATGCCCATAGTTGGATCCGGGTCCGGCGACTCAAGAGGTCCCGAGATGTCGTTCGAGGGGTACACAGTCCTCCCCGCAGCCAGCGCACTATACCGCGGCGGCGGTGACGTAGACACTGACGAGCAGACTCGGGGGCGGTAACGCGCTGCTATAGCGTGAGCACCCACGCCCGAGAGGCACAGACACCTCGCTCGACACACCGATACTTGTGCTGAACTCGACGACCGCGCGAACCACCGCCAGCAGCTACGCCACCGCCTTCGACGAACGCGCCTGCCCCGGTTACGAGCAGAGGTGAATGCGCATGCAGCGGGAGTCTCCCTCGCTTATATGCGCGCCGGCGGAAGCCGCAGGTGCGTATCATCGCAGAGTAGGAGGATGGAGCCGATAATGAAGTGCCCTCTGCCGTTGGGAATGTAGAGCGTTGGGAACGAGAGGAGGCAAGGATGCGGCGATGACGGCGGCGCTAAGGACGCGAAGCGAGAGCGACGAAATAGAGAGGGAGAGAGGTGAAGGTTGGTTAAGTGTTCCGAGCACCTGGATGCGGCGCCGACGCGGTCCCGCCGAAGCCTGGCAGCCGATGAGGGACAAGGCTGTCCCGTTCTATCCGACGAAAGGTGACAGCGCCTGGCATCAAACCAACGAATCAATCGATCGATTTTATTGCGTCAAACGGAGCACAAATATGCATAAAACGGTAGGATACCGAAATCGCAGGATTGTAAGAAGAGTCTCAGATCCTTCAATAGCGCAAACTTAATGAGTTGAGTCTTTCACCCCCAAAAAGAAAAAAAGAAGCAATTGCAGTATAGTACATAGAACGTCATCAGGAACATAACGCATATAATAATGAAAATAAAGACCGCAAACATGAAGCGTGCCGATTTATTCGTCTGCACGTGCCGGACATGTAGTTCCGCAGGACACCTTCGAGGGAGTGGTGTTACATTCAAGCCCTAATTTCTACGGGCAGACTATTCTAGAGCATGTAATGTATAATTAGGCTGCCCTTTGCTGCGATATTTGTATTGGTGGGCATTCGGTGACATGCTGAATAAGCTTGAAGAGTACTAAGATGACGTGACAATTGACACGAAGGGCTAGGGGAAGTATATGACACATATTCGACACATTTTCAGTTTACATTGAAAATAAATAAAAGAAGCACGCGAAAAGGCCAGAAAAGCCAGAAAAGGCCAGAAAAGGCCCACCAGGGTTTCTTACAATATTTAATAAAACGAAAGCCCGGCATTGAGATCGTTCCGCGGATGGCTAATACACGGATATGTTTTGTCTTCGTGCTTCTGGCTTCAAACGTTCTTGTGACGCCATTTATTACGCTCTACCTTTCTCAATTCCGAAGCATATTTTCTAAACACAGCAGAGCAGTAAGTATGCACGCATGCATAATCATTGTGAAATGTAGAATGTAAGCCATTACTTTGTTGCATGTGATAAATTTGTTAGACACAAAGCTGCATCAAAGCATAAGAAATTTCAGGCAAACTAATGTACCAGCTATCATTACAACGCTGGCTAAACGATCATATTGCTCGCAGGTCCCATAAATACTAGCAACATAGTTCGCTCTAGTAAATCTTCTTGTACAGAAATCTCTGCATGATTATGCCTATGCGTTTTTCTTTCTTTTTTTCGCTATGAATTTCACTGAATGAGAACATTGAACCACTGAAACCAACAAGAACAACAAGTAAAGATAACGGTATTGCTTAAGGCAACACGTATTCCCTGCTGGTACATGTTACCGTGCCGGCTGCTGTTACGGGTCAATGCTATGACACGCTCGCTCGACGTATTGCTTGGACTGCAAAGGTAGACGGGGAGTTATTAACGCTGCGCTCAATACATTGCAAACCCACGCGAAGACGACGACCAGAGAAGACTGTGCGCTTTGTGACGCCTCACCTACACGCGTGCACTCGAGTGCGTCATCTTTTAGCATTTGACACAAAGCGCGTGTCCCGCCAAATCTCTGAACTGACTTTCAAAGGAACGTCTAGACAACATGAATATAAACAGCGCCAGGGACACAGACAGTCGGAATAAGCGACAGGACGCTGCGATGACTCTGAACTGGTTTATTGAAGAAAAGCAAAACATGAAACTAAACCCCCTTAAACTTCGTAAAGTAGTGCCACGCTTTGAAGAATGCCGCCTCCTCCTCGCGCGCTCTGGCCGAGGCCGACGCCGCGTCGCTATTGGCCTAATAGCATCACGTGGGCCCTCGCGCCGTCCATTAGCGCCATTTTTGTTCGAGAACCGTCTGCGGAGTGGCGAGGAGCGCATGTTGGCGCCGTTGCTACGCTCGAGCAGTGTATATAGGCGGCGCCACGGTCGAGGAGGGAGCGTGAAAGAGAGGAGAAACAAGGAGGAGTGAAGGCCGAGGAGGAGAGGGTCGCTACTTTACGAAGTTTAAGGGGCTTTACATGGTTGGATGGATGGATGTTGTGAGCGTGCGCTTTGGAACGGGGCGGTGGGTTGCTCCACCAAGCTCTTGCTATTATACTGCCTAATGTCCTACCTAGGTTAAACAATAAAAAAGAAAAAAAAACACTATGAACTACCCCAACCAAATTTTCTGATCCCCTATTTCGCACTATGCTTGTGTACGTCTCCGTTTTTTGTCGTTTCCCTACTTTTCTTCCAGCAATCCTTTAATCGCCTTTTACTAATGCATATTGTGGACCTGTTTACTTTTCCACTGCGCTCGCTGAACCCAAGTGCTTCAAGGAGGCCAATGGCGCCAAAATCGACAGCTGGGTAGACATCTTCACATTCTAATAAAACATGCTCCATAGTCTCCCTAGCTTTACCGCAGCAAACACATGCTTCTTTTTCCGTCTTATATCTCGCTTTATAGGTGGGTGTTCTAAGGCATCCCGATCTCGCTTCGAAAAGTAATGAGCTTGCCTTTGAGTTATCATAAATTGTTTCTTTCCTGATTTCATTTTTTCCTCTTAAGTAGTTACTCATGGCAGGTTTCTTTTGCATTGCCGCCACCCATGAGATTATTTCAGCCTCTCTGACTTTCCGCTTGACCTTCTTTGTTGCTGTGTTGCCCACCTTACAGGCCGAATACTCGCTGGTAAGCTTCCTAGTTATTTTCCTCCACTGTGAATCAACGTTTTTCCTGTACAGATACCTGAACACTCTCGCAGCCCATTAACTTCCTTCCATTCTCCTGAGCCGTTCTTCATGCTCAAATTTACTGCGAGCTTCCCTCACTTCAAAACTAGTCCAGTCTATATCACCCTGCACAGCTTCATTTATAGTCTTCCCGCGAGCGCCCAATGCGAGGCGACCCACTGACTTTTGGTTCCCGTCGAGTCCTGATTGTACCGCTGATTTAAAGCAAACAACCGCAGTTCCAAAAGTAAGTCCTGGAACCATTACACCTTTCCACATACCTCGGAGGACCTCGTACCTATTGTATCCCCATAGCGCTCTGTGCTTCATTACGGCTGCATTTTCTTCCCTTTTACTATTATGGTTTTTCCCTGTGTTTCCATATATTTATTGCCTTCGTTTATCCATATACCAAGGTATTTATATTCTGTTACCCGAGGTATTTCTTGGCCCTGTATCTCCACTGTCTGTTCGCTGTTTTCATTGAATACCATAACACCTGATTTTCTAACACTAAATTTCCAACCTAAATTGTTGCCTTCCTGTCCACACATATTCGCCAGACGTTGCAAATAACTTTGCTTGTTAGCTAGCAACACAATGTCGTCCACATGAAATTAACCTGGGAGCTGCTGCTCTATTACTGCACCCGCCTGTTTGAGAGATGATGATGATGATGTATGGGGTTTCATGGCGCAAGGGCCAGGAATGGCCAAAGAGCGCCATGTCTGTGGTAGTGGGTGTGCAGTGTAACTATAATTACTATGAATTGGTGTGTCGTGGCTGTAAAGGGGCCTTAAAATATACGCTCTAAAATGCGTAAAATCTGTGTAATAAAATTATGGCGATGACGTATGACTTGTACTATGAACATTTAGATGCATATAAAAAGAATCATATGATAGGTAAAATATATCAGATTATGAGAAATGCCAGAGCACTACTGCCTCCTTAGAGCCCTTGAAACACAAGGGCCCGGAGGCATGTGCTATTCAAAACAATTATCGCAGTGGCATCCTCTCGAGAGAGGAGGCGCTACGAATTCATGGGACTAATAACATGTAAGACCACATCTCTAAGATAACGTAGCACTTTGTCTGTATTAAAAAGCGGTTCTGGACCAAGGAGCATTGCAGGATGAAGAGGAATGTGCTGTCGGTATGCTAATGAAAAATGTCTCTTTCTCTCAGATTCGGCTTCCCGATACTCCAGGAGGACGTGGAGTACGGTCAGCCTCTCCCCGCATCTACCACAGGTTGGAGGCTCACTTCCGGTGAGTAGAAAATTATGGGTGCCAAACGTGTGTCCTATTCTGAGACGACAGAATAGGACATCTGTTCGGCGTGATTTTGCAGTAGAGGGCCAGAATCCTAACTGTGGTTTTATCAGGTGGAGCTTGTTATCCGTTTCCGCGTCCCACATGCGTTGCCAGTGGTCTCGCAATCTCCTTCGCAAGAAAGGTCTCAGATCTGTGACAGGCACCGCAGCGGTAGGGTTAACAGCTTGCGATGCGATTGACGTGGCCATCTCGTCCGCCAGAACGTTACCCTCGATGCTCCTATGGCCAGGCACCCAACATATAATGATACACTGGTTAGATATGTACGCTTTACACAAGACGGTGTAGAGTTCACTAAGTACAGGATTTTTGTGTGTATAGACTGACATCAAGGCCTTCACGACGCTTAGGGAGTCTGTATAGATCGCTGCTTTTGGAAGTTTTGATTTTCTTATATGCTTCACAGCAGAGAGTAATGCGTAGGCCTCAGCCGTAAATATGCTTGTTTCCGGATGCAGTACGTCAGATTCCGAGAAGGATGGGCCGACGGCTGCATAGGATACCCCGGCATTTGACTTCGAAGCGTCTGTGTAGAACTCTGCACAAGAATACTTGTGCTGGAGTTCTAGGAAATGCATTCTGATTTCGGCCTCAGGAGCGTGCTTTGTAACTTGAATGAAAGATGTGTCGCATTGTATCAGCTGCCACTCCCAAGGAGGTAGCAGCTTGGCTGGATGCATTAGGCGAAGCTCGAGGAGTGGGACATGTATCTCATCACTAAGCTCCCTCACTCGAAGCGAGAAAGGCTTTCTTACAGAAGGACGATTATGGAATTGTGTAGTGCAGGTCATATCGTTAACAGTGTTAAAACATGGATGTTGATGATTGGAGTGTATTTTTAGGAAATATGTAAGGCTGATGTAAGTTCTCTGTAGATGGAGCGACCATTCATTTGATTCCGCGTATAAGCTTTCAATCGGGCTTGTTCTGAAAGCACCGGTGGCTAAGCGGATACCTAGATGGTGGATAGGATCTAGGATCTTTAGTACGCTCGGAGCGGCAGAGTTATATACGACGGCACCATAGTCCAATCGTGATCGAATTAGGCTCTTATAAACATTCATCAGACACTTCCTGTCGCTACCCCATGTTGAGTGGGATAGAACTTTAAGCAAGTTCATTGTCCTTAGGCATTTTTCTTTAAGATATTTAATGTGCTGTATAAAAGTGAGCTTGGAGTCAAGTATAATACCTAAAAATTTGTGTTCTTTGTTGATAGGTATTTGATGTCCACTCAGTTGAACACAAGGATCTGGAACCAGGCCTCTCTTTCTAGTAAAAAGAACACAAGAGCTTTTGTGGGGGTTGATCTTAAATCCGTTTTCGTCAGCCCACTTGGAAACCTTGTTAAGGCCCTGCTGTACCTGTCTCTCGCATACTGCGAGGTTGCAGGATTTAAAGCCTATTTGTATATCGTCGACGTATACGGAATAAAAAATGGCCGGTGGCAGTGAAGCACGTAGTGTGTTCATCTTAACAATGAAAAGAGTGCAGCTGAGCACACCTCCCTGGGGTACACCAGTTTCCTGCGTAAAAGGACGTGACAGTGCATTACCGACTTTTACTCGGAAGGTACGGTTGGACAAATAGCTTTCTATTAGGGCGAGCATATTGCCACGGATGCCCATTCCCGACAAGTCTCTCAAGATTCCGTAGCACCACGTTGTGTCGTACGCCTTCTCCATATCGAGGAACACGGATAGGAAATATTGCTTATGTAGAAAGGCGTCGCGAATGTTTCCCTCAATGCGCACAAGGTGATCAATTGTGGACCGCCCTTCCCTGAAGCCACACTGAAAGGGATCAAGCATTTGGTTTAATTCCAGGAAATGTATGAGTCGCCGATTAATCATTTTCTCAAACAGCTTACAGATGCAACTTGTGAGGGCTATCGGGCGGTAACTTGACGCCAACGAAGGATCTTTACCTTGCTTCTGAATGGGAATCACAATCGCTTCTCTCCATGCAAGTGGAAGATATCCAGCAGCCCAAATAGTGTTAAAAAGTGCAAGTAAAGTCAATTGTGTATCAGTGTGTACGTTCTTAATTATGTCGTACATAATTCTGTCAGGTCCTGGTGCAGAGCTCTTGCATGTGATCAAGGCAGCTCTCAGCTCGGCAATGCCAAAAGACGGTTGTAAGGCTCATTCTCTCGACCTTTTCTTGGTAATGGCTTACGTTCTTCTGTTTCTTTGTGTTTGAGAAAGGATTGTGAATAATTTGTTGAACTTGACACGTTCTCAAAATGCTCCCCAAGTGAGTCTGCCTAGTCTTGTAGTGTATCGCCCTGTGTGTTTACCAGGGGGAGTGAATGTGTTTGCCGCCCTCTAATCCTATTAACTCTGTTCCAGGCTTTGGCCTCATCCCTAAACGAGTTAATACTCGATAAAAACTTCTGCCAGCTTTCTCTTCTGGCCTGTCGGCGAGTTCGCCTGCCTTGGGACTTTATTTTTTTAAAGTTCATAAGATTCTCTGCAGTGGGAGAAGCGCGTAGCAACCCCCACGCCTTGTTCTGATTCTTACGGGCGATCCTACATTCGCTGTTCCACCACGGTACACGTCGTTTGCATGCCAGGCCACTCACTTCGGATATGCATTTTGATGCGGCATCTATTATGAATGATGTAAGATACTCTACAGCAGCATCAATTTCTAGAGAAGACATGTCGGCCCATGAGATGTTAGTGAGAGTTCGAAATTTCTCCCAGTCGGCTGTGTCTATCTTCCACCTAGGAGCTTGCGGAGGATATTCGTTTTCTTTAGATGTTCTTATCAGTATAGGGAAGTGGTCGCTCCCGTAAGGTTTCTTCGTAACTTCCCATTCAAGTTCGAGCAGTATAGACGGGGAAACTATACTAAGATCTATTGAAGAAAATGTTCTGTTTGCTAGAGAGTAATATGTGGCTTCCTTTTTATTCAGCAAGCACGCACCGGAAGAAAAGAGGAACTGTTCAACAAGACGACCTCGCGCGTCTGTACGAGAGTCGCCCCACAGGGAGCTGTGCGCATTGAAATCGCCAAGAACAACATAAGGTTCTGGCAATTCGTCTATAAATGACTGAAAATCATGCTTGTTTAATTTGAAGTGTGGGGGTACATAAAGCGAGCAAATGGTGACGAGTTTATTTAAAAGAACAGCTCGAACCGCCACTGCTTCAAGGGGCGTTTGTAGCTGTAAACCCTGACAGGAGATACCTTTATGAACCAAAATGGCAACACCGCCTGATGATACGACTGCATCATCGCGATCTTTGCGAAACTTGACATACGGTCGGAGAAAGTTTGTATATTGTGGTTTTAGGTGTGTTTCCTGTAGACACAGCACTGTTGGATTGTGTTTTTGGATAAGTTCTTGCACATCATCAAGGTTCGTAAGAAGACCTCTGATGTTCCATTGAATTATTTGTGTATCCATATTGGGAGCAAATGGGTGCTGTGTATACGGAAACAGAAGTATTAATTACGCAGATTTCAGTGATTAAATTACAGAGCCCTTTCGAGGCCCTGTAATAGGGGTTTTGTTCTTTCTGGAGCGCTCGAGGGAGCCTCGCCGCTCCTTAGGCGCTTGGTGCGCCTTGAGGATGGGTGTAGTGTCCATCGCCTCTTGTGAGGCGACGGACACGTGCTCTTGCGAGCGGGAAGTTACCAGCGAGGGTCCCGCCTTGGAGGGCAAGACCCCTGCGCCCACCAGCCCGGAGGTCGATGGGGCTCCCTGGGGTATTTGGCTGCGCCGGCCGTTGCCAGCGCTGGAAGGGGCCTCTGAGGTTGGGGCAGCCTCGGCTGCACCCACCTTCGGGTTCGATGGCC
This sequence comes from Dermacentor variabilis, assembly GCF_050947875.1. NCBI lineage: Eukaryota > Metazoa > Arthropoda > Arachnida > Ixodida > Ixodidae > Dermacentor > Dermacentor variabilis. Next base: position 77,420,950 of record NC_134574.1, read on the forward strand.
CCGTCTGCTGGGTTGGCGGAGCAGCGCTAGCTGCAACCGCCGCGGGGGCAGATGGCATAGCTGCCGACTCACTGACTGTGGGCCGGACAGCCGCCGGAGGCCGTTGTGACGCTGCCCCCTGACGCGTCACATCGGCAAAGCTTTTCTTGGGCAGGTATGAAACCCGCTTGCGTGCCTCTTTGAAGGTGATATTTTCCGTAACTTTAATTGTAACAATTTCCTTTTCTTTCTTCCAGGATGGGCACGACCGCGAGTACGCGGCGTGCTCACCATCACAGTTTACACAGCGGAGAGCGTTCTCACAAGTTTCAGAGGTGTGTTCTTTGGCACTGCATTTAGCACAAGTTTGGCGGCCTCGGCAGCTCTGGGAGCTGTGGCCGAAGCGCTGGCATTTGAAACATCGGAGTGGATTAGGCACGTAAGGCCTGACACGGAGCTTTATGTACCCGGCCTCGATTGATTCGGGCAGGACACTTGAATTGAAGGTGAGAATTAGGTGTTTGGTTGGAATTTCTTTACCATCGCGCCTGATCTTTATTCTTTTCACATTAACAACATTTTGCTCATTGAAGCCCTCTAGGAGCTCTGCCTCTGTCAGCTGAAGCAGGTCATCATCTGAGACAACGCCGCGTGTAGTGTTCATAGTGCGGTGTGGAGTCACTGTCACTTGAAAGTCACCAAAAGACACTAGATTAGGTAGCTTTTCGTATTGCTTCAGGTCACGGAGCTCCAAAAGGAGATCTCCACTTGCCATCCTTGATGCCTTGTAACCTGGACCAAGAGCCTCAGTTAAAGACTTAGAAACTAGAAATGGGGAGATCGTGCGTACTTGTTTATCTGGCTTTTCTGAATGAACGACGTGAAATCGTGGGAAGTTGGGTCTTTGTCGTCCAAAAAACTGAAATACTTCATCGGTGCGCCCTCTTTTCTGAGGGCGATCAGGAAGTGGAGGGAAGGATGTTGCCATAAAGGAATTGAATTTTCGGCAATAACGCCAGCCACCCACCATGGAGTCCTACAAGGGGACGCTACAGAGACTGTAAGAACAGGTCCTGTAAACGCCAGCTGTACGTCATCACTATAACCAAATATGAAATAACCTAGGTTGGCTAATCACACAAGGTTAACCCTTGCTGCCTGGAAAATTTGGAAGTAAGCGGAAGGAAGGAGAAGACAGGAAAGATGAAAAGTGAGAGAAAGACGAAGGCTGGAGGGAGAGAGAGACAGGAAAAGGCAACTACCGATTTCCCCCGGGTGGGTCAGTCCGGGGGTGCCGTCTATGTGAAGCAGAGGCCAAAGAGGCGTGTTGCCTCCGCCGGGGGGGCCTTAAAGGTCCAAACACCCGGCATCGGCTCAACCTCCAGGATCCCCCTTTCCCCAGACACGGCTAAGCCGCGCACGGCGACACGCGGGAGGGTCCAACCCTCGTGTGCTCGGGTACGTGGTGTCGCAACACACCAAACGCCTGCTGACGCAGACGCCCCTGCGGGGTGTTTGAGAGATGAAACCAGATATTAATTCCTTCTAGCGCCCTCTCCATCCTCACCATGTACATCATAAACAACAGCGGGGATAAAGGGCACCTCTTCCTCAGTCCCTTGCTGATATGAACTTTCTTTTCGCTCCTCATCCCTTCCCATTCAACGCAAACGGTATTTTCTAGGTAAATCTCTCTCAACAGCTGTAGACAATCGTCACGTAAGTCTTCCCCTGCCAGAATATCCCACAAAATGTTGCGGTCTACGTTGTCATAGGCTCCTGTAATGTCTAAAAAGGCCACATATAACGGTCTGTTTTCTACTTTTGACATTTCAATACACTGAGTAAGAACAAATAAGTTACAATCTAAACGCCTACCTATTCTGAAGCCATGCTGAAGTTCTCCCAAAATGCCATTATTCTCGGCCCATGCTTGAAGCTTTTATTGATTTCCTGCATTGCTAGCCTGCATATTACCGATATAATGGTCAACGGTCTATACGAGTGAATTCTGTCTGTCTCTCCCTTACCTTTACAAATTAAATTCATTCTACTTTGTCGCCAACTGTCTTGTATTCGTCTACCTTTTAAAGTTTTTTCCACTGCTTTCACCAGAGCTTCCTTGCTTTTTGGTCCTAGTTCATTCATCAGCCTAACGGGAACATCATCTAACCCCGTGCCTGTGCGCTTAGAAATTTTCTCTTCCGCTTTCTTCCAGTTGAAATTTGTCAGTACCAGCTCATTTTCCACTTGGGTCTCTTTCATGCTCTTTTTTTCTTCAAATACAATCTCGTCATCGGCTTGGAAAGATTCGGCTGTTATTTTTCTGATGTAATTTATTTCCGCTTCGCCTTCTAGTCTGTTTTCATCTTCGTCTAGGATATGTTGTTATATTGTTGTTGACTTCCTGCCTAATAGGTGTACGTGGTTCCAAAATATTCTAGGTGCGGCCTTTTTTTCTCACGTATTTCTGACAACCAACGTTCACTTTCACTTCTTATTTTGCTTGCACCAGCATTTGAACCATAGACTTCTTCCTCCGGTATATTTCCCATTTACTGGTTACTTCATCCTGCGGCAACTGCGCCTTCTTTGCCTGCCTGAGCTCTCGAGATGCTTTCTGTCATTCGGCGATCGCTTCTCGTATCTCCCTGTTCCACCAGCTTTTCGGTTTCTTTCTTCCTTTTCAACGAACATGTTTCTCTTTCCGTATTTCTGTCGTTATTACACTTAGAAGCTCACCATATTCCCACTCTTGGCCATTTGCCAAGTTCTTCCTCGACTATATTTGCTATTTGTTGAGCGTTCAAATTTGGACTGGCCATTTTGCGATCCTTGCTCTTTTTCCCAACTACATATCCCATTTTCAAAATGATGCGTTTATGGTCAACTCCCTATGCTGCTATACCCTTCCTCATCAATGACCATTTCTCTCAACTTATCATGAATTTATTCTGTCATCAGACAGTAATCAATAGTCGATTGCCGGTTTTCCACTTCCCATGTGATCAGCCCTTCACATTTAGGCCCTGTGTTCACGATGACGAGGTTATGTTGCTCACAAAGGTTTAGCATTGACTTCCCGTTGTTGTCGGTATAGCCATCTAAATCCTGTATGTGGGCAATCATGTCATCTAATAGGACAATTTCAGCACCATTCCCGAAACCCTTAATATCAGCGCTTATGCATTCCACGAACTCTTTATTCTTCTCTGTGCAATTATTTACGGTCCACAAATACGTAACGCCCAGCCAAGTTTTTTTCCCATTCATTATACTTGACAACCAAAGCTGCTCTTGACATTTTGCATTTACTCTTTTACATTTGGCTCCCTGATGGATGAGCATTCCGACTCTCCCTCCCTTTCTTTCCAACTTAGTTCTGTTGCACCCTTCTCAAACATAATTCTCAATAACTGGCGGCTCTTCTGAGTGTCTAAGGTGTGTTTCTGTAACCGCATACACCCCTATTTGTTCTCTATGGAACTGCTCCTCAATCTCTGCCCACTTTTCCTTTCTTCTACCGCCCTGCATGTTTATGTAGTCTATTGTATGGCGAGCTTTTTTTCTTGTTTTCCTCCTTTTTCTGTTATCGACGGCGATGCTCTTCTGAGGTTCCCCTAGGGGATTTTCTTCATTACTATCTACTCTGGCCTCCTGAGCGCCTGCGGGCACCCTAAAAAAGCAACAGCGCGACCACCAAGTCGCCAGCCCACTTCTCGTGCCAGCCTGTAATTAAAGTGGATCCCGTCTCGTTTAAAACCACCACAGCTTCTCACTTCCCTGTTTACTTCGACAACCTAAAAGCCTTTCTCTTGGCTCATTTTCCATATTGCCTCATTAGCAGCCACTACGGCTCTTTGTACTGACTGTCACGTACAGGCACCTCCGGCACCGTGCACACCACTATCTACACCTGAGGGGATAGCTCGCGCAAGTCGTCCACCCCCTTGCCAAGCGCTGGGCTAATCCAGTCTCTTTTCTGTTTAGGACTTCACTTAGACCCCCTGCTACTATGACAAGGTTACGCACGTTGGCATTTTCTGCGAGTTTCTCTTTTGCTCGCTCCATGACAGAACTCAGTGTCCGCCCTGGAAATGTCCCTACTACCACTCTTTTGTCGCCTTTCACCCTCTCCACAACTGCTTTTGAGCATCCAGCCAGGTTTGAGTGGCCAGCGATAATCACCCTTTCACTCTCTCCTCCCTCGCCCTGCTTCCCTTTGTCCTTTTCCGCGGGATTCGGACTCGACAAGGGGCATTGTCCCCAGGGCTCCTGCTTTTTCCGCGTGGCGGCCTCAAGGTAGGTGCCGCTCTATCCAGCTAATCCTTCACGCTGCATGCATTCCACGCACTTCACTGACACTCCCTCGCCTGTCGCGTCGGGGGTCTGCGTTCCATTGTCACGCACATTCTCGTTCACATTGGCGGCCCTGCTCAGCTTTTCGTTAAATGCTTCAAGTCTCTTGTGCGAGCGCACAGAACGATAACAAAGCCTCCACATGAAACCTTTCATGTACGCCACCTGGTGGACACATGATTAAGTGACTGCGGCCACGGCCCCCCCTATAATCTTCCGACCTACTCACTCACGCCACCAATACGGGGGCGCGCGTGCCTAAAAACTTGTGTAGAGACCGTAGGTGCCACCTGAACTAACCAAAGTCCCTTAAAATTCGTAAAGTAGCACCACGCTTTGAATGCCGCCTCCTCCTCGCGAGTTCTGGCGGAGGCCATCGCCGCATCGCTATTGGTTTAATGGCATCACGTGGGCCCTCCCGCCGGCTTCGTTTGTTTCACGGAGGCATGAAGCTGAGGAGAGGCCTTACCCTCTCCGCGCGCTAGGAGAAAAGTGTGGAGGAAATGACCTAGTAAGTTGTCCTTTTTCTTGCTGTTTTTTATTTCTTTTGCTGTAGCGGCCACGCCTTTCGGGCCACAATGGAGGCTTTGTTATGGTTCTGTGCGCTCACACGTGTTGCCCCGTAAGTTTCGCACCGTGGCACAGGCGCCTTGCGGGTTGGTTTGCGTTGGTCTCCGAGTTTTGTTGCGCTGCATTATGTGCACCGCACTCTCCTGGATGTTGCTGCGGCCAGGTGGAACTAAAGTTCGTGAAATGAACGCGCATGCAACGCTGTACGCAATGTACCGCGCCACGGCAATGGCAACGGACGAAGGAATATAGGCGGGAAATTTTGCCCTCTTTGGCGGAATCATGCTAACGTGCCATCGCAGACCGAAACCGATGCGCTTCAAAATCTGTACAATGAACGCCTTGGAGGTCAGTGATTTCTGCATTTCACAGCGCATATGGCGCATTTGCGGCACGTAGAAAGCACGTTATGAATGCATAGTTAGTGTTCAGTAACAACTTGCTTTTGTGCATATTAAAACACATGTTGCTTAACTGTCGCTTGTTCCTCGCAGTACTCGCGACAGCCCGAAGACTTTTAAGCAGAGCGCGTTCGAGGTTCATGCACACCTGCACAGGTGTACCTGAATACATGTTGTTAAGAACGGCCCAGCTGAGGTGCAAGTTTTGCCAGCCAGTTGCAACAGCGGCAGCAACTTTTGTTGGAACGCCACCGTTGCGCTCTAGCCTCGTCGCCGTTGTTTACTGAATGCGATTAGCGGACCAACTATTGTTACTGGGCCGCCACCGACGCCCTGGTCTGCCGCGAGTGGGGGAGCGCTCGCGGGAACGTAGTAAGACAATGGGCATCCGGCCGCGCTGCAGGGGTCAGCTCGGGGAATAAAAGGCACCTTTCCTGACACAAGCCCCGAGTTCTACGAAGTCCGTTTGACGTCAGCTCCGGACCGTAAATCTTGCGCAAGGAAGTGTGTGTGTGAGTGTGTGTGTGTAAACCGTCTCGCAGAGAGGCGGCTTGTTTACGATGACTGGTCGGCCGTTTCCGTCACCTGGGTATCGGGGGAGGACCGTGCGTTTATAAACCGCTGTTGCGCGGCTGCTCAGTGCACTTTCTCAAGTAATCATGTTAGACTGATGTACTTTCTTTCGCAGTCATGCTAGACTGATGAACTGCATGTAGATACTGTAAATAAACCCATATTCCTCGTTCTCGATGAGAAGTAGTCCTTCCCTTCCACAACGTCCTCAGCGTGGATAAGTTGGACGACGGCATGGGCCAGCTACCTTCTAATTCATGCCCGACTCCAATCTTACAACGAGTTGGGAATAGTGAGATTGAGCCCCCAATCCTGACAACGTGCTGATAGAGCGTCACGCAGAATATGTGCATTTTGCGGCCCTCGGCACAGTGCGCCTGCCAGCCGACGCTTCATCCTCGAAGATGGGAAAGAAGCGACTGCTTTGACTTAAGGAACGAATCCTCCCTACCGCAGGCGTATCTTATCTGTGCGCGCGAGAAGCGCAGGTAAGTGAAGCTTAGCGGACGCGCTGCAAGAGTCGGCAAGGAGAGATGGAGATTGTTTGGAAGCAAAGAAAAATCGGGATGAAGTGCAGCGCAGTAACTGTCTCTCCGGGGAGGACACCTCAACCGCGCTGCACAGGGGGGAATGGGAGTGAAAAGAGGGGTGAGTGAAGGGGAAAAGGAGCAGCAGCGGCCGAAATGCCGTAAGCGTGGGGCGATCACCCAGGGCGATGTCCTCGGCGAAAACCAGGATCGCGCGGAAGAGGCGCTTCTGGTTCGAGATGTAGACTGAGGGGTGCAAGAGATTGTCCACCGTTGCGCAGGAGGAGTCGGCAAGTAGAACCGGCCTACACACGACCATGGAACAGCAGTTTGATGTGTTCGCAGGGGTACGTTCTGTGGGGTGGAAGAGTCGGCAAGGCTCCACAGAACGCACGCCTGCGAACACATCAAACGGCTGTTCCATGGTCGCGTGTAGGCCGGTTCTACGCGCGTACTGTTTTGCATCGTGCGCCAGCTATAGCAAAACTTTGGTTCCGTGATGGTTCACTTACCGTGGTAAGAAAGCACCTCAGGCCGCAGTCAATGAATTTAAACGCGGAGTCAGAAATGACATTCTGCCTCCTCGCCGGCGCGCTGTCGTACTGATGCGCGGCCACCCGAAGTTTGTTCAATAAAGCACGACGATTCCTCAAGCGAGAATGTGTTTGTGCTCATAAACTATAAATGGATGGCAAATAGGTCGGTGTGTTGTACATGTCTGCAGTGCGTTCTTGCAGTGCAGTGAGAATGCGCACATTTTTTTTTCGCATCGCCAGACGCCTAGCTCGCAAGACCGTCTGAGAGCCCCAGGAAGCCCAAGCAGAGAAAAGAAAGTAGAAGGCAGCGATAAGGGTGACTTTCGTTAAAAAACACGCAAGAATGGGCAGCGGCCGCTACCTGCGGTTGACCTGCTACCAACAGTTCAGTCCGCTGGCTTCATAAGGCATGTTTATTTTCTGAAAAGCCGGTAAAACCAGCCGATTCGACCTCACGGCCCAATTTTCGAAGTTCATTATGAACTTTTAAACTACGAACTTTTTCATTATGAACTATTTTAACATGACTTCGGCAACGGTAACGCAATGAGACATCGCGATTGTTTAGTATCGCTGCGGAGCGCACGCGCCCGGCTGCGCGCAGCGCGGCGTGGTTTCGCGAGATGTGTAAACAAGAGAGAAGAGTTGGCCCGACAGGCAGAGCAACGCCATGAGCAACGCCAACTTTCGGCTTCACTTGGCTTCACAAAGAGTGACTTCAGGGCCTCTCCTCAGTTTCCTTCCTCCATGGTTTGTTGACAGTCGAGCTTCAGCGCAATTTTCGCTTGAGAAGCACCTACGGAGTGGCGAGGAGTGCATGTTGGCGCCTTTGCTCTTCTGTGTTGTTTTGGTTTGCGAACGCCTTGGATGTTTTGTGGCAAGTGCGACGTCGCTTCAAGTAAGATTGTATGAGAATGACCAGCTGCGCTTTCGAATGCCTAAATGATTTTAGAAGAGGCAAAAAGCTCTTCTCGATACAATCCGGTAAGCGCGACGGGCTAAGAAGAAAGACATAGCTTTACTGGATTGGGAGGGAGAACTTCAGACCAACACCCTCCACACGACTATGCGATGTAAGTTGTCTCTCATAGTATAGTTTGTGTAAGGCTTGCGTAATCTGTTGCAGGCCATAACGCAGCAGATACTGCTCAGTTCAATGAACATCTTGTCATTTGACTGCATGCTTTAACACGATTCCTATGCGACGTGTACTTTGTTTATATAAGCACTACGTGGCCGTGTTAGTCGTATTTGGTGCGCCTAATCGTTTTGTACGCCAACCGGCTTAAATTCGCGGGCACGCGAGGCCGGGTGCGATAACGTGATTACGAAACTTATAAGGTTCAGCACAGTCCTTTTGCCAAAATGTCAGGCTCGATCATGATATCTCCTCTTAGGAAAGCAGCTCTCTGCCTCTTGTGGTTACTGACTATCCTTCTTTGGATAGATTAGCTTTGTTTGCCTCATTTGTTCGTGTTCGTCGTTGGCGGTCGCCCGGTGGATTTGTGATGCAGAGGCACCAATGAAAAACGTGCCTGTTCTCCCGAAACCGAGTTACGGGGTGCGTTCGTCGTCGAAGCGACAGCACCATCGGTCATTGAGACGTACGTGCTAATTCGCGTGACCTTTAACGTGTGCTAAAGTTAAGATGCGGCGGTGAAGCACTTGCAAAGAAAACGTGCATCCGCTCGCTTGTTCCCCGGCTGGTTTAGTCGTCGTGCACGCTCCTTCGCTTAGTCGTTCGCTTGCTCGTTCGTTCCACTATTAGTTCCTGCGGCCGCTACGTTCCTGAGACGAACTTGCTGTAGGGCACTTAGGCTGGCGCGTTTAATTGCATAACGAGACAACAAATGGTGCCTAAATATCAACGACTGTCACAAATCTATGCCTTCAAGCGCGTCATTCCTTTAATAAAACAGGCAGCTTTCCGGCAAGGTTTCGGCTATCGCTTACATTGGCAATCGTTGTCAATGTTTTCTGCATCTTTTTATCTGTCGCATGTAGTGGCCGAGACACTGTCTTGCACTCGCAGTTTCGTTTGCTCCGAAGTGCTGTGCAAATAACCAGTATTAGCCGAATTCTTTTCGAAGCAGCCTAACTGAAATTAACTGTTGTAGGACCATTTCATCGAGCACCGATTCGAGCCTGTATTTTGGGGCAAGCTGGGAATTAAGAAGTTTCAACCTAATGCTGCACCAAGTATATACACACACCGGAAGTAACCAAAGTCCAGGGAGCCCCCTTTGCAAACCTGTTTTGCATCGATGCTGAAAATAAACTATGAACTTGCAACTCGAATGATGTTTTATATCATTTTGACCTCTATGAAACATCATTTCATTTGCCGCAATTTCGGCCACGTAGTAGCGCGGCAGTTCTTTGCACGGTCATCACTATACGAGGTCTTATATCGCATATGTTACTTCGGAGCGAGTACAACCGTCCTCAATGCATCAACCTTAGTGAAGCTCGATTCGCGACAAATACGCCACTTAGCGAACGGACGAGCTAACGCACGATGAAATGTTATTCGCGTTAAGTCCCTAAGCTAAAAAAAATTTACTCAAGCCCACTACCCTCTTGCTTGAGATTGAGTGAAGCGCTGTTACCGCGTTCCTTTTTCGCGAACGAATGCTAAAAAAAATTGATTTTATTTGTTATGTGCGCAGAGTCTCGGCTCGATGATCGGCCGCGGTATTTCTGTCAGCGTTGAGCCACGACAAACATAATAGCACCAGCGCCCACCTCTGAGCCTTTGCGCGTACTTAGAAGATTGGCAAACGCCCACGTTGAAGGCACTGTAGCTTGTAATACTCTTTCGAACCTTCAAAGCTGGGATAGTTTGTGCCCTCTGTCAGCCTTTGTAAGTCATAGCTGATACGCACGGCGATTTCACATGGTAAGGACAGCGCAGATTATTTAGGCTAGTGAGTGCTTGCTGGAGGTCAGGATGTTGGCATTCGATCGTAAACGTGTTATTTACAACCATACGCAACAAGGTCTTGCGACACGCACTTGACAAATGTTGCGTACCGAATTGTAGCACACGCGATACATTCGGAGTGGTCATGCGACAGCGTTAGCGCTCGTTCAAATATTTGTTTAAAAGATAGTTATCAAAACAGGGGAAAAGAAGCAGCCGTCACTGAATTTGTATAACCGTCTAAATAGAAATTCTGTGCTGTACACGAAGTTACACGGAACTAGAAAGTCAACGCGAACGCTTAAAGTGCACCGCCTTGGTATGCGTGCATTTACTCTGCGAAAGGTCGTCTGCTACGCTCGAGCGCTGTAGGCGGCGCCACGGTCGAGGAGGGAGAGTGAAAGAAAGCTGAAACGAGGAAGTGAAGGCGGAGGAGGAGAGTGTCGCTACTTTACGAAGTTCAAGGGGCTTTACGCTAACCCCTAGAGCAGACGGTGCGATGTCGCGCACGACAGCCCTGGCGCGCTGCTGTGCGCGTTCTTCTGTTTGTTGTTCTTGTTCCTAACGCGTAGATTGACTGATTCGTGGGGTTTAACGTCTCAAAGCAACACTCTGTCCATGAGAAGCACCGTAGTGGAGGGCTCCGGAATACTGTTGACTAGTTCATCCAGGTGCACGAGCGATTTTGCAGCGGGGACGCACAAGTATGAAAAACAAACAAACAATAATATTATACAGCGCAGGGCTTGGGGAATGCAACCCTTATATTTCTTTCCTTGCTTCATTTTGTGCAGTGGCGCCTCGCTGTCTCCTGCAAAAATAATTCGTCCGTGGGCTAGTCGGCACATCTATCTTGAAACCCGAGTTTCTGCAGAGCGAACAAACAGAACATATAGAAACAACGTACACCGTCGCCCGTCTAAGTCGTTTACCTTTATGACCTGTTCATTCCTGCTGCAGGAACTCGAGTTTCAAGATTACCTTTATCATCCTGTCCACGAAGGAAGATAAAAGCGACCGGAAGGAGCGGTCGTGCTCTACGCGTGGGGGTTTAGTAGTAGCAACTTTCCGAGGACGAAAGTGTGAAACACGACCGTCGGCGTACTGCTGCGTGCTACAGTGGCTATTAGCACCTGCAATATTTTCAACACGACCTCTAACACCGTCAGTTCTCGGGGTTGCGGCCCCCGTCCAAGCATTGATGGAGCTTCGCTGGCACTGCCGCGTATCTCGCATCGGCGGTGCTCCCGCGCTCTCATCACTGCGGTTGCAGTCTTAAGAACGCTTCAGATGAAAAGATTAGGAGACAAACCGAACTCAAATCAGCAACTCTTGTGATCCCTACTGATCCAAGGGAATATTCTGTAGAAGGCCAAGCTTCATTTCTGTATGACAAACGATCACCTCCGAAAGCCACAACGGCAAGCGCCTACCGCACGCACCAACAAGCAGATCACACGGAGACAGCGACTGAAGAGCGAAGCGATTGCGGTAAAGCCCCTTCGTAATACAGTAAACTCTCAGTTGTACGAACGTCAGTTTATCAAATATCTCAGACTTACGAAATTTTTAAAAATCCCCGGCAGTTTTCTTATATATTATATGCAAAACTGTTTCACTTAAACAAATTTCGGAAGTCAATATTTCAGTTTAACGAACTCGCTCAGAGGACCAAGGCTTAGTTTTACGATCAGTTACTTACTCAGTTATCTGATCGTAACTTATCAGTTACGACCAGATACTTCGTTTGAAGACTATGCGCAGTGTGACAGTGCACTGATTACCTGTGCTGGACAGACGGATCCGGAGATTGTTTCCAGTGTTCGTCCTGAAGAAGATGAAGAGTACGACGAAGAAGAGGCAACTGCCGAGCCAGTTTCAAGCCCTATAACTCTAGCTGAGGTTGTAGGGTACATTGGAAAGTTGAACGACTTTGTGTCTCAAAAGCAAGCTGTGCCAGAAGAAGTGTACAAAAACATTGACTCTTTGGACAGTTTGTTACTTCCTGTGCTTTAAAAGTACAAGTGCAGAAGAAGATTACAGATATTTTTTTCTGAGTGAGAAAGGCAGCATTATAACTGTTATGAACCTTGTACTTGTTGATATGTACAAATTCCATTTCACACATTTCTAACACTATGGATGCCATTTCTTTTGCTCCATGAATTGCACTTCAAACTTTTGACTCTGTATGCCATGTCTTATGTTGGCCTAGTGAATATTCAGTTAAGTGAACTATTTCCTTCGGTCCCTTGAAGTTCACTCAAGTGAGAGTTCACTCTATAGACACACTCTCCTCCCCCGCCTTCACTCCTCCTCGTTTCTCCTTTCTTTTACGCTCCCTCCTCGACCATGGCGCCGCCTATACTGCTCGAGCGTAGCAACAGTGCCAACATGCGCTCCTCGCCACTCCGTTGACGGTTCTCGAGCAAAAATGGCGCTGATTCACGGCGCGAGGGCCCACGTGATGCTATTACGCCAATAGCGACGCGGCGTCGGCCTCGGTCAGAGCGCGCGAGGGGGGCGGGGCGGTATTCTTCAAAGTGTGGTACCACTTTACGAAGTTTATGGGGCTTTTGATTGCGGTAAGTTGTGGCGCCACAGCATGGGTTGGCAGTTCGGCTAACTAAAAAAAAAAAAACTAGACAAGCAAACAGCAAACCTGGCGTCAGGGTGAGCCTCGGCATGAGCAGGTAGGAAGCTTATAGAAGAGGTCGTTCTGCGGCGCGCTTTCGGAGGTACTTCTTAACAGGCTGCACAGTTTCGTTTATGCAAGCACAGGAACTTGCGCGGCGCGAGACTCCTTGCATTTCGAAGTTCAATACCTTAGTTCGGGGAGAAAGAAAAAGAAGAAAACCTTCGTTCCCACTGCGTTGCACGCCACCTACAACAAATATCCTACTGCAAACATCGTAGTAGTACGAAGCGCACATCAGCCAAGGTTTGTTGTGGCGACAAACGTCGCATATGCGCTACGTTCACGTATACGTCAGTGCGGGCCCCCGTGCGGCCACAGGAAACTTGCGCTGAAGCCTTCGACAGTCGACAGCAGCGCCAGCACTCACAACCCGTGAAGCGCAAAAGTAAAAGTGGAGGGAGACGATTAAGATTCGTTATCTGAATCACTGTTCGAGTTTATTAATATTGCCAGTATTTTCCTGAATTGCAGCGATTTCTTCGCGTCCGCTGTAACAATGTTGTGCAAGTTCGCGTAAAAGAAGTTTGACTGACCGTTGCTGCAATTATGTTTTTATGTGCCTTATTTATACAAGAGGTCCCATAACAATGCTTCACTCTCGTAGATCTTTTTCTGCATGTTTGGTTAACCACGTATCACATTTGCAACCGAAGCACTGCGGCCGAACTGACAAAGCCCTTTCCTTCGTAAGTGTTGTTAATGCAATAGCATTCCACGGATCCTCGTGGCGTGTTCCGGCCTCGCCGGATGAGGCGGCGCCGTCGTGTGGTCACGGTGTCGCCACGCATGTGCAGCCCGCGCGTGGGGGATCGCAACGTCTCACCACTGTTGCCATCTTAGCGGATATTCCGCTAGATCTAACGGCATTCTTTTGAGGAGGAAATTCGCGTTTAGCGGTTAGCGGATCATTTAGCGGTATTCTAATAAAATTTTATTAGATGGTATACTTTTAGCGAATTTTAATGTGTGATAGCGGATTTTCAGCTAATTTTAGTAAAGCAGACTAACGGGTGGTGACGCTTCTGTCTTGTTCGGAAAGTTTCGATTTACACGGTGCACGGTGTGCACGTGCCATCGGCTAGTTGTCGGCAACTAAACCTTGCCATGCCGAAAGCTGCGAAAGTGCGTTACACTATGAAGTCCCGAGAGGAATGGTTGAAGGACCCAGCACGTGGCTTGTCTCTAAGCGAAAGCCGGACGGAGTGAAGTCTGCCGAGTGTAAGTACTGCAACTGTCATCATCATCAGCCTGGCTACGCCCACTGCAAGGCAAATGCCTCTCCCATACTTCTCCAACTGCCCCGGTCATGTACTAATTGTGGCCATGTCGTCCCTGCAAATTCTTAATCTCATTCGCCCATCTAACTTTCTGCCGCCCCCTGCTACGCTTCCCTTCTCTTGGAATCCAGTCCGTAACCCTTAATGACCATCAGTTATCTTCCCTCCTCATTACATGTCCTGCCCATGCCGATTTCTTTTTCTTAATTTCAACTAAGACGTCATTAATTCGCGTTTGTTCCCTCATTCAATCTGCTCGTTTCTTATCCCTTAAGGTTACACCCATCATTCTGCTTTCCATAGCTCGTTGCGTCATCCTCAATTTAAGTAGAACCGTTTTCCTAAGCCTCCAGGTGTCTGCCCCGTAGGTAAGTACGTCCTCAATTTAAGTAGAACCCTTTCCCTAAGCCTCCAGGTGTCTGCCCCGTAGGTAAGTACTTGTAAGACACAGCTGTTATACACTTTTCTTTTGAGGGATAATGGCGACCAGCTGTTCATGATCTGCAAATGCCTGCCAAACTGTCAACTTTCTTCTAAGTACAGCCATATGAAGGCACAAGAAGCTAGCAAGAAGCACCAGCGTGCGACGACAGTGTTTTGTACGATGCAGGCGGAAATTTGTTTAACGAACAAAAATGAGAATTGTTAGCACAGCGGATGGCAGGGGCAGCGTTGTTCATTGCCGAACATTGCAGCATTGTCACGCCCGATCATTTAACAGAATTGGTCAAACCATTGCCGACAGTGCGGCTGGCAACAATTACCGAAAGAAGAGGACAAAATGCGCAGCAACTGTAAAGAACGTATTGTGCCCACACTTTAAAGAGGACATCAAAGCCGACATCGGTTACAGTAAAAACAGTATTGTTGTCAATGAGTTTACAGACACAGCCATCACGAAGAATCTGTGTCAGTTATATATCACAGCATTCAAAGGTAAGAAATCGTAGCAGCTTTCCTCTCTGTTTGCGTGCTACGAGCCTTCAATGCAGATGGCATTGTCGAAAGTATAAAATCCACACTAAAGGAATACGGCCTAAAGCTCGAAGGCATGGTTCGCACTGGGACTGGCAATGCAAGCGTCATGGTGGGGATGAACAATAGATTCAAAAAGCAGCTGCAGCTTAAGGCTGAGGTGCCACATTTGATCCTGATTGGATGTGTCTGCCACTTCGCTGCAGCTGGCGACCTCGGCCACTGTTGCAGAGGGGCTCCAAAGAAGTGTTGATTACCTCGTTGGTGATACCTGCAATTGGTTCGCCAGGTCCTATCCCAGGCAGCAAACATACTGGAAACCTTTTTCAATAATCTAAACGATGGAGAACAGCCCTTGAAAATCGTCGAAGCTTGTTCCACGAGATGGATGTCAGTTCCAACAGCGCTTGAACGGATGCTGAACCAGTGGACCGAGCTAGAAGCTCACTTCGAAGTTGTAAGATTGGCAGAAAAGTGTTACAACGCCGAGGCGGTGTGCTCCATGTACTGTGACGACATCATTAAAGCTTATTTGCTCTTTTTGAGGCCAGTACCCTTGGATGTTCGAAGAGTTAATAAGTCTTTTGAAGCACATAACACAGACCAAACCAAGCTTCTCGGATGACCTCGTAAAACTAATGTCCTCACTGATCAAGGAAGTGGTACTTTCAACTGCGCCAGTAGACGTATGCACGACGAAAGTGGAAGACTATCTCGATCCCAAGCCGTACTTCGGCTACACATTTGAGAAACACATTGTTGACAAGAGGAAAACTGGCTTAGGTGTTGATGAAGAGCAGACTCTGAGGAAACGATGCACCAAGTTTCTTCCTCACTGACCAGATACGCCAAAGGCTGCCTAAACCTAAATCTCAATCCTCACGAAAGTGTCTCAACTATCAGTAGAAAAGGCGTTATCCGTGCTGAAGCTCCCAGTAGCTCTAGTGCTGGAAGAAATGGGTGTGCCGCGTACAATAATTAACGTCATAGAAGGCCAGTGGACAAGTATCACGACTGTTGCATGAGTGGACACGTCATCGACGCAGAACTTCTGGCTTGAAGCAAGCACTTATCGCGACTCCTCTGGTGAAAACCCGTTCCGATAACTGCCAAGCCATCTCAATGTTTGTATTACCATACTCAAATGCTGAAGTTGAGCAATCGTTCAGCCAGATGAACTTGTTGAAAACTAAGCTCCAAAAGAAGCTCTCGCCCTCAACAGTTCACGCCATTATGATAATCAGAGCTAGACCGGAAAGAGACGAAATGGGTGCTTCGACTACGAGCTTCCAGAGAAAGTTACCCGCCTCATTGGAACTCGTGATGCCTACAATGTAGTGAGTCAGCCGTCAGCTTCGACAGGCGCTGCAAGCCAGCCAGGAAAGCCGCTCTGTCAAGGGGGAGACTTGGGTATAGATACTGATGACGAGCTAGACATTATATTTTGAGATTTCTACGCATCTGTGCCTGCAGCGAGAGACAGAGCGTCGTGGTCACTAGAGAAATGAGTGTTCCCGGCATAAAAACGACTATGCAATATCTTGTATTCTTGTGAGCATGTGATATAAAGAGAGATGATCATTTTCATGTGGCCAAGACATATTTACATGCCATTTAAATTCTTGTCCCGCAAGGAACGCAGCTGCGGAAATTTCTCATTGGCAATTAATTTATTTGCACTCTTAATTCCCAACTACATCACAACTAATTTATAATCACATCTGTGTCGAGCGCTTCTCTCGCAATTTCATATTCGTACTTTCGCGAAGGTCCAAAAAGATGCCTGTCAGCTGCTTTTAACGCTTTAGCGGAAAACTTGGTGGTTTCCGGAAGAAAGCTAACGGGGTCTAGCGGATTTTAATGCCTTCTTTGGAGGAATCCTTGACAGCTGAAATGGCAACACTGCTCAAGAAGCAACGTCACGCTTCACACAATCGGCTCGGTCGGAGCAACAGGGCACCGTTCAGGCGTCCGCAGCTGGCGAGATGCGTTGACAGGGTGTCTACCAAGTTGACATTTCCAAATTCCCTGAGTTTTCCAGGTTTTCCCTGAGCACCTTTGCAAAATTCCCTGAATGAGCCAGAACTTTGTTTTATGTCAAGACAGGCTGACACCACGTTGCCCGAGGCTGTCACTCTCTAGTAAGCATGCTGAAACAAAAAAAAAAGACTTAATCCAGTTTGAACAGTAAGGATTAATATCTATTTTATCTATTTTATTTAAAAAGAAAACAGAAGGAAGGTGTTAGTAAAATGCACAGCGAAAGAAATGGTAAAGCCCATTCCAAATTGAGTCGGACATATTCAAATACGAACGAAAAGGAGATGCATACATAAGTAAATATTTTTTAATATGAGCTATTTCTATCAACTGATAGCAAGCTCATCTGTATATGAGGCCCTGAACTTTGTCACAACTAAGGTTCTCTCTCAGCAGCTGGGAAGTCAACCTCAACTGTCCTGACATACTCTCAGCCCGTACACAACATCTTAGTGCTGGGTTTCACTGCTTAAAACAGTTTATTTTGGTTTGGATGACGGACACCTGTATCTCAGCGTCAGTCAACACTTAGTTTCTTTAGCTCAAGCTCCTTCAAAAAGGCGGCGGTACCCTTCCTTTCCCGTTAACGCCTCAGTGCGTCGGTCCTTTGTGTTCTCATCCTCCTTCTACCACGCTTTCACCACATGGATCATCTGAAGCATCCTCTTGGTCAGTTCTACAGTCAACGTCCGATTTTTCGGATTCCCTAGGGGCCGCAAAAACATATGAAAATCGGGCAGTCCAAAAATAATGAATGCCTGTCTTTAACTGCCCTTAAAGGCTAAAATTGCCACAGGCACGCCCGAAAAGAGAGAGAGAGAGAGAAAATGATAAATGAAAGGTAGGGAGGTTAACCAGGACTGAGCCCGGTTGGCTACCCTACACTGGGGAAAGGGAAAGGGGATGAAAAGATTAAAAGAGAAAGTCCACTGGGGATATCAGTTGGTCACTCAGTCCGGATCACACACGCTGACTCAATCCGGTATCTTTCAAATATCGCAGCAGCGCTTTTGTGGCCTTTTGTAGCTGCAACATGCGAGGCCATGGTCCCAAGATCTTGTTCAAGGTGAACGGCTTCCCATCTAGCTGATTGAGAGCTGTGCAGAGGTGTTGCCTTTCATCTTCAAAAGATGGGCAGTAGCACAGTACGTCTCTATGGTTTCCTCGACACCGCAGGCATTGCACTCGGCGCTATCAGCCATTCCAATTAAAAATGCATATGCATTGGTGAATGCGACGCCCAAACGTAAGCGGCACAGCACTGTTTCCTCATTTCGCGGAAGACCTGGTAACAGCCACAGTTGCATAAAGGGATCGAGGGAATGCAATCGATGTCGAGTGAATTCAGGTGTGTGCCACTTCTCCAATGTCAAAGAGTGCGCTAGCTTGCCTAAGTGTTAGGCTGCATCGGTCCGCGATAAAGGTATAGAAACAAGGGTTGCTCCTTCGTGTGCTTTCCTAGCAGCTTCGTCAGCGAGGTCGTTGCCGGAGATACCGCAATGGACCAGGCAGCCACTGAAACACGACGTGGTGACCTTTCGTGATCATGTGATGGTGCATTTCTCGTATCTCCGACAAGAGTTGTTCACATGACCCGTGACGAAGAGATGACAGAAGACATTGTAAGGCCGCCATTGAATCGCCCGAAAAAGCTCTTAAGGCCTGCCACTACACTTACTAGGCATATCGATGTTCGTACTGTGACAGGAGATGGGGGTGCACGTGTGTATAATTAAGGAATACATACTGTGTCCCGTGACAATTGCCCTTCCCACGCTTGTTATGTTTCACCGCCTAACACTAATGTACTGAGGCAAAGCTAACTTTCGGAGACTGACATTACACAACGCGCTGTGCTCTGCGAGATTCAAAGCCAATCGCGAGGATTAGAAAGGCGGAGTCGGGGCCATTGGTGATAGCGGCGAATTTTTTCAATGAAAAACACGGCACCGCACGGCAAGAAGTTTAATAGCGAACATAGAAGCAGCTAGGCCTAACGTTGCCGCGGTGGTGGTTACGGCTGCCAGCGGATCTGCGTGCGAGAGTGCCGGTTCGAGGCAGCGAGATAATCAAAATAGCGGCGGCGGCGGCTTTGATTAATGCCATTTCAGACCTGCAGTCAGGGCAATATACATTGACTATATGGAGTACGTGGTGGTGCCGCAAAGCCGTGCTAATTATCGGGCATGTCCGAAAAATCGGGAGTCTAGAAAATCGGTCGGTAACTACACTGGCAATATATCGTGCCGATGACACGGCGTCAATGACGATTCGTTGCGATTCCTCTGTTACTGGAGCCAGCATTAACACGACTTTCGTTCCCTTTCAATAAAGTTACAGCTAATTTTCCCTGATAGAAGCACAAATTCCCTGAGTTTTCCCTGAGTTTTTCGAGACGGTTCAAATTCCCTGAGAATTCCCGGTTTTCCCGGTTGGCAGACACCCTGGTTGTTCGCACGCAGGTTAGCGGTCCCCCTGAGCAGACGTGCGCTTGGCCACGCCACAGCGATGCTCGTACAGCGGTCTGGGCGACACGGACAGCCATGTAAACGCATTCAATCCTTTCTTCGGGCGCTGACCAGGCGTCGACGGCTTTCCGCCAGCCTCATCTGGCGCCCCACCGAGGTGTGACGCCTGGCGGCTCTCAACACGCCAAACTGACCGTGGCACCCTGTGCCAGCGCTCTGCCGAGACACTTTCAGAGTTACGCTAAAGCTTGCTGTCACATTAAGTGGCCCACACTAGCGAGAAACTGCGATTTTTTTTCTTCCACTGAACGACCATCTTCGTTAATCTGTTCCGACGTCAGCATCGTCTGGTTTACGAGCGATTTTAGCGGTAGTACGTTTTCGTGAATAGGGGCAGTGAAACAGAAAAATGAAATTGAAATCAGTTGGGTTAATGTTGAAGCCCGTGCCATTTTAATCGCAGTTAATGACAACGAATTTTAAGCTCGCAAGCAATGATATATTAGCATCCTTGGTTTCGAACCAACAAATTCTTCACTTGTCAAGTGAAAAGAAAATGGAAAGTTCTTTCTTTTTATCGATGTAAAATCGATAATTTGTCGGCTTATGCCTAGGCAGGATATGTTTCGAAACCCGTGCCTACAGTAAAAAAAAACAAAAACAAAAAACAAAAGGGGCATCAAATAAACGCAGGTACTACAGCAACGAGCGTGCAGCTGTCGTGGTGAACGGAAAAAAAGACTTCATAGCTCCTTCGCCAACAAGTTTAATGCCGCAGTTCGCAGCTGGCACACACACAATAGCAGAAACAAAAGGAGTGAAACTAAATAAAAGAAGGGCAAACACAATCCATATTTCTATATATGCGCCCCTTGTCTGCAGTATATGTCTGTATGTTCGTCAACTTCGTATTGATTTGTTACTTGATTATGCAGATATAGAGTTCTGGACGGCATAAAATACGCGCCAGAAAGCGAAAACATTAACCCCTTATTGAATGAAGTTTTATTTTATTGTGAAAAAATAAAAGACCAGCCTTCGTTTCGGCCCAGGCATGCCTAAACAAACCTCGCTTTATCCACAGATATGCACGGTTGCGAATTTAAACGCCGAAATCGTCGCGTGTCATATACGATATACCACGCACTTGCGCATAGCGTTATCTGTTCGAATATGGCAGGAAATGCTACCCAAAATGAGCTGTATATACCTATACACGTGACCAGATAATCCCTACTTACATTCGCGAACAAAGCTGCCGGGACAACGTCTTTTGAGGTGTTGAGGACGCGCCTGCGATCGAAGCCTCTCACGAAAGCAGCCTTCTCTGGCAATTCCGACGAGGATGCGGCTCGTGGCCATCGAGTAGCGAGATCTATAGTAATTGAGCTTACGGTAGTTAAAGGCGCGTCGTGTTCAAACTTTTCCGTTTTCCTAATACAATATATTGCTCGATCTATATTCGAACAACATTTTCCTTTCCCGGCGAATTTCCTATATGGAGTAGACCTATAGTCCTGTCCGACCTATTTTCGAGTAAATACGGCACATCTTATGAACGACCACGCAAAAAGGCACTTGAATAGAAAGCTTGCGAAAACTATATGAACCACCGAAAAAATTTGGAGCACTGCTCTAGAAATGGAGCGTAATTGTCGGAGTTCAAGCTAGAGGTTTCTCTTAAAATTTGATGAGGTCGTCCCTCGATTCCTTAACTGATAATTTCAACACCTAGGCCTTGACGATTTATGGACCTCCGTTTTATGGCAACGTTTGCTTCGCAAATTCTGTCCTAAGCGCTTAATGCATGCCAAAAGAAAGCAGTCTTCCTCTTCCTTCGAGAAGTGCTTGTCGCTGGCCTTGTTTTACTAGCTCCTAGAACAAGCAGGACGCGTGCTATGTTTACCGTAAGCCCTGGTGGTAATTTCATTTTTCAACATGTTCACTCTCCATAAAGGTGTTCAGTCCACAGAAACAACAAATTAGATCCGCCAAGCAGACGCGAGAGCGTCATTACTGCTTACTTAGGCGAACGTCACTATACGCTTCCGCAAACAAGACTGCAACAGGCGGTCCCCGTGAGGGGGGCACAATCGACGTGCAAAATGCAATATCACGTCATCGCGTTTCCGATTTCGAAACGACACGCGGGTGAAGAGCAATTTCGCTCTCCTCTGCCGTGATCATCTCGCGAACGACAAGTAATCTTATCACCTTGGAGATAATGAAAGGCCCGGTTAATTTTGCGCAGGAAAGTTTGACCAGACGACGGGATAACGCCGGAACTCTCTGCACCCCTTCACCCCCTTTTGTGGCACGTATCTGCACGGGCTGACGAACAGTATGACGCCAGTGAACGGTTGTCGCGTGGAGTTCGAATGGACGCACGCAGGCGCTCTGCGCGTGCATGTGCCTTTTTCATGCCTGTGTCCAGTTCACACTTCTTTAGCCATCGTTAAGAAATATGAACGTGCCCAAACTGCCGCTATTTCTTGCGCCTTCCTATACAGTACTTCTCTCGCTCTCTCTCTCTCGTGTGTGCGTGCGAGTGCGTGCGTGTGCGCGTGCGTGCGTGTGTGTGCGTGCGTGTGCGCGTGCGTGCGTGTGTGTGTGCGCGTGCGTGAATAACCTGGCAAGGGAACAAGAGTTCAAGATCGCAAGTCAGCCTCTAGAGTCTGTGGAGGGGTACGTTTACCTAAGTCAACTAACCACAGGGAACCCGGACCACGAGAAGGATGGATGGATGGATGGATGGATGGATGGATAAAACTTTATTGGATCTATTTAAATGTGGTTGGTCTCCTAGACGTTCGGGAGCCCTTTGGCCGACATCTCTAGGCAAGCACGGTCCACCAGCCAGAGCTGGTCATCCGAGCATGTGGCCCGAAGAGCGGCCTCCCACGAGGAAAAGGAAGGGTTGGGAATAGGCTCTACCGCCAAGGAAATTCAAAGAAGAATAAAAAAGAGTTGGATTGCGTACGGCAGACATCGTGAGCTCCTGAATGGAAGCTTACCGTTATCATTGAAAAGGAAAGTATACAATCAGTGCATTTTACCGGTGCTGACATACGGCGCAGAGACCTGGCGGCTGACAAAGAAGCTTCAGAACAAGTTAAGGAACGCGCAAAGAGCGATGGAACGAAGAATGCTAGGCATAACTTTAAGAGGCAGGAATATAGCGGTTTGGATCAGCGAGCAAACGGGCATAGACGATATTCTAATAGACATTAAGAGAGAAAAGAATGGCGCTGGGCAGGTCATGTAATGCGCAGACTAGATAACCATTGGGCCATTACGGTGACAGAATGGGTACCAAGAGAAGGGAAGCACAGTAGGGGACGGCAGAAGACTACATGGTGCGACGAAATTAGGACATTTGCGGGTGCTAGTTGGAATCGGTTGGCGCAGGACAGGGATAATTGGAGATTGCAGGCAGAGGCCTTCGTCCTGCAGTGAACATGAATAGGCTGATCATGATATATATATATATATATATATATATATATATATATATATATATATATATATATATATATACACGATCCTGGTCCCAGATTATGTGCGCTCTAAAGAACGCCAGCTGAATAAATGGGAGGTCAACAACAACCAAAAACCCGGATCGAGTTAAAGAAAGGAATAAAAACGACGCCACCTGTTTTACCCCAACGCTGTTTGCCCCCTTTCGAAACCTTAAAATACGTGCCCCTACGTCGGAATATATCTAAACACCCACGTGCTAAAAATTTATTCCCGAACCATCACTGCTATAAGGCACGCCTCACAGGGTTGCCAGGTTTCGCTACTTCGTCGCGACGTCCTAGCATGAAAAGTGTGCTTAATTGTTCGTTTAATGGCGTACTAACAAGATATTTTCGACTCTATTCTTTGTTTCGTTCTAAACGAAGGTCGTAAACCTCTAAATCCCAGAAAAAGAAATTACCATAGAAATAATCTAACGACTGTCGACGGTGATGCGATTTGCATTAGGGCAATATACGAACACACCTGTATTTCTACATTCCCATTTATTTAACATATGTAATGGTCATTAACCGCGTTTACATTAATGCAACAACTGGCGGATCGCATCGCATCACGCCAGCTTTCTAGCACATCCCGGGATGCCCACGTAAACGGGGCCAATGCGCTAGGAAAGCGCGCGTTACAGTATGATTAAAGCGACAGTCAAGGTCAGATTGAGACGAGTAAGCGGACTTCCGTGGTGCGTGGAAGCATTAGGAATTGTACGAAGGACATTCGCTGCCGATCTGATGCGTTCGCCGAACCGCCAGCGCCGGAATCGCTGCTTTGCATTCGATTTGCCGCACCACGTGGCACCACCGTCGCACCAGGAGTAATGCGCCACATCTAAGCGCTGGCCCATCGCAGCACCCGCGATGCGCTAGGAAATTTGATGCCTTCACTTCGCTAGGACTTCACTTCCTTCAGCTGCGTGCGACATAGTCCGGTATCGTCCCACTGCGTTATGTCACTCGCTCGACATGACCTGAAAACGATGGGGATGGCGTTATTGTATCGATGACGACTGTAAAACGATCGCGCGACTACAACAGCGCGAAGAGAATGGCACGACGACCGTGTGACAACGACGGCGTGAAGACGGCGGCATCGCGAGAATCAGATGAAGAAAAGAACGACGACGATTTAACGACCGCGACGACATCAAATGCACGATGACGGCTGTGCAATGACGACGCAGTGACGGCGAGGGCACGAGCAGTGTCGGATGACCAAGCTGCAATGACGACGACAGAACGATTGCGACGGTATCAGAACGTAAGAACGATGGTGCAACAAATAGTGCACGACGACAGTTCTAAGAACGACGGCATGGCGAGATTTCGAAGGCAAAGCTGGACTGGCGACGATGCAACGACAACGAAGGCACCACGACCTCGAGCAGGTAGCAGGGCTGGGCGAAGACACTGAAAAATTGTATCACGATACGATACAAGATACTTCGACAGCAAGTATTTGAAATACGAATACAAGATACTGGCGCAATTATTGTACCCAATACGATACTTTCCATTTGTATCTTAAGATATTTCGATACGTTTGCGAATTTCTTATTGTAGATCTACATAATGTAGCAGCAAACGCGTACGCACAAAAATGTATGCTTGGAAATCTCTTAACTCCGACCAACCTTGTTTCATTCGTATGTAATGTCTGTTAGTACCTCAAAGCCTTTCTTTCTTTCTTTCTTTCTTTCTTTCTTTCTTTCTTTCTTTCTTTCTTTCTTTCTTTCTTTCTTTCTTTCTTTCTTTCTTTCTTTCTCAAAGTATAACATTTTCATTCCGGAAGAATTTACTGGGGTTACTTTAGCTGTTTAAAATGAAATCTCTTTATACGCTGCACTGTCAGCGGTCTTTGCTTGTCGCATTTGTAATTTAAGGGAGTCGCTGCTCTGCTTGCAAGCTAGTAGGTCGCCATCTAATTAAAGTACGTCAACAAGAAGCATCTGCACGACAGCGCAAATACACTTGTGGACGTTTATTTTGCCCGTAAACGTATTACTGTTTACGCATGCAACGTGGTCCAAAACTCGAAGCAAAGCGCGAGAGAAATAGCAGGACAGACTAGAGTACTACGTGGTCTCTCACTTTTTACCTCAACTTATGCAACACCAACTGGACCACCAGTCTGCTCTTTCGTAGTCCAAAGAGAGAGAGAGAGAGAGAGAGAGAGAGAGAGAGAGAGAGAGAGAAAACTTTTATTGTCAAGTTTTAGTGGAGCTTTCTTTCCCAGCGGTGTGGGCTAGCGTGGCGTCTGCTTTGCCGCGACGCTATCAACCCATTCCGCCAACCGTATCTGGTCTTGCGGGTTGGAAGTTTTCGTCTTTTTCTCCCACTCGTCATGTGAGGGAGCTCGCCTAAAGAGTTCTCTCGGGGGAGGGTTCTTTTGGCATCCCCACAAGAAGTGATCTTGGTCCGCCAGGGGACAGCTACAATGTTTGCAGTTTGGTGGATATTCACCACCGGTCATTGCAGCTAGCCTTTTTGGACTAAGTACAGATCTAGTCTGTACTCTCCTGAGGTTAGTGGCCTGTATTCTTGTCAGTGTCTCGTGCGGGGATGGATATATTCCCCTGGATTCGCGGTAATAAACGGTCATTTCGTTGTAGGTGTGGATACCTTCATGTCGGTCAACCCCGTCGGGCAAGCCCACCTCCCGGTTACTAGCTGCTCGGGCGGCTAGGTGGGCGGCCTCATTGCCAGGGTTGCCCTCATTAGCAGGTACCCACACCAACTTCAATTGATTGAGGTTTCTGTTAATTATTCTGAATGCTCGAGGGGAAACGAAACCTGAGGTGTAGTTACGAATCGCTGTTTTCGAGTCGGATATAATAATCTTGGTGCCCGGAATGGAGGTGCCCATGGCGATGGCGGCCTCTTCCGCCTCCACAATGGAAGATGTGTTTACCGTCGCACAGCTGATGGTGTGCCCGTCGCCATTAGTGACGGCTATGGTGTGTCGACCATCACTGGTGCGAGCAGCATCCACGTATATGGCGGGTTGGTTTTTGTAGCATTGCCAGAGTGCCGCCGCCCTAGCTTTCCGTCTACCGCTGTTTTCAGTGCTCACGTTCTTCGGAAACGGGGGGAGAATGATCTTGGTCCGGATAGTGTTAGGTATTCGCTGTCGTTGCGGGATGTCTAAGGCTGGGCGATACCCTAAGGTGTGGAGGATCCGCTGTCCCGAGTGTGTGCCGGATAATCGAACTGTTTGAGCCCATTTGTAGGCCTCTATGATCTCCTCAACGTTATTATGCACCCCTAGACTCAAGAGTGCCTCCGCATTAGTCCAT
Source organism: Dermacentor variabilis (assembly GCF_050947875.1). Taxonomy (NCBI): domain Eukaryota; kingdom Metazoa; phylum Arthropoda; class Arachnida; order Ixodida; family Ixodidae; genus Dermacentor; species Dermacentor variabilis. The sequence continues at coordinate 77,447,108 of NC_134574.1, forward strand.
TTTGGTAGCCCAAGAGCCTGTTTGAATAACGTTCGGATTAGACCGTTAATCCGTTCCAAATCCCTCTTCCTTAGATGCAGGTAAGGGCAGACATACGCCACTCGCCTCAGAAAGAAAGCCTGGATTAGCCTGCAGGCATCTTTCTCCTTAACTCCGTGCCGTCGGTAGTCCAAAAAATTGATTTTCGTGCAGCCACGATCCCCATATACGCAAAACAGCTGCGTAATGCACAGGTCTCACGGAAGCATCGCCACCCATGCTTTGATTTACAACAGTCGAATCCACGAGATCCTTCAAATCGCTGATGCTCTCAAGCCACTATGCTCTCAAGTCACTATGCTCTCAAGTCACTCAAGCAAGGCAACCCCATACTTGCATTCTTCAGATTTCGTAACAAAGCACCACGCAAGATAAACGTTGATAACGACTCTATAGCGTCATCAGAACTTGCGTGAAAAAATACCGCACGCATTGGCCTACGCAGGACTGTACGGTGGCTACGAGCAAGTGTCACGGCACCGACGCAACTAAAAATAAAAGAAGGCAAAACGCCGGCTGCGCGGTCGTTCGCAAGCTTGTTTTATTATAGCGATAACAATTCTATCGAAACTCCGGCGTCGCCATCGCCATGATGTCCCGTACGAAGTCCAAAGGCCATAACACCTTCCCCGCGCGCCCTATACGCTGTATTACAGCACGAAGGTCACTTTCTTCGCTGCTGCTAGCGCGCTTCCTGACGTCAGCGTTTCGGCAGCGACTGTCCGTGGTTATCGAGTGTGACGTGTTCATGTTTGCTGTGCGCGCTGACACCGTGCTTGTCAATTTAGTTAGCTAGTGGGTGCTTACAAATTGATACGGCCGTTAAAGGTATGTACTTCCTTCGTATGGCTGTCTGTTAATTTGCTGTCACAACCAATGCTTCGCCTTTCGGGCGAAACTGCGACTTTTTTGCCGAGACGGCGGTAGCACCACCACGTGACACTGCTGCACCAATAGGTACACGCGGACCTCATCGCCTGCCCTCGCTGGAAGGCTCTGGCGGAACGATAAAAGAATGTCGCTGCCTTTAGTTTCATTCAGGTGGCTTAGTGGTATGAATATTAGCTTGGAAAGCGACGTTCAGCTAACGTTTGTGGTTTCGCACGGTACATTCTCTCATGTATCGGAAATACAGATACTGATACACGTCTTGCCCGACGTATCATGACACAGATACAAAATATCCAAAGAGTATCTAAGATGGTATCTAAGATACATGTATGTTCGATGCTGCCCAGCACTGACAGTTAGTGGCCCAAGCTATTAGACAACTTGGTGCCACTGGGTCGTCGTAGCAGCCATGGCGACGTCGCATGAGGAGAGTGACAACATGAAACTAGAATCTATGGTGTATTCTGTTGGGCCTGAACGCGTTGGTTGTGTATTTGTTCGTTTTCTTTTTGTTTTACATGCTCACTCTTGCCATAACTTTCCAAAACGTAGGTGAAAGAAGATGGCAAACAAACAAATTAATTAATTTTCTAAGTAGTTCTTATTTGATGAGAAATTTACAACAGACACGCTTTCTTTCCAGAGACCGCGCCCATATACGACGTCGCCTTCTGCGGCCCGACTCGTCTCTGTCAAGGGCGAGCACAGAAGGGGCGGTCACACTCGTGCGCTAGCACCCGGAGCGCTCGCGTTAGCCGCCCGTGCGCAGCCTTCAGCGGTGCACTGGCCACCCGCATGCCGGGGAGCGATGTAAAACAGCAGGTCAATGTGCACAGCGCCGAACGAGGCACACACAGTTCGTGGCGAGGCATTATGGTCAGAAGCCTTATCTGGCCGCTCTCCCTCTCTCTTCCGTTTTCTCTTTTCGGGGCCAACGAGTACTTCAGTTACACGTTGTAGAGCAGCGACATGAGCTCCGAAAGCAATATCATACATATGTAGATGCAGTAGAAAGACGACCTTTTTGCAAGTAAGACGTGTTTACATAACGTTTTCGGATGATGGACCAGCCTATATATATATATATATATATATATACACACACACACACACACATATATATAGGGGGTTTCTTCAAAGCTCAGCACGCGGGACCCCACTATAACGAAGGCTGGTGCATCATGCGAAAACGTGATCATATATATATATATATATATATATATATATATATATATATATATATATATATATATATATATATATATATATATATATATATATATATATATATATATGGTGTCCCAGTTGACTTTAGTTTACAAGTATGCCGATGCACTCTTGAGACGAAGCGATCAAACGCATTTTGCTGACTATTGCAGGGAGTAAGCCACACTATTTTCTTTATTCTGCTTAATTGCATATTAGTCAAGATTAATGAAGGCACTTCAGAAGTAATTGGGTTAGGCAAAAAATTCCGATTAGCAACCTGGAGAGTGCTTAGCAAAACGTCCGATTAAACCACTTATATAACTTTCTATCTATTAGGCATTCGTGTTTTCCCGCTTACTGCAAATGCTCGCGAAATGCAAAAACACACACAAAAAAAGAAAAACACGTAACATGTCCGCACCCTTAAAAAAAAGTTTACACCCTTTGGGGCATATCTTGTCCCCAAACAATAATCGTCATCTGCCTTGCTTGCGTTTCCTCCGTCGAAAACTCGGCGCTCGCTACTTTCCTGTAGAGATTATTGTGTCAAGCTGATAACGCGCAAGCCGTTCCTGACTATAGGAAGTACCGGGCTCGCAGCGTTAAAGAAATGAAATGCGGGCAAGACAGATGACGATTATTGTTTGGGGACAAAATGAAACCCAAATGGAGTAAGTTTTTTTTAGAGTGCGCTTGCGCGCCGTGATTTCAGCGTTCCCAAACGATCGGCGTGCAAACGAACATGACATTGAGCGGGGTGTGCTGCCGCTGCGTCTGCTCATCGCTATCACGAACCGCCGCGAGGGAAGCACATCGGTGGCGTAAATCGCACAGCCAATGCCTGCGTCACTGCACTGTCGCCTTTTAAGCGGCAGCATGCCCTGCGAGGTGCTATGTTCGTTTCTACGAGAAACATCTTGAGAGCGCTGCAATCACGACGCGCAAGTGGGCATGTCACGTGGTATTTCTTTTTTTTTTATTCCGCAGGAATCTGCAGTAAGCGGGAAAACACTAGTACCTAATAGAGAGTTAGAAACTGTTTAATCGGCCGTTTTGCAAAGCGCTCTGCAACTTTCCAATTGGAATGTTTTGTCTAACTTCGTTGCTTCAGAAGTTGGTTAATTAATTCGGACAAATTATGCAATTAAGCAGAACACAAAAAAAAATAGTGACGTACTACATACAATAGTCAGCAACATGCATTTGGTCGCGTTGTCCAGGAGTGCATCGGCATATTTTTAAACTCTGGCTAAACTTATCTGGACACCGTGTATATATAACTCGGACAGACGTTTCTATTCTGAACCACGGAGGTGCAAGAGAAACCAGCAACGGTTCGTTAGGATTCGTATTTCTCTAGCAGGAGCCACTGATTCGCCTGTTCGATGTAGCCGTCCTGGCGGGTTAATTAAGAGGCCGAAATTCAAACATCTTCGTTCGCGAGCGCTTGTAGCCACTGATCGGCTGCCTGCGCTCGTAGAATAATGTTCCACAACGCGATTGGCTGCATGCAACATCTGCTCGTTAGCACAGTTATCATTGAAATTATTGAAATTCAGGGGGTTTCACGCGTGAAAACTTTTGAACACGAGCGCTTTTGCAGGTTGTCCCCCACAGTAACGCAGTCGCACTGGTCAGGATCGAACCCGCGACCTCGTGCTCTGCAGCGCAGCGCCACAGCCGTCAAGCTACCGCGGCGGGTCAAACGCAACTCGCACGAATACTTGATGGAACATGGTTATAACGGCGCGTTTTGAGGATAGGACACAGAAAGAATGCACAGAGGTCAGTCGCCGAACTTCAACTGAGCCTAAGGGTTGTAATAGTGCTATCCAGGGTTATAATTGTGATAACTGCCAGCGGCAATTTTTAAACGTTTTCAACCTAAAGAAGAAAACAACAATATCGGTACAGTGAGTGCTGTGTACGCGCTTCCTTGTTGTCGCGTCTATCTATATATTCATCATATACAACTCGCCCCCTTCTTCGGAACCGTTTCGCCTAATTAAACATCGAGTCAACCAATCAACCTGTTATAAGCGGTGGTGGCGCTGGGTAACGATCCAAGTACCTCTCAATCATACCAGTATGTATCTGCCCGCCATGACCTTGGGTGACACTCCCAGGGCTTGAGCTATAAATGCCCAAGATGGTGGATTGATTGACAGCCGTCAGCGGAGCGCACTTGGTAGTGCAACGCGCCGCGTAATGCGGAAGTCGTCGGTTCGGATCCCCGCGGCGGCAAGTTATCTTTTCGTGTACCTTCACTTTTCCTCATCATTTCAGCATTTCGACTTCGACAGCAGTTAGTTTCCCTAATATTTCACTTGGCTTCGCTGTCTATTGGCGTTGTATGTGATCGGGATTATATATCATTACCGTCTGTTTTTGAACACCGCCCACATTGCAATGCAGCCTCCACGGCCAGGAACCGATCCTAATTCGGAAGCACCACTTACAACAAGGAACGAGCGACGAGAAAGCTGGACATGTGCTGGGAATCCCACTACAGCGAGTCCTGTGTTGCCCTGTGTCCTCCTTGCTCGACCCTCACTGTCAGTAGTGTTGTTGAAGACGGACTGTTTGCTATAAGCGTATCCAATCTGCAATGCTACACAATCGGTCACGAATCGAACCCGCGATGTCGTATAACCGGGTTGCTATATAGCTGTCAATCGGCCAGCGCGACGCCTAAGCCTACATCGACAAGTCGAAGCGACGCGCGCACTGGCAATGTAGACGCATGAAAAAAAGATGATTTGACGAGGGGACAATTCTGGACCAACGAGCGCACTATATGCCTGTCGAATCACAGCTGCATAACGGGATTCCTATAGCTAGCTTTAAGCTATAGTTCGGACACGTACATATAACGACGGAGAATGCAGGTATAACACGAAGCACAGAATGCAGAGAAGAGACATGCAAACAGACCAGTGAATTGAACAGTCATTATAAATAACAAGGAAAACATACCGCTGAATGACAGGCGCACGTAAATCGCGTAACATAACCGAATCACTGTGCAGTGGTAGCGCGGCGAAACAATACTTTGTGTTGCGATGTGTTTTCACACCAGACAGTGTAGAGTAAGCGGCAAGAGGTAGAATGACAGCAAGCCTGAAGACACGGACAAGCGCTTGTGCGCGCCCGCTGGCGTGTCCCTCTGTCTGTCACTGCGCTTAATCGTCCCTATAAGTACATGTACACATATTATAAAGCTCTGTAATGTGAATCGCGTCTTCCAAATATTGCTGCTTCCGCTCGCCAGTTTACGTTCTCGCGCTGCTACCAGCTGTGGAATGTTTCAGTGCAACGTGCACGCAAAGGAATCACGGCGCATACAGACGAACCCGTCAGAAGCGGGACGAGCCGGCTTAAATCGGGCGGGAACCGGCCCGTCGAGTTCATGGAAACGCGACTACAGGAAGCCTCGAATCGGGCTGAGTCATCGCGACTGCATGCCCGAATTTCAGGCGCACACGTAAACGCCTACCGGTCGGGTCGGGTCGGGCTAGCCGGCGCCGGGACTGTTCGCGGGACCACCGAGACGTATAGCGTTCTCATGCGCTGCCAGCGGTATATATACAACGGCCTCGGAACGAGGCCAAAAAAAAAAAAGGAAAGCCCTTCGTACGCAGTGCAACCTCGTGCACGTGACAGGAGCCAGAACCGTTGCAGACCGGGCTGCGGAAACGGAGCTGCCCGTCGGAAGGCGTTGGCGCCTATAGCCTCGACGCTGCGTCCACGCGAACTTCCAGACCCGTCAGGAGCGAGTTGACGCGGTCGCGTCGGGGTCACGCGCATGCAGCCAATGGCTTCCGCGGAGATAAATTAAGGAAAAACGACGCGGAGAGCGAACACGCCAGCGGGTCTATAGCGGCTGCCGATTACGCGGGGACGTTGCGTATATACTGCCGAGGGGCGTGTCCTCGATAAGGTCGCTTTCACTTCGACGATATCGCGGCCTATGCAGCAGCCCGCGTAGTACAGTGCGCGAGAGAGATCGCTACAGAGACCGTGCGGTCACCAGAGCACGGACGAGATAAAGGGCGCGCACACGTGTATAGTAATGTAACGGACAGAACACGCGTCGTGCTAGAGGAAGCCGATAGCGCCCCGGCTGTCTTGCAGGAATCCCCGTGAACGGAGTGCGAGGCGTAATCAGTAATTATTGCGAATCGCGATAATGGGGACTAAATACCATGGCGAAACTCCACGTGCCGGATGCACGTGCGACTATTCCGTTTTTCGCACTTCTCGAGTCGTCCGCGCGGCGCCATCCGTTGTGCAATTCCAATTAACGGCTTCCATGCAAACGAGAAACGCGCAATCTACGCCATCAGCTCCGTTCGAGCAACGTCACCGTCCGTAAATAAAAGCCGGGGCCGAGATATCTATTTAAGCGCTCTAATATAGATAACGCCGCGCGTAATACCAGGTTCTCGAGCGTAGCCTGAACCAAACTCTCTCTCTATATATAGATATATATATGCAAATGCCACGTCAAATCAAATCCTTTATTTCCACCATGTACATTACAGATGGACAGATGGAGGACAACGGAAAAAAAGCTGCCAGTAGGCGGCTTGAAGTGTCCGCAGCCTCAGGCCGGACAGAACCAATTGATGATGTTTTCAGTCAGTTCAAGATTCTCAGGTTACTCTTTCTCGCATTTGGCCTAAGTAGATAATTAGTCCTAATTAATTAATCGACTTCTCAATTACATGTAATCGTATGAAAAGCGTCAATGAGAAAATTGCGCAGCAACGTGAAAAACTCCCGGTACAGCTTTCCATTGCTCAATACGTGCTACATACAGGTGTATTTTTTCCCAGCACGAAAGCAGCTCGCAAATACACGTAAATTTCCGCGCTACTGGTGACTCGAGGCACTTTACATTGGCCGGCTTCTTTTCATGCTTGGAAAAAACACCTGTTATGTAGCACGTATTGAGCAACAGAAAGCTGTATCGACAGTTTTCCACGTTGCTCTAGAATTTTCTCATCGACGCTTTTCATCTAACTATATGTATTGAGAAGTCGATTGATTATTGAAGCCTAATTATCTGGGCAGGCCGACTGCAACAAAAAAGTAATAATACGAGTATCCTTAAGCGACGGCAAACAACATTACCTTGGTTCGGTCCAGCTACGTCGCATTTGCATATTTATTTTTTTACCTTTGCCTCAACTTACGTGGGACACCCAATACAGCGCGTAAGAAACAGCGTGTGTAAAGTCGATAAGCACAGCCGCGAAACCCGATAACTGACATCGTGAGGCACAAAAGGGGGTTGCAATACACAGCTCAGGGAGCAGGGAGATAGCGCTCACATCGTTCCGCACGGCTTTCTCTTGTCCTGCGCATTGCGCAGTTTCACCCTTGACAGTGTGTCAAGTTACGGGCTCTCCGAAGCCCGTTGTGCCCCGTTAAGGGACGCGCCGAAAGCCGTCCCAAGCTTATCGCGTTTGCACGCAGTACTTATCTCCTCTTTGTTCTCCACTTCGCGCGAGTCACGTGAGCGGCCGGCGAGAAAGTCGCGACCACACGCAAGGAAGGAATGTGCTCGGCTCAGCGAGTCTGTTCCGTGTTATGCTTCCATTTATTCTTCTACACAGGCACGCTGCTCGTATCTCACTCTTTCTTGTTACTTTTTCCCTAATACCGGCGGCGACAGCGAGTAGGCAGTGCAGTTCAAGCATGGCAGTTCAGCCAGCCAGCACGGTAATGCCCGTGGACTTGTCTAAACTTGAGCCATCTGCTTCGAGAATATTTGAGAATATTACTGTGAAAGTGTGAATATTATTGTGAGAATATAATTACTGGAAATTTGAGAATATTATTGCGTTATAAACTGAAAAGGTGATGTCAGGCGCACAGGGTCTATGACGTCTTTCCGCGATTGCTTCCGGCTCGCGCAGTCAGTAACTGCACCGACTGTAAGATTGCTTCTTGTTACTCAGTGTGAACCGTCGCTGTGGAGTGAATTTCGACACTGCATATTCGAATAGCTATTCAATGCATAGGATACGCATGCGCGCAAGCAGTAATTGCCTTGCTGGGTTTAGACGAAAAAAAAAAACAATATCAGTTCTCGGATATTCAGTAATACAAAACTCAATATAGAACACGTCGCAAGAACGCCTGAAGCCAGGTGCACAGAGATTAGACAAATCCGTGTACTAACAGTCGTTGCCAAGACAGCTGAACGGACGCAGTGCCACAATTCCTTCTCGTAATTTTCTACGAAAATAAGTGGCTACGAATTCTCCCAAGCGATTCTGCAAGAGCGTCGCGGCCGATTAGTCGGTAAAGGGTGGATGAGCTGGCAGCATATATCGATGACTGGGCTCGCGCAGCGACTGAAAGCCGCTGGCCGAATTTGTGGCAGAAGACCGCCAGAGCCTCGACGGAAGCCCGGGACGAGATTGCGCGGACAGCGTAGACGCAACACGCGACTATAGCCTCCGACAAAAGAGGCAAAAAAGAAAAAGAAGCGTAATAAAGCGACCTTTCCGAGAAACGGGATCCCGTCCTCCTCTGAGCGGCCATGTGGAGTGCAGACGAACTGAAAACACACGCTGAGCCAGGAGTGCGCCGAGAGATCACTATTAACGCCGCGCAGCTGATTAATCTGCAGAAAACTAAGTAATGTTTAACAGTCTCGGAAGAGAACAGCAGTTTACAATAGGAAGTGAGGCACCGGAAGTGGTAAGGGAATACATCTACTTAGGACAGGTAGTGACTGCGGATCCGGATCATGAGACTGAAATAATCAGAAGAATAAGAATGGGCTGGCGTGCGTTTGGCAGGCATTCTCAGATCATGAACAGCAGGTTGCCACTATCCCTCAAGAGAAAAGTATATAACAGCTGTGTCTTACCAGTACTCACGTACGGGGCAGAAACCTGGAGGCTTACGAAAAGGGTTCTACTCAAATTGAGGACGACGCAACGAGCTATGGAACGAAGAATGACAGGTGTAACGTTAAGGAATAAGAAAAGAGCAGATTGGGTGAGGGAACAAACGCGAGTTAATGATATTTTAGTTGAAATCAAGAAAAAGAAATGGGGCGTGGGCAGGACACGTAATGAGGAGGGAAGATAACCGATGGTCAGTAAGGGTTACGGAATGGATTCCAAGGGAAGGGAAGCGTAGCACAGGGCGGCAGAAAGTTAAGCGGGCGGATGAGATTAAGAAGTTTGCAGGGACAACATGGCCACAATTAGTACATGACCGGGGGAGTTGGAGAAGTATGGGAGAGGCCTTTGCCCTGCACTGGGCATAACCAGGCTGATGATGATGATGATGAGCTGATTACGAACAGGGGCGCACGAGTTCAGGCCCACAGGGTGACGCTATCTTGCTACACGGCCATGCCTGTATACCGCACTTCGCGTATACGAGCGTAGAGCTGGGAGTCCAAACAATACGGATAGTGAAGCAGCGCAGCAAGCTGGGGCTACTTAGCGTACGTTCGTGTTTTTAAAAAAAAGAAACAGCGCCGACAGAAACGAGGACGAAGGAAGGCTGCAAAATTGTCGAGGTGCAGTCGATTTCAATGCGAGAGAAGGCGCTAGTGCGCCTAAATTTTTCTTCGTCCCCGTTACTGTTAGCTTTTCTTTCTCTTTTCTTCTTTGGTTGCACTCCCCCCCCCCCCCGCTTAAGAACTGATTATTTTGCAGCGTTCCATGACAATTTACTCTTGCCCTCTCCAGAAATACAGGCTAATCGGTCACATGCTCGCAGAATCACGGAATGAGACGAAAAGCAGAAGGCAACAATCGCGGTTGGCTGCGTCATGTGCGTGACGCAGGAGCATTGAATGGAATCCCGGAAGACGCTTAGTTCTCCGTCACACAGGTATTGAAACGAGCCGATTAGCAGCACGCGGTCACGCACACGTGCACGAGCACACACACACCGTAGGATTCGGGGGTCGTGGCCTCGCAGCCTGGCGTCCCGAATGAGGATCGCCCTCTAGCCTACGCCGCCGGTGCGTCACACGGCGGCTGAGCTGGCCCACGCTGTCGCCCGAGCCTTCTTAACGGGGGTTGCTTCTTTCGTAAAGAGTAAGAGGTCCAGAGGTTGGATAAACGAAACACGGGGTTCACTTATATAGGAGAGGCAAGCTTATTTCCGGGATACTCGCAATGGCCCGAGCACGGAGAGCCGTACATCGTTCTTGTAGCGTCAGCTACCTGTGAGAGCAGACTACATTTCTCACGGGAGGGCACATCAGGGCACGCCAGCATACTTACTGCACCAAAGGTGTCGGATATTAAAGCAATTCATCACTCTAGGAGATCAGACTAGGGAATCTGTGTCTCGGCCACTCATAATTGTCGAATCGTTCACAAATACATCCCATAACGTCGCACCCTTCCGCCAGATTCCGCCTCCAAACGCCCCCGCATATGAAGCAACCACGTGGAAATCTGGGAACCTGATGTCGACGCCGTTGTCCTGGAAGAAGTTGGCCCCTTGCAACAATTAGTGGGCTCTGCGTGACAGTCAGCTTGCAGTGACCTCGGAAGCCTCGCCTTCAGGGTGGTCACCGCGTTTACAGAATCCGGTGGTAGTTGTCACCTTCAAGGGAGCTTCTTTGTTGACCCGTTACAGTCTGTGTCGGGCCCCGTCAACGTCTGGGCGATGCTGGTGGGATGTATTCTGAGATTCACAAAGCTGCTTTCGTGGCAGGAAAGCGGGGGAGGCTCGAAGGTTGCTGCCCCCGCTAGCCGTATATCCAGCTTTTCTGAACAGGTACCAACTAGCGCTCCAAGCGGGCGCGGCATGAAGCTAGCGCATTTTCAATGCAACTAGCGGATCTTTCGCGGATAACAAAAGCTGCAGCTCGATTATTGAAAAAGACAGGCGAAAGACATGTTCTGGAAGACAATCCACACGAGCCAAATGCAGTGATCCCGCTCTGGCAAGCAAGAATGCTGTTCCCAGTGCGGTTAAAGATTCAGCAATGGAAGCCTATGGAAACGACGAAAACTTGTACTCGATTTTCGAGACATAAACGGTAGCTGTGATAAAACTACGGCGTCTATCGTAAAAGTCACTGCAGCGTATTGTTAGAATCGACCTGCAGGGGTACTGCTCTGCAAAACTATCAGCCCGCCGCAGGTGCTTCGATCAACCCGCGGTGGTGGCGCCCTTCAGAGAACCAGCGAGGACGACAGCGCTAACCGACCATGAACGTCCTTCGGAGAACTGGATACTACGGCGGCGTTAAACAACCATGCGCCTCGTTCGGAGAATCAGCCACGGCAGCAGGTCTGGCCACGTTTGGCGCCCCGTTTATTGTTGGTTGATTTGCCGGGTCTTCATGCTCTCTCTGCAGCCAGAAGCGCTTCCCTAACAAAAAGGTGCTTTCCGGTACGTTTTCCTCGGGCCCCAGCATTCGCCACAGTCTGCTGACACTCGTGGCTACTACCGGAGAAAGTCAGCTTTGGAATTTAGAGGCGCCGGCTGGGGTCAGGCGTGACCACCTGGCTACGAGGACGCGCTCAACTACGAAAGTGCGTACGTGTGTGTGTGAGCCCTACTTCTCCAAAAAGGCGGGTCAACTTCGATGACGTTGGACGCTACGAATAGGCGGTGAACTGCCGTTTCCCTCACCTAGGGATCTAGGGAGAACGGAGGGTTTATAAGCAGCAGTTTGTCGGCTGCCAGGTGGGCTCTGTGATCGTGCTCGTAAGTATGCAAATCATCGTGCTCTGTGATCGTGCTCGTGAGCTGTGTGCTCGTATGCTGTATGCTTCGTCTTGCGTGCTCCATTTGGAAGTCACGCTAGACTGTCGAATGTCTTTTCATCTAATGTAAATATCTGTAAATAAACCCTGTCCTGTCCTCCCAAGTTTCTCCCTACGACCTACAACTCCTTCAACTGGTGGCAGCGGCGAGATCGTCCGACAACTCTAACAACTGAATGGCAGCAGTGAGATCGGCCTACCACTCGCAAACAGCAACGGCAGCTCATGGACTTTGGCACATGATGACTTACCGGTATCCCGATCAAGTTGAAGGCGACTTGGGATTGACCACCTCTTGCAACTGACTGGATGCGGCGGAGAAGGACTGGTGATATGGTGCTGCTTCAGTGGGTAAGCGTTTGGTTTTGGCTGTAGGATTTACCAGGCTTCAATTTCTCTGTGTGTGCAGATTTGATTCGCTGGGATCTTTTACTTGTATTCTGACTTGCGTGAGTATCACAGCAAGTATCGTGTGACAGCAGAGCCAAAGCTTAAAGTAGCGACCATGGTCCTATTGTGTTTGACGAGAGCTGACCTGTTGTGGTTGTGTGAAGAGATCGAGGTAGATGTAGAGGAGGATTCGGCGGAAGCAGAAAACCATTCGTAAAACCATTCTCGAAAGTAGCAATGATTTGAAATTCATCGAGCCAATAGGTAAACGAATTCTAAGCAAAAGACAGGAACGGGAATCAATTAGGCAAGAACGCCAAGAGCGTGAGCAAAAACGGCAAAAGTTTGAAAAAGAAAATGGCAGAAGTGAACAAACAGATGCAAGATTTGCAGCAGTTAAACGCGCGAAGTCAACAGCAGCTTGAGAAATCTGTAGGCTGGACGCAGCGAAAGAGGCAGGAAGTCGATAGCAGATTTCGGTCGAAAGCCGAGAGAAGTAGTAGTACCTGTGAGATTAGCAGCACGTTCATAAGTGAACTCGAAGTTCACTTATGCTCCGAGTTCAGCTAACGATGCCTTAGTGGCAGCAGAGGCCGTTAAAGGTCGTAGTGAGAGCGACGAGGTGCTGTGCCAACAGATCACTGTAGAGACAGCTAGGCCAGCTGTGAATGAATTGGCACAGTCACCACGCGTGTGCGTCGCTTGTAATGTTAGCGAGGTTGCTAACGAAGTAGAGAGTACTGCTGACCCGACAGACGCTAGCACCCATGTCGAGTCAGATCTGCGTGCCAAAGGGAAGTGCCAGCTGGACGATGCAGTTGAGGGCAGTTCGCAGGATTGCGAGCTCCGTAGCTCAAGGGAAAACAACTGCATGGTTCAGGGATCATGAAGCTCTCCGCCAGTATAGGTTGCTAAGAGAGGGATGATTTTGTTAGGAATCATTCGGACTGTGCGAGTGAGACAGCGATACACACCGACGAGCTGTGTGCCGATGCACAGCGTGAGCTGGGCAATGCAGTAGAGGGCAGTTCGCAAAAGTGCGAGTTGCATAGCTCGAGTAAAGACTGCTGCATTGTTCCAGAGTCGGTTGAGCTGTCCGCCAGTCAAGGCAGAGAGAGAGTAGATTTAAATGAAAATCACTCAGTCTGTGCGGGTGGGAGACCGATCCGGGCCGACGAGATGTGTACCGGCCAGCACGAGGCGCGAGAAGGCGGCATGAAAGAGACTTCAAAGAGAAAGCGCCGTAAGAAGAAGCGCGGTAAAGACCGAAAGACGGTGACTAATGTAGCGCAGCCAAAGACAGCGACAGACCCAAAAAGCCTGGGCGCGAGGAAAAGAAAGGTACGGTCGTCGTTGGCGACGTGTGCGCATCAAGCACGTTCGGGCCACCGGTCACAAGAGACCGAGAAGCATGTTCAGCACGGACGCGGACAAAGGGCACGGGGCAGATACGTTCCTCGTCGTTCCGTCGTTCCTTTAGGATTGCAGCTTGTAGTGCGAAGGAACGCAAGGTGGCAAGACGAGACGAGGTGGTAGGGAGTCGCGACGCGGTCAGTCAAGTTCGTGATGAAAGGGTGGCGCCAGGACGCAAATTAGCAAGAGACTGTAACGTCTTGAAGCAGCTGATGGTGTGTCAGCCCTTTTGTGGTTGCTGGATAGCCAGAATAGCTTTCGAAGCGCGATCACCTCGAGTACGGCTCAAAAGTATGAGCCAGTCGTAAGCGTTTGGAACGGGAGGCCAAGACAGCTTCCGCAGAAGTGAAACGTGTTGTATTGTTTTACTTCTGAGCATTTGTAAATTTCGCGATTTAAGTTTCTTTCACTATGTAAGGTATGAGCTTTATGTTTTCGTTTGAGAAGCTGCGAGGTTTGAAAGAGGTGTTTTATGTAAACCTGTAGTTTCGCGAGGTGTTCATTAATGGGTGATAGGCTTTCTTTTTTTGTGTGTGCGTGAGTAACCTGAAGGTCAAGGTTATCGTTGAGAGGCCTATGGTAACGCGTGTGTATTAACCTTCTTTTCTTTACAAGTGTTTTTGAATTTTCTAAGGTTAAGCGCGTAGATTTTCAGTTAGTGCATCATTTGCACTGATAAGAGCTCTTAGATCCATTAGCGCATGTCCGGTGTGGATCGAAGGAAGCAGAGTTATGACTGGGTTGCTCGTGTGTGTTGAGAGCGGCCGTATTCTGACTTCTCTAATAAGCGTGTGTGGAACAAGTTATTAGCAGACGCATTTTTAAGCGTTCCGCGGTGTGCGTGAGTTACGCAAGTTTAGTTGCTCGGTTGATTACGTGTCCTGTATGGACTACATCCGGAAAATCGGACGGCAAAGAGTTCTTGCGTCCGAAATTTCAGACGTTCTGATACATTGACTCTATGGGGTACGTGGTGGTGCCGCGAAGCCGTTCGAGAATCCGGAAAGTCGGTCGTTGACTCTACACTGGCAACTCCTCCAGCCGTCGTTCAGGGTGTCTACCAAGTTGACATTTCCAAATTCCCTGAGTTTTCCAGGTTTTCCCTGAGTGCCTTTGCAAAATTCCCTGAGTGATGCAGAACTATGTGCTATGTCAAGACAGGCTGAAACCATATCGCCCGATGCTGTCACTGTCTTGTAAGCAAATGAAAAAAATAAAAAAACGACTTAATCCAGTTTGAATACTAAAGCGGAGTGTTCATGTTATTCAAAAAGACAATAGAAGGGAGGGGTTAGTAAAATGCACAGCAAATAAAATATCTTCGAAGAAATTGCAAATCGAGTCGGAAAATCTCAAATACGAATAAAAAGGAGATGCATATAGGAGCAAATATTTTCGAATATGAGCTATTTCTATCAACTGATGGCAAGCTCGTTGGTATGAGGTCCGAACTTTGTCAGAAGTGAGATTCTCTTTCAATCACTGGTGTGTCGACCTCAACTGTCCTGACTTACTCTCAGCCCGCGCACAACACCTCAGTGTTGCGTTTCATTGCTTTAAAGAGTTTAGTTTGGTCTGGATCAGGAACACCTGCATCTCGGCGTCAGACAACACTGTTTTTTTAGCTCAAGCTCCTTGAAAGAAGCGGCGGCACACTCCCTTTCCCGTTCATTCATCAATGCACAGGTTCTTTCTGTTCTTGTCCTCCTTCCGCCAATCGTTCGCCCCACGGACCATTTGAAGCTATCTTCTTGGTCATTTGCACAGTTTACGATCGATTTTTCGAACACCCTACGGGCCGCGAAAACGTACGAAAAATCGGCCAGTTGGAAAAAAGTAAATGCATGTCATTTACTGTATTTAAGGGCTTAAACCACCACAGGCACATTCCAAAACGCTCTGAGGGCCTGTCGGTACACGTATTAGGCATATCGGTGCTCGTACTGTGACAGGAGACACCGGGTGCAGGCGATTATAATTAAGGAATACATACCGTGTCCCGTCGCAATAGCCCCTCCCCACGCTTGTTATGCTTCCCTGCGATACTTGTGCGTATGCTTCTCCGAGTAACATTTCTGTTCGAAGGCAAAGCTGACTTTCGGGAACCGGCATTATGCAACGCACCATGCTTTCCAAGCTTCTTTTACGAATACTGCCGATCTCACAACAGATCGTCGCTGGGAGGGCATACATATAAATAGAAAACAAGCACAATCAAATTATATAATAGAAAACACTAAAACACTAGCAGAATTAACACATGAAATTATTAGTAGCAGTACGCCTGGCTTGAGTAAAAAATAGAAATAACGAAAGATACAATGAAGGGATGCGCGGTGAAGCGATCGGATTACTCAACCCAAATCCCGATGCAGGTTTCAAAAAAAAAAAGGAATTGTTCACAGAAACTGTTCGGCATGCACATTAATTTCCACGACAGCTGATGTTACGCTTCGCTAGTGTGACAACTGTTAGTGCGAGCGCAAAGACATTCCACATCAGGCATGGGAAGACCTTTGCAGACAGCACCAATGGGCGGGGGAGCGTAGGCTCCACAGCAGGCATGGGAAAACCTTTGCAGACGGCGCCAATGGGCGGGGGAGCGTAGGCTCCACAGCAGGCATGGGAAGACCTTTGCAGACGGCGCCAATGGGCGGGGGAGCGTAGGCTCCACAGCAGGCATGGGAAGACCTTTGCAGACGGCGCCAATGGGCGGGGGAGCGTAGGCTCCACAGCTCGCCGACGCGTCGCCGAGACGCGACCGCTGGAAGTCCTGCGAGCCGCGAGCTTGCGAGTGCGTGCGACAGCGACGCCTATCTTACTTCTGCCGCTCATCCCCTTCGCCCCGTCTGCCGACGTGACACGCTGGCGCCAGGTGCTTGGCAGGTACACGCATGTGACGGTTACGCCAATTGATGGTCCGCTCTTGCGCCAGCGTTTCCGATTGGACCAAACCGTGCTGGGGTGAACTAGAATACTGGGAGGGTTTTCGGGAGAGCTGCCACGCCGCCGCGCTGCGTTGCGCCACCTCCCCCAGGGCTTTCTCCGCTGTGGAAGCTGCGCCAAAGCGGCGGGCGTCTGCTATGCGCTTGACATTTGGTCGCTATTAGCCAACATTACGATGACTAAGCTCCTATAACACACTGCGTAACTGCAACATAATACTGCAGCGACTCGCCACACAGAGAACGCGTTTTTGGGCTGCAAACACAGGAATTTTGTAGAATTCCTTCTATGCTTGCAGGTTTGTCACCGCAAGGGTCCGCACTTACGGGGCTGTTTCGGGCACACATTCAGCGCGCACTTCATTGTGAACGGAAATATTCAGTCAAATGCGGCATGACGAACGGAAACGTGCCGCAACATATAAGCCCGAGATGACGCGCGTAACCAGGAGAACGAAGCAGAAATAAACGGCTTCCTCGTGCTAACGCTTTGCGCCTTTCATTTAATTTCTTTTATATCATGCGTTGGATTTGCTTCACAAGACCGCCTCTTGCGCTCTGCTGTTTCCTTCTTAACATGCAAGTAACTTTAGCAATTTATTCTGTATGCTCGCCGGTCCGTACATAGCAACTATACTTGCTGATCAATTAGTAAGTAGTTTTAATTACATAATGAAAAGAGACAACTCATAAGGAGGTAAACTTCACGTTTTACTGCCACTGAACGCAATAGCAGTACTGATATTTAAAGTTAATAGAAATATTAGCAGATTATCAAGGCTGGTAATTTAATGCAAAAACACAACATCGTCATGCACAATAATATGCTTGCTAGTTTCTGTAATAATGCTACATTAGGCAATAAATTACGCTTATCCCACTGGCGGGTCATTTGCATATGATAGCATGAGACAAGTTACATGTTGATGATTTATGAGAGGACTCATGGATTCTATAGCAAAGCTGTTGTAACAGTTAAACTTTCACATAATAAATGCGTAAACGGCTGGGCCAGTAATAGCTATGTATGCATATCAATGTATAAAAAAATTTCCTAAAAAGAGGTGAGGCCGATCAAATGTAGATGACGCATATGTACGATTCAATGGTTCTGGCGGGTTGACCGCATGTCTTCCCGTCATACCACCGCCAGACCTCGATCCTTCCTCTCTCCTCATTTACAGGCCTATCATAGGTAAAGCCCTTGCACCTTTTAAGTCATACAGCGTAATTTTAGTAATGTCGGCTCCGCACTGCATCACTTCCAGTCTCCTAACCTTCCTCGCTTCTCATATTTAGCTATCGTACGGCATAATGTCGTCCCCACACCGCATCGCCGCTCCCGATGTTTCTTTACTTTCTCCCTTCTCTCCGCTCATTCCGTATTTACGTACCTCCTCCGCATTGCTAGGCATTGCATCATTGCATCAATTCAGAGCCAATGATGATTTCAAGATGATGCAGGTGGTGCAAAGCCACAAAATGTGGCTTGATCGAAAGGCCGATAGATGAACGCAACCAGTCCGGTGCAGAACCGGATCACGCCGAACGCGTGTCTCAAAAAAAAGTGAGGAAAGGCTCATTTTTTTATAATTTCCGGCTATGTGACTAAGAAGTTCGTTCTGAAAATTCTGAAAACAAAGTGTCAACACTGTCGTGATATTCTACTAACCAAGAAAGAATACGTTAGTGAGCTGAGTGCAGCTGATTACACACGTCTAGCTGCGGGACAAGGGATGCTTGCTGTACCCGTCTGGCCATCACTTTAGATTTATCAGAGATTTTGAAAACCTTTTCACAAGGTGTTTCAGTACTCGGGAGCTTAATCACGAAAGCGTGATGCATGGACGTTATTGAACTCATCAGGAAAAAGCGGGAAGTTGCGGTCGGGTGGCCCATGCATTCGCACGCCCTCACTTGCCGCTGAAATTACTGCTTTCTATAGCCTGTTTCACACGACGCGGTTGGGGCGAAAAAGAAATCGTTCTGCCGCGCACGTCGCAGAGCGAGTTTCGCTGACAGCGTTCACATGCGTTTGCGGCAGCGCCATTGCCGTCGCAGCGATGCGCAAAGTTGCCTCCTGCTCACGAAGTATCCATGCCTGCATCGTTAAACAAGAACAACATGGAAACTAGTCAAATATTCGAATTTTCCTATTATTATTCGATAATAGAATAAGTACGTCATTTTTTAACGTTTAAAAGCGTGCGATCTTTACAACAGCGTGCAGATGCGGTGAGTGAGACGTTGCACAACAGATACAGACAGATTTATTTTTCTCAAAACAAAGTACAGAAATTAGAGAGGACGGAAGAGAGAAAGCTGCCGAACGCAGCTTGAGGACCCCCTACGCCCCACAGAGCAGCAGTGTGGTGAAAAACAAAGGCAATGCGACAATTTGCAAAGTATACACAAAAACAGAATTCAAAATCACAATACCCATAATCTATGGCATAATTGTAATATTACACGTAATCTATTACATTATTATGATCTTACACAATTAACGCAATTAGACAATTTCTTCGCCAATTCCCATTACACAATTCAAACGCCAACGTAGACAAAAATACAGATAGGTAGAATTCATGCGAGTCCCCTACAATGCATTGTCAAACAATTACACAGGTGAGCTATTCGGTCGAAGGCTCGAAAAGATTTATCCATTCCATGAAAGTTTGTGTAGAAAGCAACCGAAGAGAAAAACGATTATCTTCGAGAACATTTAGGTACCTAAGCAGATTGTACGATTGTGTGCGGTATTTGGTGCGAGTTAACGGTATGGTCCATGATATAGAGTGACGTACATCATATGTAGATTCATGACATACTAGCTGAAACATTGTTAGCATAAGGTTATTGTTTGTTTCTACAGCAGTTTTGTAAATACAAAGCAGTTTGAACACATACAAGGCAGTGATTCTTAAAATATTGAACTGCCTGAAATATTCTCTGGTGTAAGCATTCCACGGTGTATAGCTATCATTATTATCGCACGCTTTTGTGCAATAAGAAGGCGCTGTTTATTGTATTGTGTCGTCGTACCCCAAACTGTGTGGCCATAAGTAATCACTGGCGCTATATATGAATTATAAATGACGAGTTGAACCTGTGTGGGAAGGCTTAACCTATGTTTACATAACACTTCATTTAACTTGTTCATTTTAGCACGAATATTTTCTCTTTGTAGGTCCCAATTGAGTGTCTCAGAGTATACAACACCAAGAGACTTTATACTGGGTACAATATCAATCCTGTCATTACCTAGTCATAGTTCGATATCCCCACTTACTACTTTATTTTTGTCCTATATATCACAGCCTCTGTTTTATTCGCATTAACTTTAAGGCAGTTGTTACTGCACCAGTAACGCAAATGTTCCAAAAATTGGTTGGCACGGAGGGATAACTCCGCTAGTGTGTTTCCTGTGGTGAGCATTGTAATATCATCAGCGTAAGCTACGGATGAACAGGAAAGGGGGTATGAAAAATGTCATTTATATACACGAAAAACAACAAAGGCACTAAAATGCTTCCCTGAGGTACACCAGATAAGATTGGCTCAACATCCGATGAAGTTTCATTTAAAGGGACACTAAAGAGAAAAGTGATTGTTTCTGAATCAGTAAATTACCTCTCTAGGATATCAAAAGCACTTATCTTACCATCGATAAGACGCTTGGTAAGCCAGACAAAGCGCAAGAATGAAAGACGGGTAGCGACGCCTCCCTGAAGTTCCCGCACCTGGTCGCTGTGACGTCATGGATTTTGAAGGCATCTTCTAGGGCCTACTTAATTATATAGCGGTACAGATTGACTACATAGTGTTCTAAAGGAACCATATATTAAACATGGCAAGTTTCGGGAACTTTTACTCATCCAACGCGACTCAAATGCGAAAACATACTTTGGAATCCCTGACGTCCCAATGACGTAGAGGCGTCGGAGTTTCGGCGCGAAATTCAAATACTGATACTTCGGCCTTCATTTGCTCATCTAATAATCACACTATTATTTTGAAATGACTGCCTGCAGTGTTCTCAAACATGCTTTGTTAGTCTAAACTGATTTGTTGTTTCGCTTTAGTGTCCCTTTAAAGACACCATTTGTTTACGGTACTTTAGGTAAGACTTTATTAAAGCAAAACTGATGCCCCTAATGCCATAGTGACTGAGTTTTTGAAATGATAGAAAGTGGTCAATTAGATCAAATGCTTTGGATAAGTCTATATATGTCCCGAGAACAGGAAGCTTTTCTTCAAAAGCGGAAATTATAATTTCTTTTTTGCTTCTCGCGTCGCCGCGAAAATAGGACAGTCGTTCTTTATTGATTGAATATAACAAATCCTCCACGGCAAGTGAATTCTAACTTACGTACACATTTTGCGTATACGACATGCTATCGCCAGGAAGTCGTCGCGGCTTTTTAGCCGACGCCATTCACAACGACTAGGCAAGCGCGCTGTGTCTCTCAATGTCATTCGAAAAAGCCAGTCGTCGTCGCAATAACTGCATGTGATTCTATCACTTGCCGATATCCGTAAGCGCTTTGAAAATCCCAAATGGTCGCCGAACCATGGTATGCTCAATAACACCTGAGGCGAAGGGACGCATAAAATGATTTGTTCACCAGCCCATGAGTCCTAGCCTATGCGGAGCGTGCTTAGCGTGCGTTTCGTGTGCTTGAATTTATTCAGTTTGGCAGTCTACTTTGTACGGAACGCCTATGAAATAAGGAGTCGCATAACAGAAGGCGTCATTTTGATGGCCGCATGCTTTCGTTATAAATAAGCCGAGCGCTCGACGGCGCCTTTCGCCTATGGGTAATCTGCGACCACTGAAGCTAGGTGCAGCGCCAGTGCTAGTTAGAAACTTTGCCGCAGGCATTCGGCTGCATGGAGCAAGAGGTCAGTTGGGCGCGTTATCTTGAATGTACTGAAAACGCATGAGTAATTCATATTTTAGGCTGAATAATACAGCTGTTTTGCTCATGTATTGAAATGGTGTGATTATATGCCTGATCTTATAACTCGTGTTGCGGTTTTCGAGCACGGTGCGAATGTGAAAGGTACACATCGGTGAATTGTCAAGTGGCGAGTTCTGCATCGAAATCGAACATAACGGCTACTGTCTGGAATTACAGTTGCAGGGGCGTTTTGCATACGCTTACTGTTTTGGACATGCTTGTGCATTTGCTAATATGAGTTGGCACTTCAGAGCTATGTCATATGAACAGTTAAACCATCCTTCCTCTAAGGGTTCCAAGCGCAATTTGTGCATTTTGCTGCTACATGGCAGATCAAAATGTGTTCGTAGCTTTAATATTTTTGGTGGAGAAATAATCAAAACAAAACTTTGAAGTTGCCTTAATTCTGTGTAACCAGTCGTCTGTCACACAGAAGACAAGGAGTTGGTCTAATAAACTAGTAACTGCTTTTAGCAAGCTTAAAAGCAGGCCGCAGTGAACTGTTTGTTGTTATTCTTGAAATGTTGGTAAGCTTGCCCTTAAGAAGCCTTGTTCCCCATTCTCACAGGCACATCCAATAATATCCATTGAACTGGAGGACCATATTTTCATCCCTACTGAGCATCATGTTTGCAGATATGATCCTCAAATTATGGCTTCAGCAGTGGCACAACCAGAGATGGTGTGGAGGCACACTGGGTACGTGCTTAGGATGTGTCACAGGTGTTGTTTGTGACACACCAGACTAATGACAGACTTATGACATCTCACAATGACCAATATTCTATGTTACAGTATGAGTATTGTAACATTGGTGCTGAGCGAGGATGAACTGTCGGTCATTTCTTTTTTCTTTAAATCTAAACATTGAAGTTAGTTTAACAGATGACTATTGCAGTCATTTAGATGTTTAGCATGTATTTCAGTAGGAGGACTAAGAGCAAGATTTTTTTTTAGTGCAGCGACCTCATTTCTTGAGTGTCTTGATCTTGTTTTACACCATGTCCTCGTGTTGACTTCTGCACACAATATTTTTCAGGCACCCGCTTTATATAACGCAAGAAGGCAGCCGCAAGCACACAAGGATGTCAAAGAGCCAGCCCAGCACGACTCCATGTGGTGCAGA
The DNA here is from genome assembly GCF_050947875.1 of Dermacentor variabilis. NCBI lineage: Eukaryota > Metazoa > Arthropoda > Arachnida > Ixodida > Ixodidae > Dermacentor > Dermacentor variabilis. The sequence continues at coordinate 77,469,849 of NC_134574.1, forward strand.
GGAGCACGCTCCAAAGAATCAAAATATATTCGCATGCAATTTGGACGACAAAACTAGAATGTGGGTATATTGGGCGCTACGTTTGACTAATGTCACCAAAACTTTCGAAATACAGTGTGTTACAACCAAGATAAAAATTCTCACGTGCTCTAGGCAGTCAATTTAACGTGGTATTTTTTGCAATGTGTCTGATGGGAAAGTCAAGATTAAGTATGCTCTCTGTAGACAAACAGATAGGATTAAGTGTCATTGAAAAGTTTGAAATGTGGTTTATAGAAAAGTTGATTAGATTTGTGAGAAGTGATCGCTTTTTGCTTTGGCTCTGAACAGATATATCCACGTGACAAAAAAATAGTGGTACAATAACATTTCAGATTAGCTTAGTGACATAGTACATACTTGCAGTGAGCACGGTACCTGTGTTCACTATAAAAACAACAGCTCATGCATAGTTAGCCGCTGACGTAATTTAACAGCACGTAAATGCAAGGGTGCAAATACAAACCACTGTCATTCTGTATTTTAAACGCTCACATGAAGCAGACAGATTTTCATGCCTTCCCTATTATCTATTTTTTACACTTAATTCTAGAAGTATGGCTTCCTCTTAGACTCGAGAAAGGGGAAGCATTGGGGGCAGAGTATACCATGTTTAAGAAGTCATTGTCGTTTACGTCCATGCTCACGAAACCAGTTCATTAGAACCGCTCCTGCCTCCCAAAGCGAAAGCAAGGAGCAATTAAGGCCTCTAACTGTGTACACCGTGGTGCGCACCTTATGTCTTAGTTAAAGTCACAGAGTCACTTGCAATTGAAAATTGTTTTAAAAATGTAAAGTTGTGGTTTCTCCTGTGAAATAGTCACATGGAAGCTTCTGGCAGGTATTTGATATTTTGATTAGGGTGACTCAATCTACTTACCAACAAAGTATGCTAGTGGAGGCAGGGATGTGTTCAATGCAAAGAACTGAGAGCGTCCGCATAGAACACGTGTTCAATTGGCGGATGTTAACTTAGTGTTAATCAAGCAAGAGCCCCTTAGTTTGATGGCTTCTGTAGACATTATTTCTATAAGGCAAAAAAAATTAAAGCATTTTGCACGTAGTAGATTTCTGGATTAAGATAGAGTGCGCAGTGAGGCACTGTATTAGTATTCCCAGACACATATGTACTTGTTTTGAGACTAAGATTCGGTGAAGCGCGATAATTTTTTTTTACTTTAGCGTATGTTAATCACTTCGGTAGGGAAAACACTTTGGTTGCAGGTAGTTGGCTCATTATGCAAGTATATGCATAGCCGTATGCTAAATTCACGTGCATAGGAGGGATATGTAAATCAGGACGGTGCCTTTAGCAATTTATGATTTGCTTCTTTGCCTTATTTTGTGAACTGCCTTGCCTGTACTAATGTTTATACATCACATCTGATTTTTGGTTCACATCTGAAGCCATGCTATACTTTAGTTAGATTACATTTTGAACTAGTCACAATACTTTATCATGTAATTATGCAAGCTGCTCCTCAGTATGCCGTTCATACAGTAATGTGGATAGAAAAGAAATTTCCTACCATATATGATAGGAAATTTGATGCGCAAAAACGCAAGATTTTAACGCCAATGCTCCTTGCAGTTTTATACTCATTTGCTACACGCTAGATAATATTCTCAACTTTATTTATTTGTGAGAAAATGTAACGGATCTATCACAACAGAACCAGAAACTACATTCGTGAGGACTGTAGAACTACGACAAGACAAGATTAGAAACAGTGGGGTGCAGCCTATACATGAATAACTGTGTCAAATATTTATAACCAAAGCTAGACCTGCGACCTCACATGAGAATACACGACACATTTCTAAATGCATTATACTCTCAGTCAGGAACATCCATACGTTGTAGAGGACGTTATAAAATGAGCTACTGTGTTAGAATATGGCACAAAGTTTCCCTCACAATTTATGTACGTTACAAGCCCCATGCTAAGCAGCTCATCTGGTAACTTCTGCCATATAAGTGCATGCGTTTTGTGCTGGAAATGCGTTTGCTGGCCAGTAATGTGAAGCATATTTCTCTTCGATCGTAGTGTCAATACTTTGTGAGTTTGCGCACGTTTGTCCTGTTTGACTTTCCATCGTATACTTATTTTTGAAAAGAAGGAGCCAATTAAAGGATCCTCCTACACTGTGATACTGAAGAAACTTTAGAGAATACAGAGAATACACTGTAGAGAATACACATCTGTGTGTCAGTATGTTTCTCAAACTATTATTCAGTTTGTCTTGTGACTTATCAATAAAATGTGACCTTTTAAGAAAAAAAGATGTTTCACTTGAGGAACTCGGCGACTACAGATCACATCCAGTTCACCAAGCATCAGTGCAGGAGCTTCTTGTGAAGGAATCAAATATTCCTCACATGTAAGTATTGCGAATCTCTTCGAACGTGACCATGGCTGTACCATCGTGATCGCTTTCACACTATTGGGAAGAGTACTAGCACTGTTGTGAAGGAGTACAATCACTCTGTTTGGGCCAGTATAAACACTCGGTTTGGAGTAGAAGTACTTGGTTTGGGAGGAGTAGAAGCACTCGATCTGGGGGAGTACTATTACCCTTGTGGGGGAGTATTAGCACTCCCTTGCGGTGGAGTAATAAAACTATCAGGGGGCGTTATTCGACTCTCATAGGGGGTCGATCTACTCTCGAAAAGGGAGTGAAACATGGGGCAAACAGATATTCCCTCGATGAGAGTTCCCGGAACTCTTTGTTTTTAGTGTAAGAGGCAGATATTACTAGCACGAGAAATCGAAACACATATTCAACTAATTAAAAGTAATTACTAATTGACTTCATATTCATTACTTTATGGCCCATATAGCAATTTACGAATTGTACAGCCGGTGAAGTTGCAAGACGTACGCATTTGAAATGAATCTCCAGGATGACCCCAGTTTCGAGGTATTATTTTCCAAAGTGTAGGACGAAATAGAGGGGCGTTCGTGTTAATTTTGCGCTTCTATGCATAAAAGAGCGTGTTAAGAAAGTAAGTGGAACAACAGTGCATCCTTACGGCGAGTTTGGCGGTACACATATCGAAGCTGGTGTCATTCTGGAAATCCATTCCAGGTTTGTATGCCCTGAAAGCTCCCGGCTAAAATTCGTAAATTGCAATATGTGCCGTAAAGTAAATAAAAAGCTAATTAGTGATTTTTTTTATTTAGTTCAATATGTTTCCCGCTTTCTCGAGCAGGTAATGCCCGCCTGTCTGAATAATCCAGATCCAGGAGTAGAATTACACCATCTGCAACACGCGATCTTTACACATTCCGGACAACCCAAAGGAGTACTGGAAAAAAAATTCGAGGGCACACACACATCGTCTGCAAAGTATAAACGACGAATATAGCTTAGAACATATTTAAAATGAATTTTAATGTGCGCGTGCGCACAGCCAATCGCACACCGTAGCAGTTCGCGACATCGACAAAGGGAAGCTCATTACTTTTCGAAGCGAGATCGGGATGCCTTAGAAAACGCGCCTATAAAGCGAGATATAAGAAGGAAGAAGAAGCATGTGCTTGCTGCAGTAAAGCTAGGGAAACGACGGAGCATGTTTTATTAGAATGTGTAGCCGTCTACCCAGCGGTCGAGTTAGGCACCACTGGCCTCCTTGAAGCCCTTGGGTTCAGCGGAAGCAGTGGTAAAGCAAACATGTCCGCAATGGGCATTAGTAAGAGGCGATTGGAGGATTGGTGGAAGAAAAGTAGGGAAACGACAGAAGACGGAGACGTACAAAAGCACAGTTCGCAATAGCGGATCAGAAAATTTGGTCGTGGTAGTTCATAGTGTTTTTTTTTTCTTTTTTCATTGTTTAACCTAGGTAGGACATTAGGCAGTATAATAGCAAGAGCTTGGTGGCGCAACCCACCGCCCTGTTCCAAAGGGGGCGCTCATAACATCCATCCATCCATCCGTCCATCCATCCATCCATTAGAGAGTTTTAGAATAGGGGCCCCAAAGAAATAGTGCCCAAGCCACTGCGCATGCGCAAGACGCGAACTGCGTTTGGGTTTTGCGTTAGACACGCTATTTCAGTGATTTAGCGGGAGCCCCAAATGTTGCCCAAGAAGATTTGCGTAAACAAACATGGCGGCACCCATCGAAGCGACGACTCTAACCTAGCATCAAACTCGGTTCGATTCGTGGTAACGCGTGAAGTTCGCAAGCTAGGAGAAGTGACTGCGGTTATCGCTTTCTCTCAACTAGCGTGTGTTCTGAAGATTGATGCATCAGACGCCGCTTATTCCGAATTCGATTGTGAATTTTATTGCTCGCAGGCCTAGCACGGCTTAGCTTGGCTGGTGAAAGCACGTAAAGTTGGTCACTCAAAACTAGGCGCAACTAATTGTTTGCTGCTTACAGAATAACCTCTAAATTGTAATTAAACGCGAATACACGAAAGTCAAAATTACTATTCTTATCATAAAATGATATATTTTATTCAATTATTTCTAATAGCTTTTCTTTGACGCCGTAGTGGCGCTGTCAGTGCAAGACGCTATGCGCAAACGCAAAGCCGTATTCTAAATCTCTTCGCGTCTGCGTGCCCCAACGCTGACACCCGTAAAGCTCCTTGGGGCCCCAAACTATTGGAGCGCCTATTCTAAAACTCTTATTAAGGAAGGAATGTAAACAAGCAAAAATTAAACACTACGTCACGAGTTTACGTTGGCAATGGAGCGGGCCCTGCGAGTAGATGTCTCGCCGCTCCGATAGCGCTGATGTTTTTTTTTCGCCGCTGACGCCAGCGCGGAAATTCGGCTAAGTTTGCTTCCAACACAAGATAACTCAGAGTAAAGTGACCTCTATAGTGTGAATGTCATAAAACGTTGCACACCATACTATATCATTGGTGTGATTTTGACTCGCAAGCGGTCAGCGCAGCCGCCGCAGCAATCGTCTCTGCGAAGCAGCTCGCCTGGCTAACGTGTTTTCTCATGGCTACCAACGGCTTCGGGAAAACTAATTGTATTGTCACTTATAAGCGACATAAATGTGCAGACGTCGATTGTGTTGACGAATATAGGCGCTTTATTACGAGCTGCGGGCGGATCGCATGTGCCGGAGGCCTCGGATCCGACGGCCAACGATCTAGGCCTATGCCGTTTCCTAGCGATCACCAGCTCGCCTGGCTTGCTCGTTCGCTACCGTCGGCATCGATGAGCGGCAGAAGTGATCCCAGTTCGTGCGCGCCGCTTGACGCTTAGAAGTGACCCCGTTGCAGAGCAGCCAGATTTGCTCATTTCGAGCGTGCCTGGTATCAACAAAACCCGCCGAGCTTAGGGCAGTCCGACTATCTTCCGCCAAGACTGCGTACCCCCCAAGCCTGATGCTGTACCGACTTTTACCCCGCCTTGTGTCCTGCTCCGGAATAAGCTTCATTTCCAGAGCGCCCTCGACGAATGGTTCGTACTACTTGTAGCAGTGCGTAAGCATATTGATAGATGTCGCTGGCCGCACTTACCGAGTCGCTTCATTGTGGTGGATCCAATCAAAAGTGGTTGGTCACGTCTAATGCGGCGGCAACTCCCGCCTGCAGGAAATAGTCGCCGCTGGAGGACGAAAACGAGGACGACGATGATGGCGAGGTCATCGCAAAGCACGTGCAGACGTAGCAGACGAACTAGCAACACGAAGCTCGCGCGCTGGCGTGCGTATGGCACAGGTATGTGCGATCACGTGCCCAGCTGTCTTTACATTCCTTCTTCGGCCATCTCGTTGCTCTCTGACCCCGGAACTTGGACTGGTCGCTACAAACAACACTAATAATTACCTGTCGTGTTCTGAAGCAAATGATGTTTCGTACCGTGAGTACTGGGTCATTAGCTACTTGTTGCAGAGCAAAAACCAAGATGGAAAAATTTTGTGTCAGTACTCCTTTAATAATGAACAGCGAGTATAACCACGTAAAAGTCAGTTTATTGCAACGGGCCCGCGCATAACTAAAAAGCGTTTGGTGGCTGACGGTAAATAGCTTGCTACGTCCTCGGCCACACCACATGTTGTCGCCCACAGGTGCTACTGCGTATACCCGAAATGCCTGTCTCGTTAAAACGATTGAAGCTTCCAACCAGCCTTCAAAGAAGAGCTAAAATTAAAATTCTGGGGTTTTGACGTTCCAGAACTACGGTATGAACGTGAGGCATGTCGTAGTGGGGGACTCCGTGATAATTTTCATCACCTGTGGTTCTTCAAAGCACACCCAATGAACAGTACACGGGCGTTTTTTTGGCATTCTGCCCTCATCGAAATGCTGCCGCCGCGGGTGCGATGACGAAGGAGAGTATGAAAAAGAACATTCCCAGCGCGACGCGACTGTACTTCGATACCAGTTGCGGCTTTCCGCCGTACGATATGCTTTGCATAGCATTCTAGCTTCTTCTGCGTACATTTCGAAATCGGCGCGTCAGACACAGCGCGCCTTTTATTTAAGAATGTTAATTCTCGGAAGCGATCGTTATCATGCGTCAGCGGCACAAGGCGAAAAACGAGCGCGCGGTGGTGGGACAGACCTCCAGGTGACCCCGTTACTCACGGTTCCTCGTGGGGTTCTCAGAATACAGCTGCCGGAACAGTCGCGCATACCAGTATACGATGGAGCATTCTGCCAGCCATCGCTTCTCTTCCCCTTTAGCGCCGATAACGTACGCTGCAAGTGGCATGCGAAGTCTGTCGCTAAATTTTATGGCGTGAGTCGGTAAAAACAAAAAAAAAAAATATTGGGAGAAGGTGCAGCAGCGCGGCTCTCTCCACTGGGCCTGTAGTGCGAGTCAGACTGCTGCACGTGAAGGGAGAACTTTAAGCGTGCACTTTTTGCGCGAACCATTTGCAACCCTTGTCGAAATGGAGACCCACGAAAAGACGGTACAAAGGATTAATATATGATATTTGGAAAATTGGGCATTAAAGATGCAGAAATACATCGAATGTCGCTAAACGCCTTTGGAAAGAGTTCCTTGACTTTTAGGTTTCAGTAACGTTTCGTTCGTTCTCCGTCCTCGCTTCACCGTTGGAACTTGAAGCTTCTCGGACGATGATCGGCAGTTGTTGATCAAACGCAGACAGGAAGCGATGCAGATCAGATGTACAAGAAATATTTATACGCAAACTTTTCTATATACATGGCAGGTAAAACAAATACATTACAAAGTTGAACAATTGAGAAACAAAGTCTCACTCTTCGACTGTCTCAATGACTGTTAGAGCCCAGACTCGTTTTAACGTACATAGCACGGAGCCTCACTGATCTATCAGCAATCCTGATTTCAGCCAAGTCTGAGGGACAGCATGTCGTCCCGATTTTTATAGCCCAATTACACAAAGAAAAAAAAGGCGGTAGGGCCGTTGGCCCGTCCCACAGGTTCAGTTGCCAATCAGAGTCAACCGTTTGTTAAGCCACAACCCACAGGGATGGGCTTACTCTTCAAAATAAACATATTGGAAAACAAAGCTATTTTCCTTCTTCCCTAAAACTCCAATGCCCTCTCATTTCTCCGTAGTTAGTGACGGGGTCAGCAAAACACGCCAGGCCCGAACAAGTTATCGCTAGACCGTTTCAAATCCCAACGGCGTCTAGGCCGCAAATGTCTCGGAAGCAGGGGCATCGATACCACGTAGTGCGGCCGTACTCAAAGTTTGTCCGCGTGGGAGACTGATGGCCCTCCTTGTCCTTCAAACTTATTGTCTACAAGACAAAGTTCTCCGAGTGCGCGTTTCCAAGACGCCGTCGTCCGAATGCACTCTTTACGTGTGCACCGCATTCCTACAGCGTGCACTGTAAGCTGGCCTTCGACACCACACCGGCAGCCGCACCCAACAACAAGGCTGGCGATTGCGTTCCGGACGCGTAGAAGATTAGGTCCCTGCTCACCGCATGCGGAACGGGGTCAGCGTTGCTAAGCCCTTCTTAACCTCGGCGGCGCCTCCAATTAGTCAGGCACTCGGGAGCCACAGCCACAATACCTTGTACAGCGGTCCCTTTCAAGGCTGGTCTGTGTGGACTCGTGTGACCGTCGTCGGACTGCCAACACCGTGCGCACAATGCCGACTTCCCGGAATCGGCACTCGCCCACCTGGCACCTGCCGCGACGCGTCACCCAACACCGCGCGGTGCCTGTGACCCCACATAGCACAGCAACTGTCGCCCGGCTGACATGGGGGCAAGTGAACCCCCTCTCTATGCACAAAGCACGTGGCCGATTCGTGATACTTAAGAACCCGAACAATCAGAGCGACCTTACACGTCCCTCCTAAAGAGTATACTGGGCTCACAATGTGCCCCGCTATACTACAAGAGCCAAAGGGCGCTGTGTCCTAGAATTTAAGCTCTGAAGGTTCCGTCAAAGAAAATTGACATACGCTGCCCAACACGGGTGCTGCGGAGTCCGTAAGGAACAGGAAAATTAACTGAAAGGACCACGAAAAAAAACAATTTTCTCACAGCGATAAAAGAAAAGGGCGAAAACTCAACACATTCATGACAATGAGCATGCAAAAGAAACACTCATGTATGTACAGGAACACTCCAACACACTGCACGGCACAACAGCAGCAAAGTAACATATGCAGGTTATATACATAGTATGTCCACAGTCTTATAACCCTCACACACATGGACGACGACAACCACCGAAAGTTCCATCAAGTCTGAACTGTCCCCCGCACACATCCTTCGGGTGAACGGGAACATTCACGCCTGTCCCAGCTGGCATGGCTGTTTCTGTCTATCCTTTCTTTTCTGCTGTTTTCTCGATTGGCTCCCATGAACGATTCGAGAGCCTTGACAATGCATCAGCATTGGCGTTACATGTTCCTTTCCGGTGACGCACCGTTACATTGTAGCGCTGTATTGAAAGCGCCCATCTTGCTAACTTGGCCCCCTGCGGGGTGCTGGTTGTCAAATATGACAATGGGTTATGGTCAGAGACAACATTCACCACTGCTCCGAAAAGCCAGTAGTCAAATTTCTTGAGTGCCCAAATAATAGCAAAGGCTTCTCTCTCTATAGTCGAACAGCGCGCCTGTGTCGGGTTAAAGCGATGGCTAGCAAAAGCGATCGGCTTTTCTTTTCCGTCCGCTGACATTAGAGCTAAACAGGCACCAGCCACCGTCGCCGACGCATCAGTGAATAGCCAGTACGGCTGATGAGGCTCAGGAGTGTTCATGGCGACAGCCTGACAGAGAGTTAACTTTTGACTTTCGAACGTGCACTGTGTATCTTCTGACCATGGAATTGAATTAGGAACCCCTCGCCTTGTCAAAGTTGTAAGCGGGCTCCCAACGTCGGCGTAGTTCTCTCTCAGAGTTGAGGGCACCGCAATTTCACCCGTCCAAGTTTGCTGCAATATTGATAGGGACCCATTTGGGTTTCTACCGTACAATAGCCTGAACGGCGCCACCCCGGTGGTATCATGCGGCACTTCGTGATACGCCCACAGAACAAATGGGATCAGCTTGTCCCACTTTCTTCGGTCCCGTTCCATTACAGTATACAACATATTTTTGAGGACCTCTGTTCCATCTCTCAACCACTCCGTTGCCCTCAGGGTGTTCGGCAGTGGAGAACCTGGGTGAACAGCCCAGTTTTTCTAACATTAACTGTGTCAGTTGAGATTTAAAGTTAGTACCTTTGTCTGAACAGATCGTTCCCGACACTCCAATACGACTGAGAATTTCCAGTAAAGCCTCGCATGCGGCCCTCGCTGTCAGGGATCGGAGCGGCACTACCTCATTGCGTCTTTCTTCTGGTAGGACCAGTTGTCTGACCTTGACTCCCGCTAAGGAATCCCAATGGTACAAAAGTCCGTCTGACACGAACATGCTAGCTTTTCCATTTCTCGCATCATCCGAGGCCTTTTTCAGGCTTTCATCGGCTATCTGAGCAGCTCGAAATTCCTCCCGCTGACTGGGCACCCCATTGATATCTTGTATCAAACTATTCCCTTGCAATTTAGGGATTTCATCTGTCATTTCTTCGCAACTTAGACCGCAGTCTGGCTCAGTGTTATCGACCATTTCGACTGATCGGACCCGAACGGAATTGGCTACCCGCGGAATATTTTCCTCTCCAAACTCCTCTTTTTCCTGCGCCTGTAGTAGTTCCCAATCTTCCTTTGACAGCAGGCAGTCAACCCCGTTTGCAAGTTCGTCTGTAACCGCGCACACCAGATCGATCCTCTGCGGTTGTATCACAGCCCCTGGGCGATGCATGCCTACGGGCAGCGTAGCTAGGTTAGCTCGAATGGTGTTTCCAAATGCCGACTCGAGTCTTACTGTTCGTGATGGCTCCTGTAAAACGATGGGCAACATACTTTTACGGACGACCGTTATCTCACTACCTGTGTCCAACACAGCTTCTGTTGCTATATTCCCGCACATGATAGGGATAAGGTCCAGCTTTGACCTCCCTGAACTAGCATTTTGAGCTACGACTTGCACTCTAGCGCTTAGCACCCTTTCTTGCTCTGGTGGAGGTTCTTCACTTACAACAGCAACCTTCTGTACCCTTTGTTTTTGCACAGTCGGCGCCTTCCCCTGCTGTTCTTTATTTGAAGCTTTTGGGCAGTCTCTGGCTAGGTGACCCTGTACATGACACACGTGGCATTTTAAGTTTGTCCTCTGCGGGCTAGCTAGTTTTGAGTGCTGCAGCAGTGAGGCTGTTGCGGCTGGCTTAGTTGCTCGTCCTTTCCCCTTAGCTTGCTCGAAAGTCTCGAGCACTTTCGCCACCTCCACTGGCTTAAACCAATCTTCACCCTCCCGCAAAAGAACATATTCAAGGGCTTCTGAGCTTAGACTGGCTTTCATACGGTCAGCGACCATAAGCTCCGTCATAGCTTCTTTGGTGTTTGCATTTCGAGATTGAAGGTAATAGGCCAAATAAGTTCTCCCGCGAGACGCGAACTGAGCCCAAGTTTCCTCCTTTCGTTTAGATGCCTTTTCAAACCTCTCCAAGTATTTAGCTGGCGTGAGCTTAAGTTCATCTAATACCGCCTTCTTTACAGTCTCATAATCTGTACATTCCTCGTCATTGAGGCCACGCAACAGATAACGAACCCGCTCGGCCAGCGCAGGCATGATCAAATGTACACGGCTATGTGCTGGTACTTGAAAAGATGCAAACAACTTTTCGACCTCATCAAACCATATCGGAACGTCAGCGTCACACGGCAACCGGTATGCCTTAAGCACTTTAGCACATTGTGCTATTCCATCCGTGATGGCACCGCGCCGATCGCTTCCTTCCGACACCGAAGGCGGCCTGCTCGACTGCTCGAGCTCCACTCTCCGTAGAGCAATGCGCTCGCACTCTAGCTGTAGGCGCACCTTTTCCAGCTCCAGCTCCAGGCGTCTCACCGCCATGGCCTCTGGATCTGTCGTGCTCGGAGCCTGAGCAGCGCCTTGCGTCTCACTATCCATTTCAGTATCCGACGTCTCAGACTCGGTCTCTCCGACGCGTTGCAGTTCCTGCCGTCTCTGACCCTCTCTTTGTTCAAATGCAGTATCAATGTTTACGTTAGCCTCAATCGCGTTTGCTGTTCTGCGCGTGAACACCATTAACCTCACTGAACAACAGCCATGCCAACCTAGACAAAACGCAAGGAATCCCGCTCACCCGTTGCTGCTGGGGGCGCCGCCTGACGTCCTTGTCCAGATGAATTGCAACCCTTGCGGAATTCGCTGGTGGCCCTCTGATTCCTTGCGCCTGGCTCGCTGCTCGTTGCTCGTTGTGGGGCTTGCCGATCCTGTCGTGCTGCGCCAGTAACGTTTCGTTCGTTCTCCGTCCTCGCTTCACCGTTGGAACTTGAAGCTTCTCGGACGATGATCGGCAGTTGTTGATCAAACGCAGACAGGAAGCGATGCAGATCAGATGTACAAGAAATATTTATACGCAAACTTTTCTATATACATGGCAGGTAAAACAAATACATTACAAAGTTGAACAATTGAGAAACAAAGTCTCACTCTTCGACTGTCTCAATGACTGTTAGAGCCCAGACTCGTTTTAACGTACATAGCACGGAGCCTCACTGATCTATCAGCAATCCTGATTTCAGCCAAGTCTGAGGGACAGCATGTCGTCCCGATTTTTATAGCCCAATTACACAAAGAAAAAAAAGGCGGTAGGGCCGTTGGCCCGTCCCACAGGTTCAGTTGCCAATCAGAGTCAACCGTTTGTTAAGCCACAACCCACAGGGATGGGCTTACTCTTCAAAATAAACATATTGGAAAACAAAGCTATTTTCCTTCTTCCCTAAAACTCCAATGCCCTCTCATTTCTCCGTAGTTAGTGACGGGGTCAGCAAAACACGCCAGGCCCGAACAAGTTATCGCTAGACCGTTTCAAATCCCAACGGCGTCTAGGCCGCAAATGTCTCGGAAGCAGGGGCATCGATACCACGTAGTGCGGCCGTACTCAAAGTTTGTCCGCGTGGGAGACTGATGGCCCTCCTTGTCCTTCAAACTTATTGTCTACAAGACAAAGTTCTCCGAGTGCGCGTTTCCAAGACGCCGTCGTCCGAATGCACTCTTTACGTGTGCACCGCATTCCTACAGCGTGCACTGTAAGCTGGCCTTCGACACCACACCGGCAGCCGCACCCAACAACAAGGCTGGCGATTGCGTTCCGGACGCGTAGAAGATTAGGTCCCTGCTCACTGCATGCGGAACGGGGTCAGCGTTGCTAAGCCCTTCTTAACCTCGGCGGCGCCTCCAATTAGTCAGGCACTCGGGAGCCACAGCCACAATACCTTGTACAGCGGTCCCTTTCAAGGCTGGTCTGTGTGGACTCGTGTGACCGTCGTCGGACTGCCAACACCGTGCGCACAATGCCGACTTCCCGGAATCGGCACTCGCCCACCTGGCACCTGCCGCGACGCGTCACCCAACACCGCGCGGTGCCTGTGACCCCACATAGCACAGCAACTGTCGCCCGGCTGACACGGGGGCAAGTGAACCCCCTCTCTATGCACAAAGCACGTGGCCGATTCGTGATACTTAAGAACCCGAACAATCAGAGCGACCTTACAGTTTCGTTAGCGCGCCTATAGCAATCGACCAATTTCATCGACAGTTTTTTCCAGACATCGTCAAACATTTCTGTTTTGATTCTTCTGCCAACAACGGCATGTACCGTCTGAAATAACGACTGAACTTTAGCCACTTGTCGAATTTGCCAATTTTCTCCTGCCTGAGAATCAAAATATAAGACTTTGAGTAGAGGTATCGTCGGAACTATAGACTCCAGTGCTCGTAGCACTCATTCAATAAAACGACGCAAAATTAGCGATTCGTTCGACTCGGCAACACAATGTTAAAATAGCAGCAGCAGTGTAGACAGAAGCGTCCGTCGGATTGTCCAATTTCCTGATCCGACGTCTAGACTGCTGTAACGATGTCCCAAACAATGGTGGATGCTGATGAGTGCGTGTTATTACGATAATTGTGTTGGACTAAGATCAAGTGCAACTTCTATTTTACCCACTGTGGGTTGCTTTTCTCCATCAGCGTTTCGACAGCGTATGCACAAATTATTACGGGCGATCCTTCCCGTCTTGTGGATTTTTCACTCACACAAGAGCACGCATTCGATTTCAGGCCGACCTTCGACCGAACCTTGACTAGCAGTCTAATTTATTACATATCGTACACAGACTGTGCAAGTGCCCTTTATTCATTACTGTACAGTGCTCTGCAATACTCCAGCCTACTGCACAGCACAGTACGGACACCGAACAAAGCATGTGGAGACTCCATAGCCACTTGAACGCAATGTAGACCCCCTTGCTCGCCCAGAAACGTTGACTGAACGCAACAATCAAGTATGAGGAGATTTCTGCGTGCTCCCCGATCCGACAACCATTGCTTCGCCAGTCTAAATAATGCAATAAAAATTGCCGGCTTTACCGTAATCGCCAGTAGATGTAAGCATGAAATGGCAACCGGCAAAACAGACTGGTTGGAGATGATGCTAGTCGCAATCTCAAAATGGGCGTAGCGCATGTTCGCAACGCCACATCCCACCACACCGCACCACATCGAATCACGACATACTGTGCACTAGTCCATATATACGCTGCCCAGCTAGAAGGAGAAAAACTGCTCAAGGCTGCACAATAGGGAGCGAAAGACGCCAGGGAGACAGAGCGCTCTGCCCAGCAAGAAGAAGAATGAATTGAATTCTGGGGTTTTACGTGCCAAAACCACGATTTATGAGGCAGGCCGTAGTGGGGGACTCGGGATTAATTTTGAGCCCAGGGGTTCTTTAACATGTCCCCAATGCACGGCAAAGGTGCGCTTTTGCATGTCGCCTCCATCGAAATGCGGTCACCGCGCCCGGGATTTGATTCCGCAACCTTGTGCTTAGGAGTGCAACACCATAACCGCTAACCCACCGCGACGGGTAGAAGCGCCTGAAGGAGACCGAACGCAGCTTGGTGCCATCTCTCGAAGCGACGCAAAGCCCGCGCCGCGGAACTTACGGACCACTGGCGTTCAGCGCTCAGCGCCAAAGGATGACAATGACATGTTTGGTGCCCTGTATCTGCCTTTTGAACGTCGCTAATGGAAACAACAAATAATACTTCAGCGTAGTAGGAGTAACAACTTGAGTGATATTGTGAAAAAGCATGAGGAAGAACTCGGAAGCCATATTTGTTGTAACCTGTTTGGGGCGATAACTGGCGTATGTAATGCAGTCTTGTACAAAAATCTGGGGGCCAGATACCACATATTATGCCGTTTTGACTGGTTGCCCGGACGATCTCGTTTTGTTCTCGCAACTTGCCAAGATGTTCTCGTTCAAATGCCCGGATAACGGCTCTGGCTTTTGGGTCAAGTCACTCAAAGGTCGGCGACAACGTGGGCTAAAATATTTCGTGCTTAAAACTGAACCAGGTGCTTGCTGCAATGAGTAAACATTCAGTGCCATTCCACTCTTTGAAGGTTGATGACCAGCGAAGCTGTGTATGTGGGCCCCTTAATGGCGAACTGTGCATTGCCGTGCGTCAAACGCCGTATGCACGTACATGGGAGGCGAGGCGCGACTAGTCGCTCCTCTACTATGTTGGGCTTCGGAAGATGAGGCACCGGGGGGTACACAATCCCATGTATTGTTGCAAAACGCAGCATCACACGTTCTGCTAACGAATCCCGGCACGCAGAACAGACACGCACCTCACAGCACTCCGAGGGCACACACTGCTTCACCGTAGCCAAGGCGATCATGCGGTGGTCGGCGTCCCGCAGTGTAGTAATGGTTGTGTGGTCACTCGAAAACCACAAGCGGTCCCACACAACACAGGCCACACAAAATCGGTTCCCCACGAGCTCCCTCTGAAACCTGGCCGCTGCTCCGTTGAAACGTTCCAAGTTTGCGGGATCGGGGCCACATGGACGGTTCGCATTTCTTTCCACCTCGCGGTCTCTTGGTAAATCGGCCCGTCCGTTCCGCCCTCTTCTGATCGCGTGCAGACCGGGCGCGGACGCCCAAAAGGCGTGTCGCGTTAAAAAAAAATTCATTGCACACTCAATCCGCACGAGCGGATCGCACGCGCACACATATTGGACGACGCAGTCTGTTGACAGCTGGAACCGTTCGGCGAAGGAGAGGTGTTGAAGGTTGGCAACTAACTCTGACAGCAGATATCGCCTCCTTTATGTAGAGGAGGTGCTGCAGCAGACTATATTTGCATATTTTGGCAGATGTAATTTCAAGTTTCCTCGTCAGGGTGAAAATGCAACTCTAGGCCGCCACATTCACTTTTGCAGCTGCATGTGTTGCATTGGCACCATCATCCTCGTTCGAAACGCTACCCAGTCATCTTACCGGCGCCACCTTCAGAAATATATTGCAATCGCATCATACCGCAACATGGGACTTACTTTTGGACGATTACTTTCAGGGCGCGCTGCTTTGGCTGGTTCAGCAAAACCTCTCGAAACATCCAACGTGCTGCGTTCTACGTCATACGAAAGTGACAGTATCGCCGGAACTGGTTCGTGCGAAATCCCCGTGTTTAGCGCGATAGCGCAGTTTCTGTAGTGCTAGTGACAGCTTGCAAGAATACGGAACACACGCACATCTGTCGCGGTATGCAACTGCGTAGGAAGAAGGAACGCGTACCACTGGGCGTAGAAACGCGTACCACTGGGTTGAGGCTCCGAGTACATCTTGCTGATATGCTTGCATTTGCTTGCTCTTGTTATTATTCTTTGTTTCTTCCATTCTGCCAATTTTAAACGTGCTTGGAAGCATGAAATGAATTTTCCTTTTTTTTAAATGCATAAAGCCACCGAAGATGAAGTGAGGCATCAAACATGCATATTAGAAATTTATTACTTGCTGCTTGTAAACTTTCCAAACAAAATATAACCTTCGATGATTTGCTCAGCGATGAATGAAGTTCTCACTGTGTGCAAAAAGATTGTGCAGAAGTAGTTAACTTGATGCAGCAAAGAATTGAAGGATAAACAGCGAATATACAATTAGTTATGACTGGCATAGAGAGAGAGCAAATGATAAAGGAAAGGTAGGGAGGTTAATTAGGACTGAGCCCGGTTGGCTACCCTACACTGGGGAAAGGGAAAAGGGGACGGAAAGATTAAAAGAAGAAGAGAAAGTCTACTGGGTATATCGTTCGGTCACTCAGTCCGGATCACAGACGCTGACTCAATCCAGTAGCCTTCAAAGGCAATATGTACGTGTAGTGGTGAGCTTATGCAGATATATGCTCATGAGAAGTTTTCAAGGAGAACATTTGTTTGAAAGCAAATAATTACATTCTCTCTGGCCAGCCTGGGTGGCCAATCCGTTGCTACCTTAGTTCTTAGACATACCTAAATCAGCATTTAAACAATGTACAAAACATTACCAAAGTGCACAAAATTAAGCAGTACCATGACGGGTGTTACGTTTCGCCTACGACGCGCGGTTTAGCCGGCGCGACTGCAACAAAGCGGCAGACATTTTGGCCCGTTCGGCGTCGCCGCTACGCTCCCCGCCAAGCGCGTCCAGGCATGTTCCGATGCCACGTGTCTTCATGTGCGTGTGTGAGTGTATGTGCCATTGTGCCCGACCGGAGGCGCTACGAGAGTAGAAGTCACCTTCTCCTCCCAGCCATTGTGCCCGACCAGAGGCGCTACGACAGTAGGAGTTACCTTCTCCTCCCAGTCTTTGTGCCCGACCGGCGGCGCTACGACAGTATGCGTCACCTTATCTCATTGTACAATCACGTGCTCGTCTATTGAGGGGTTCCTTCTTGCCCTCAACTGCGAGAGTATAAAAGCAGCTGCCCCCGGACGCCAAAGGAGGGCTCCGATTTCTTCTGTTGAGTAAAGTGCTCTCCCGTCTCTCTACTTCGGTCAACCTGACCGCCAACTCTTTGCGATGTTAAAATAAACAAGTTGTTTTGTTGTTACCAGTCGACTCATGCTTTGCCGGGACCTTCGGATGCTTCCAGTTGTACCCCAGGCCGCCAGGCCAACGCTACCCTTGGGGCTTGCGACCCAGGTGCAACCACGGGTGTCAGCGCCGAGTTCCCAACAGGTCGTACCATCGGTGCGACCACAACAACCGTTGCCATCGGTGGGATTCAAACACGGGCATGCTCCCTCTCTCATCCATTGCAGCAAACACGTATGATCAACTTGAGACTGATACTGTCACTATCACACATGCATGTTCTATTTTGATTACTCGACATATAAAAAATGAGCTCACACAGGATGCACATAATACATGAACTATAGTAAGTTCTACTCAGGTTATTTGAGTTAGCTGGGCATGGGATGCATATTGTTTGTGTATTTATGCAATAACAACCTGGCTCAAGTGGCCCATCAAAAGGCCCAAGTGAAAATGAGCCTAGAATTCATGATGCCAATTACAGGCATCATGTGAGACTAAAAAACAACACGAGACAGAACGATAAGCAGTGGAATTCATCTCACTAGTATACAAAGAAGTGCAGCTGTATTCAATATTTCAGTGCTGCTTACTAAACAGAACCTTAGATGTGTTGTTTGGATGGCATAATCAACAAAGTCGTCTAATAAGCGATAAACGGACTAAAGGCAGATGAACTCTGCCTGACTCAGGTTCCTCCACCCATACACTTGCTCAGAAGCAGTGAGAATAAAAAAAATGGCTCTGTACATTAGAGCACCAATTTTTTTTTTCGAAGACAGAAGTAACATCGCGATTAGGCATCTCAAATTGAGTAACAGAATCACACAATAATGCAACAATAACCCATAACAAGAACAAACACGTACATAACTGGCAACATTTTAAAGAGTACAAGATTGTGCAAGCGTTATACAAATGTAACATAACCATTCCTAGCAACGTATAACTGTTACAAAATGCAGCATAGTACAAAGGTTATAGAACAATGAAAACATGTTTAACTCAAGAACTTGAGGACACAGTACGAGACAGTAAGTACATTGTAACATATTTCTTTAAACTGTGTATAGAAGTACATTTTTCAATAAGTTCGTGGTCATAACTATTGTTGCGTGTCCAGAAAGAAGGGCGAAAAAGGAGTCTCCTTGCCGAATGACGCGTTATCAGCCCTCGCACACACCGGCACGCCGTACATTTAGGAGGCCTTGAGCAGGTTTGGTGGCGGCGGCGCTAGATGGCGCGATGTGCTCTTAGAGCAGCGCGAAAGAGGAGTCCACTGCAGTACACGCCTCACACATAACTCGTTTCGATGGAGTAAATAGGCTGTGTCGCTATACATGGTTGAATGCTAAGACATTACCGTCGACAGTCATCGTGAGATGGGGTCTGTCGCATATTTTTTTTTGTTCGTTGAATGCAAACTTGTGGCTCACGAAGGGGGGCAGAGGGAGGGAAGGCGGGACATTTTGGCGATGTGACAACATTTAACAAAAAATCGACATCGCTGCTGAAGCGCTTAGCAGAAGAATACCTTCAATGATGCTTGTAGACAGACCACGTATGTGGGACAACGCATTAATGACGGTCTGGTTAAATAACCAGAAAAAGGAAGGGCACTTTTCGCCCACTGGCGCAGCACTGAAAGCGGTAGCAAAATTTATCGTTGCTGTGAAAGTTTCTCAGAAGGTTGTCGCGATGAGGAGGGCTGTCAGAGCCGTTGCAGGCGTCGATGCTCGGCGGTGCACGAGATGAAGCGGAGTGAAAACTACCGGCTTTCGTCAGAGCCTAAACAAAGGATTAGATAAGAGTTACCTAGACATTAACTGACCGTACCGCTACACTCATCTCATATCTCATACGTAGCGTGATAATTATTTGTGCATGTATGATCTGTTATATCCATATTCCTGCATTTGACGCTTTCGTACTGCATGAAAGCTGCAGACATGAGGCGAGTAAAATTTACTCTCTTAAAAGAATAACACATCTAAGATTTTTTTTAACTACACAAGAACGATAAACGCATGGTTTCGGTGAAACCCGAAAAACAAGCTAAGGGAAAATATGCGTTGCGAAAATTTCAATACTTCTTTTTACAGCGAAGCTGTATATGGTTAGATTCTGGAAAACATTACGTGCATCTATCGAGCTGCGTAGATCGAGAATTTCTCCCCATACGTGGGCCAATCCCGAAGATAGTTCAATACCGGGCCGACCCGCGGTGGAGGTGAAGCAGGCTTCAAGCATTCAGCTAACTTGCAAAAACAAGTTGAATATATTAGGTCCACATACAACCCGTATCACATATTAAGCTGACAAGAACAGATACACTTTGACCCTCGTCGGCGATGTCTACGTTCGCACCACCCGCTCTTTGTCGGCGTTCCAAGCGCTTGCGTATCTGCTTTCATTTCCTTCCGCTTTCCCGTGGTGGCGCTCCCGTAAGCGTGCTGTCCGCCAGGACCGCGGGGCGGAACGAAATGCGAACCATCCATGTGGCTCCATTTCCGCAAACTTGGGACGTTTCACCGAAGCAACGGCGAGGTTTCAGATGTAGTTTGTGAGGAACCAATTTTGTGTAGCATGTGTTGTGTGTGACCGCTTGTGGTTTTTCGTGTGACCACACAACCATTACTGCGCTGCGGCACGTCGGCCACCGCACGATCGCCTTGGCTACTGTGAAACAGTGCGTGCCCTCCGAGTGCGGAGTGAGGTGCGTGTCTATTCTATGTGTCGGGATTAGTTAGTAAAATGTGTCGTGCCACATTTTACAACAATACATGGGCACGTGTACCCCCCGGTGCCTC
Organism: Dermacentor variabilis; assembly: GCF_050947875.1. Taxonomy (NCBI): domain Eukaryota; kingdom Metazoa; phylum Arthropoda; class Arachnida; order Ixodida; family Ixodidae; genus Dermacentor; species Dermacentor variabilis. The sequence goes on from NC_134574.1 coordinate 77,490,123, forward strand.
GTCATTTTCCGAGGCACAACACCGCGGAGGATCGACCAGTGGCGCCTCGCCTCCCATTTATCTACATACGGCGTTCTACGCACGGCAATGGACAGTGCGCCATTAAGGGGCTCTTACGAACGGCCTGCAGAGGTGCCGACATGCAATGTTTTCTCAGCCAGCTGCAGCAGCAGGGCTGGCGTTTTCTAGGAACCGACCGTCCTTCTACAGCTGAACGGCGCCTCTAGGTCTACTGTGTCGACTTGCTTTGATAGGACAACAAGGCGTCGTTCCGCAGGCTCTTGGCGTCATGATGTCTGCTGCGGCGACCGACTGTGTGAGGGGGACAATGCGCCGAGTCAGCAACTCTTCGTCGCCGGAATGCCGAGACGAAGTCGACGAACCAAGCTTTGTTAGTGAACTCGCCACCACGAACCCGTCTTTCGGCAGCGAGGGAGTTCCCGAGGGAATGTATTTGGCGGCACCGTCCCACACGCCTTTCAAGACGCAACACAACGGAGAACTGCGGCGGCCACGCTGCGGGGGTCAGCTCGGGGAATAAGAGGCGCCTCCTTCGGGCAAGACCCAGTTCTGTGAAGACCGTCTCACCTCGGTGGGGGCAGTGAAACCTGCGCGGAAGTGTGTGTGTAAGCCCTACCGCTCATAGGCGGCTCGGCTACGACGACTCTGGTCGAACGTTTTTCCCTCACCTAGAGATCTAGGGAGGACGGAGTGTTTATAAGCAGCTGTTGTCGGCTGCTAGTGTGTGCTCGTGAGCAGTGTGCTCGTACTCGAGAAGCAGTGTGCTGGGTGTGTTTGGAGCTTCGTGCTCGTATGCTTCGTCTTGCGTGCTCCATTTGGGAGTCACGCTAGACTGTCGAAATGTATCTCATGTTTTAAAGTAAATATGCAAATAAATTCCTGTAAGTCCTCACGAAGAGCCAAGTTTATCCCTACGACCTCCAACTCCTACAGGGCCCACACACACAGCTTCACCGGTCATCCACCTTCATACTGGAATGGCACTGAATTTTTTTTTCACAAGAAATTTTCAACAGTGGTATACGAACAGCCCAGAGCACGACTTTCCTCTCAATTAGTAGCCCCCTTTCTTCGCTGCCCATTCCGGGCGCCCAAGCTTTCCACAATGAGAGCAGCGGCACATCACATAGTCTGTAGCGAGCGGAGGAAGCATATCTTGCCGCAAACATTGCGCGTTGACAATGGCCTCTAGCCAGCGTTATCTCGAAGCGGGCGTTTGTACTCTATCGCGGTACAACTGTGCATGCTGTAGCGTCCGAACACTTCCGTGCTTATGGCAACAATGTCGCTTATCAGGTTCAATCAAGCCGTGAAACTGACGCGCGTCTGTTGCACTTCAGAATGGTGATTCGGTTACGTTGTAGCCCAAGCGGCTGGTGTAGGGAGATCTCGTAGAAACCTGAAACAGCCGCGACGCCACCTGACCGCCATCCAGTGGCTGCAGTAGCATGTGCTAGTGGCGCGCTGCCGGAACATTTCCCATCTGTGTGTTGCTATGACGGGTCAGAAGGCATAACGGGGGTAGCGGATATGGTAGTCGAGAATAATGGGAAGAAACATATGGACATGCCATGTACTGGGTACAGAAGGTAACCGGGACGGCAGAAAACTAAGTGGTGTGATGAGATCGAGAAATTCGCAGGCATAGAATGCAGTCAGTATGGAGTCAGTTGACGCCGATGGTGTCGTTCCTGAGGAGTTTCACGTTATCGCTGGAGCTGAGTGGCTGTCTATAGCGACAGAAACACCATTTGATTTTGGTGGTCACTGCACGCCGCTCGCCGAGCCCAGAATGCTGCGGAGTGAAGCATAGGCGACAACTGCGGAAGTTCGGCTTAACGAACGGGCAGTTAGAGCTTCAAGCTTTGCACGGCGTCTACGGGCTTGCGCATGTGTGCGGCGTATCCGAATATTCGGCTTAACCAGGCTTTTCTTAACGAGGGCCCACACAAAATTAGGTGCCATTATCCTGCCCTTGTGCCCTATACACTTAAATTTTGCCATTGTCGAGGGACAACCGTACAAATAGGAACACATGCTATATGTGAGCGAAAAACAGGAAAGCTCCCATTAACCCCAACGACCAGACACGTGCTGCTTGCCCCCTCCACCCACTCCTACCTCAACCTCTCAATTTCTGGGTGGCTGGCAAACGTCGCCAGCGCAACAAATTAGGGATACATGGCCGCCTTTAATGGAGGAAGCAATGCTGAAGACGACCAGCGAGCCTTTTGAAAAGGAGCTCAAATATAGCATCCACATGAAACCATAATTTTATTTTCTTGTTCTTGCCGGTCGAGACCGCGGTCGGCCTCGGCCTCTTATTTTCGTGACACAGACACCGACTAATGAATACGCATACACACGTTCCATAAATGCTTAAAAAGAAAAAAAAAAGACTCGGGTAAGTGCGATATAAAGTGTTCCAGAAAGGCGCCGCTTGAAACGAACGACACTAGAACCTACGGGCCTACACACCACACTGCGTGAATTATTCGCAGCGATAAGAGAAAAAAAAAATCACTCTTGCACCAAATAACCCTAGGTGGTCATAATTAATCCGGAGTCCCCCACCGTGCCTCCTATTCAGATCATGGTTTTGGCCCACTTAAAACCCCGGACTTTAAGTAAACTACTGGACCAGAGCCACCGTTTCAAACAGCGCGCGAGGACAACGCGACACGGCCCCGTGTCAGCACAGTCTCTTTTTCGTCCCTCGTTAGTTCTCCCAGTAACACTGCTCGCAAACTGCAGCGAATTTAGTATATGCCCCATTAATGACTCCGCACCATAATGTTTAGGAAGATTTACGTCGAGATGCGTGCGTCGAAAGCGATATCTTGGCGTCAGCGCCCACGGGCTGCCATAGCTGATGATGAGCCATCACGACTTGTAGGCTGCTTCTCTTTCGTTTACCTTAAAGGGATCGCTGATATGGCCAGTAGGTATAACATCAGTACACCGTATGGGGGAGAGCGCGGAGCGCGAACCGCAACAACATGGACGATCGTCCTTGTTTGTCGCGTCATGAAGTCGTACCACTCCACGGCCCCGCGCATAGTTTACCTTGCACCGAGGCAAGTGCAATCGGACGCAAGGGCGAATGCCGCCACGCCACGCTAACGGCGGTAGCCGCGAGTTCATGTGCACCGGTAATAAGGCACGTCCTCCTCCTCACCCGCACCGTGCACAACGCCGAGCGGTCCGCTGACGCAAAAGAACGGCGACGGCGTAAGTAGGCGAGATAAGCGAACGGAACTGCTGCGTGTGTGTGCTCGCACCCGGAGAAAAAAAAAAAAACCCTTCCTTCGCGTTCCCGCAGCGGTGGTCATCGATAAGGCGACTACTACCGCATTTACTGGAATGTAGGCCGGTACGTTTGAGGCAAACCTTTCGCGGAGATCCCCGCCGGGTTTTGTTGACCGCGGCTGATACTGTCTTGCCGAATAGTTCGCACGTAGGATAGCGCTGGCACGACGAATACGCTTAGCAACATCTGTACTACTACTACTACTACTACTACTACTACTACTACTACTACTACTACTACTACTACTATTACTGCTACTACTGCTGCTGCTGCCAGCTCTCTTCTCTACGGAATCACGCAGCGAAACAACGAGCTGCACGTAACCTTCACTGCAAAAGATATGAACCTTCAAGCTCATGACTGACTCCTTTATAGAAGCAAATCTTTCTGCACCTTCTTGCCCGTATTTTGGGGAGTACATGCTGCGTCGGCTTCTTGCCGGGTAAGATGAGCCGGTCCTCGCTGGAGGTTGCAAAGGTTCGAGGAGTTACTCAGAGAGTTCACACGGCGCTCCAGTGCAACACGCGTTCGACATGCTTCCGCACTTCGCTTGGTAATTATGGCCTAGACGATAATGCGAGCATTCAGAAAGGGCACCATCTACAACGCTACAAGCGCAATTGAGGAGACTGCACAGCGGGAAGGACCCAGTGACAAACAATCCAGCGATGTCTATGAAGACAACGAGCGAACCTTTCATAAACTGTTTTTGCAGTCGAATGCACCCACCCTTTATTTTTTCCTCGTTGGGCTTTACATTCGCGCAGCTGTTTATTATTATTATTATTATTATTATTATTATTATTATTATTCCTAATTTCGCGAGTCGGCCCGGAGTAGAGACCGGCATATATTCGAGTAAATACGGTGTAATGAAACGGGCACTCCGCACGGTGAGCACGCCGCGCGAAACGGCACTGCGACTTTATCCCCGGTTTCTTTCCAAGCGTACGAGGCGTGCGCGTCTCGCGATTACGAGACGCGTGCATGTCGAGCAATATCGCCCACGTTGACCTCGAAACTGCCACCGGACTAACGAGGTATAACCCGGCGATTACGAATAACGACGATTGATACATGAAACTCGTGGTAGAGGTCAAGCCGCACGCACACTCGCAGGCGCACCTACGTATGCGCAGACGGTGCGGGAAGGATCGTATTCTTGGGAGAGGCGGTGAGCACGGGTGTCTGTTCCAGACAGATATTGGCACTTCGGCTAAATCGGGTTTTCAAGCGGCTGTCTTCGCAGCTACGCGGCGGTAAGCAATCAACGCTGAGTGAGGCAGATTTATGTGACGCGAAAACGTGTTTTAACTGCGTAAGCAGATCAGGGGCCGAATCTTAAAGCGGTTCGGTTGGGGAACCGTTCTTTTGGCCTCACCTGATTGGCCAAAATTTTGATTACGTCACAGGTCGTCAGAGGCAGCGGGGCGCTGTCGCAATTTTCGAATACGTCACGAATACGTCAATCATCTTCAAAGCGAACCGGTCGTAGGAACCGGAGAAGGGGTAGTCCGCTTTGGGTTCCGTTGGTGTGGCTTGGCTGTTGGCTTGTGACCCTGGCCGCGCGCGCCGGTCGCGCGCCCCCGGAGACGCGCGGGCGTCGCGCGCGCGTGCGTTGGTTGCTTCGGAGGCTATTACTTGCCTTCGTCGTCTGCTTGGCGTTGCTCTTTCGGTGTCGACCACGGCTGGAAATGCGATACGCTTTCGAAGAAGTGACGGATAATGAGTTGCACCGCCCTTTCTGGCATTCTAAGTAGACCTTTTGCAGGCTACGCTATCAAATGGAGGAGACTCGGGTGCAAGCGTACGAGTGGCCATTCCACGCAGAGGAAGGGATATTGCGCGCTGCGGTTCATCGCCGCCGGCTTGCAGCTCCCAGAGCTCAGTCGGACGCGAAGCATTAATCGGAATAGCCTAGATCTCTGCTGCCGGCATTGTCCACAAAGTTGCTCTCGCAATTACTGTGTTGGCCGGTTGAAGGGCTGGGTCAGCTTTGCCGTGACTTCAGCTTCAAAGTCAATGCCAAGGAGATATTTGCATGGTGAGATCGAATTCCCAGTGCTATCGCCAGTGTGAATAGCTCGCAGATCGCCGTTCAGCAGTCAGAAGGGTTCAACCTAGGCTGGTTCAGCGCTTCCTTCGTTCGGCTGATAAAACTATACAGTCAGGACGGGAAGGTATTGTGGAGCTCTCTTATTTGGCTTGCCTTTTTTCTCTAGTTCGGGAGTGCCATACTTTGTTTCTCAATTTCACGGCACAGCGCACACCGTCAGCACCACACTCTTCGGTTTGACTTCGCGCAGGCAATGCAGGGCCCGTATACCGTAATGTTCGATTCAAGTTCCACTGCTTCTATCACGCGACGCGCCGTGGGGCAGATCGCAGGGATAGCGGCAGCGCGGCGGCGAGCGAGTCATGTCCGAGCCGATGACGAAGGACGAAAAAAGAAGGAAAATTGACATAGTCGGCTCGTAAAGGTGTCCCTAAGAACCAGTTCACGGTTTTGTCGTGCTAGCTACTTGAGAAGTGCTGGTAGTGCGTTCCTATTGCATGCATCGTGCGAGCTCCTGGTAGCAGACGACATAGCCCTGCGCTCTGCCAACTCCGTGGCCAACTCATTTACGCTTACGATACCGCCTGTGGGCTGAGAATGAAAGAGAATGACATTAATAAATTACTTCTGCATTGCGTAAACGCCCGACACCACAAGTTTATCTTTCAAAACTTGGCGTATAATATTTAATTTATATTTTACATTCATTTAGCAAGCAGAAACATTCTGCAATTCCTCGATTAGCTCGTCATATAATGACGTACACTTCAGAGGTGGCACCCTCTCATCTATTGGTCGCGTACTCCCCTTCTTCCACCGCCGGCTTGGGAGTGACACATCTAATGACGTAAGCGGCGAAGCGGACGGTTCATATTTCGAACCGTTATAAGATTCGGCCCCAGAGCACAGCTCTTTGGCGCCCGCTTCTGCCTCTCGCGGCGCCGTCATCCCTCGCCGTAACCAAGGTCACCATCCGCGCGCTGCTCTAGCTGTGCTAAAGTCCCTTGATAATTTGAAAGTAACGACACTCTTTGAACTCTGCCGCCGCCGCGCGACCTCCTCGCCTCCTCCTCGCCCCTAGTGCGTTCCCCCCGCGGCAACCAGTTCTGCCCCCGTTTTTTCTGCACGCCGATTGGTCTCCTTGCCGTTGCCCTTGGAAACGCGCGTATCTTGGGTTTTGCTTGTGTTTTTCTTTTTCGTTCGCGCCATTTTCCTCCTGAGCACGGCTGGCTCGGCGCTTTAGCTCGGCGTAGCGAACGTTCTACGCCATGTTTCCTGCTCTCTGTGCTAGCGCTATGCCGGGCTGTTGCGCATATAACTGCAGCAAGAAGCCTCAAGATGACTATGCGTTTTTTATGATACCACAAAGAAAGCGTGACCGCTTGCGCAGGAAGCAGTGGCTGCGTGACATTGGCCGAAAGAACTTTATTCCGACAAAGAACAGCGTTGTTTGCGAGCTGAGGCGTCTTTCTTAGAGCTCGTAGCGCAGCATCCCGTAATGCTGCATTTTTTTTCGTTCTTCCTGCCTGCTCACCAGCGCTTTTGTTGCGGTTGTCCTCAGTATGCTTAATATTCCCCTCGCACGTCGCTAACTGTTGTTATTCAGTCGGAAGTGCAGCATTATAGATTCTGCTTTGCGCCCTGAAAAAATTAGTGGCAAATATACCCGTATATTGCAGGTGACAAGCGTTAGCTAGTCAACGTTGAGTTGTTTTTTTTTAGTTTTAAGGAGGCTTTTAGATCTCTATATTTCAAGGTCGCGTTGTAAACTGGAAGTATTACGTGACCCAAGGAAGGCCAGAGGGGACCCAAAGCATGTCCACTCCTGTAGAAGAGAATGATTACCCAAGCTAATTAATGAATCGTTAGTTGTTGACATAAGGTGGATTAGGGAGGATTAAGGTTGATTAGAGTGTATTAAAGAAGATTAAGGTGGATTGGATTGCATTATGAAGGATTAAGATGCATCAATAAAGATTAAGGTGCGTGGAGGAGGATTAAGGCGGATTATGGTGGATTAAGGTGAAGTGTTGATGAAAGGGTATTAAAACCGATTAGGGTGGATTAGGGTCATGAACTAGGATTAGGGAGGATAAAGGTGGATAAAGGAATATTAAGGTCGATTAATGTAGATTAAGGTGAATTAGGGTTGATAAAGGAGGATTAAGACCGATTAAAACCTTAATCTACCCTAGTCCATCCAAATCGGTCTTAATCCTCCTTTATCAACCCTAATTCACCTTAATCTACATTAATCGACCTTAATATTCCTTTATCCACCTTTATCCTCCCTAATCCTAGTTCATGACCCTAATCCACCCTAATCGGTTTTAATACCCTTTCATCAACACTTCACCTTAATCCACCATAATCCGCCTTAATCCTCCTCCACGCACCTTAATCTTTATTGATGCATCTTAATCCTTCATAATGCAATCCAATCCACCTTAATCTTCTTTAATACACTCTAATCAACCTTAATCCTCCCTAATCCACCTTATGTAAACAACTAACGATTCATTAATTAGCTTGGGTAATCATTCTCTTCTACAGGGGTGGACTAGGGTAGATTAAGGTGGATTAGGGACCATGGAGCTGGATTAGGCTTGATAGAGGTGGATTAGGGTGTATTAAGGTAGATTGGGACTATTAGGCAGGATAACGTTGGATTAAGGTGCATAAATAAGGATTAAGGTGGATGGAGGATTAAGGCGGATTATGGTGGATGCGGATTGATAAAGAGAATTAAGACCGTATATGGTAGGCTAAGGTGCATTAGATGCGATGTACGTTGATTAGGTTGTATTAAGGTGGATTGGGAGTACTAAGCTGGATTAAGGTGGATGAATGAGCATTAAGGTGGATTAGGGTGGACTAAGGTGAAATAGGGTTCATTGAGTATTAAGACCGATTAGACTACCACAATCCTCCTAATGCACATTAATCCACTGAATCCACATTCATAGACCTAAATCCGCCTTCATTCACTTTAATCCACCATAATCCACGAGAGTCCTCCTTAATGCACCCTAATCCACCTTCATCGACCTTAATCTACTCTAACCCTCTTTTTTGCACTTTAATCCTCCTTAATCAACCCTGCTGCCTCCTCATTCACTTTAATCCACCCTAATCCACTATAATCGTCCTTAATGCACCTTAATCCCCATTCATTTACCTTAGTCCACCCTAATCCTCCTTAATCCACCCTTATCCTCCTTCATTAACTTTAATTCACTTTAGCCAACCTAATCCTTAATGCACCTTAATCCTTCTTAATCCACCCTCATCCTCCTTCATGCACTTTAATCCACCCTAATCCACCATAATGGTCCTTAATGCACCTTCATCCACCCTAATCCACCTTCATCGACCTTAATCCAACCTTGTCCTCCTTTATGCACCTTAATCCACTTTCATCAACTTTAATCCACCTTAACGCTCCTTAATACACCCGAATTCATCTTAATCCAATCACTAATCATCATTACTTTGCTAATCATTAATCATCTGCTATGCGCGGCTGCAAATGCTTTGGTTCGCTTCCTGCCTTTCTTCGGTCACGTGATATTCTCTGTAGCTCACAACGGGACCTTGAAACAGAGGTCGAAGGCTTTCGCTTAATGAACCACGTACAAAGGGATGTGTCACAAGCAATACTAGATCAGACGCATGAAGTAAAGCATCTGATCATGTGGCAGAAAAATTGTCTGGAGCATAGAACTCGCCACAAAGCTCCCTTTACATCGGTATACCCCGTTCATACGGCTTTAAGAAAAAAACCAACCTCCTCATAAACGTTGCCTTCAGCATTATCGATGCTGTTATTAGCATTTCTCAAAATTTTGAACCCCAGTGGGGCGCGCAACTGGCCCAAAAGAACACGCCTCCATAGAATCCTGCGGCCCGTCCGCGGGAGCCCAGGAGGATTAGCGTGCCGTGCGCAGCCGGCGGGTGAGGAGAATCGAGGAGGAAAGCGCCGTGAGGAGGAGAGTGTCGCTACTTTCAAATTATCAAGGGGCTTTAAGCTGTGCGCGCTCCTGCTGCCACCTCTCGCGCGCGGCGCGAGTCTTGCTCTCCCCTTGTCCTCTAAAGCCGGGTCACGTGTTCTCGCCTATCCTCTCGCCCCTTTCCTCCGCACAGCGCCGTTGCGGTTACTCTCGCCACTACCGTCCACTCCGCCCTCGCTGGCCCTTCAGCCGCTGTTGCGGCACTGCCGCGGTGCCGGCGGCGGGCGTTGGTTGCCGCCTCGCGCATTGCCCACGGCTCTCCGCTCCTCCGTCTCCGCGTCGCGTGGCTGTACGGCTCCCAGCCATGTCTCTCGCTTCCCCGTTTGCGGGGCGCGTTCCTCAGTGGCGTTTGTTGCTTCTGGCAGTGCTTGCGCCTGGCTGTCCTCCTGCCTCCACTCTTGCTCTATACCTACCCTTACCTGGCGCAGTGCCGTTGCGGTGACTCGAAAGACAGTTAAGGCGTAAATATAGTCCGACGTAACGCACGCGCGCGCTCGCGCACGCTACGTTACGTTGGCGAAAACAACTTCTATAGTCCGACGCACTGCAGCGCCGACGTGACCGGCGGCTGCCAGCGCGCCCCGACGGGCTCGGCGCAAATTTGGCTCCTGCTCCATTCGCGCGCCAACGCCGCTGACCGCGTCGACCCACAATGCATTGCGCGCGAAGAAAAAGGCGCCAACACAACTCCGCAGACTGCTCTTGCGGACGGCGCGCGACTTGGCGAGCGTTCTGCGCATGCTCCGAAGATAGCAGCCGACGGCGCGCGCGTTGAAGTATAGAGGGGATGGCATCTCGGCTGGCGCAGCGCAACCGACGTAGCGTGACTGACTGCGAAAGACGCTCGCCCTCGCGCCGATAACGTCGGACTATAAACGTGTCTTTATAGCGTTTCATCCCCTTACTGCTAGTTCCCGCCCCAACCCTGCGCGGCCACATTGAGACCTGTGTGAGAGTGAATGAGTGTGTGACCTCTACTGAATACCCCTGTTCTCCACCCGTTTCCTCATCCCACCTCAGAAGAAACATTAAATAATAATTCCTAATCTCCCCCCCCCTCTCCGTGGCAGTTACACACCGTAATATGGCGTGATGACGCGTCGCCGGAGCGCAGGCTCGATAGCGGCGGATCGCGGAGTGTGCTGCGCAATCGGAACCATTTCCGTTCGGCACTGCGTGTTGCGTATGCGGTTGACTGATGCAACAAGGCAGCAGCTGCGCTCAAACGTCGCATTACCAAGAAGCACAACTGTCGGCCAATTTTTTATGCTTACCCAACGAGGACATTTGTCCGTCACGTAAGACTTTGAAATTGATTTTATTCATTATAGATTACAGGTTGTAAAAACAAATAATATACAGAAGGAGGTCCCATAGTCAATGACTGTATCGGGACCTCCTGTTATTTATAAAAATGCGCTTTCTAAAGCAACGAATTGAACTACATTAAAATCATATATAAGCAAACATGGAAGAAAGTAAGTACTGGAGAATGCAAAACAAGATTACGAGTTAGTTACAAGAAATCTAACGAAGGAAATTATACAATTATACAATAAGACGAATCGCTATAGAGAAAATAATGTTTAGAAAATAATGTACAGTTTCCCTGAAGGCCTTATTGAAAGATTTGGTGATGGTTGAATAAAAGCCGCCTCTATCAGGAACGTTCCGATTTTGCGAAAATTTCATGCCAGACACACCACATCCCCTTTGCGTTTCAGTGGTCGCGACGTCTGCCTTCCGATGGAGGCGTTCCTTCGCCGACCGAAATGCCACCGATCTATGAGGGCTCATGCGCTTCACGTTACGCAACACAGGCAGATAATGAGTGGGTGGTTTGATAAGGATGAGGAGTGATAATGGGTTATATCGGTGTCATTGCAGTTGATAATGGATCGCTGCGGATGGACAACGTCTTAAAGAGCGATAAGGGCTTATAATGGTCGGCTCAATTCTGATAATGTTAACAAGCCCTGATAACAGTTCATAAAAAAATTTAATTATGGGGTCTTATGTGCCAAAATCACTATCTGATTTTGAGGCACGCCCTACTAGGGAGAGTCCGGAAATTTGGACTACCTGGGGTTCTTTAACGAACGGTTGATAAGGGTCGGATGTTTCTGGCTTCCGCAATCGCGTCCGCCGCATGCAGACAGCGAAACGTGTGGCCTTCGAGACCCGTTTCCGTCACTCGGACACAACCGTCGCCGGGGCGCGGATTTGCAAACCGTGAACCTACATCAAACGCATTTTCACATCGAGGAAAATAATAAGAACCTTTTCACCTTTAGTTCGGGTCATGGAGGTCACATTTCTACAAAAGCGCACCAACGAAATTTTCTTCGGGCTACAGCAAATTTATTACGGCAATTATTTATTTGGCAATTTGCTGAACTATCCTCCACTGGGGAAAACTCGCTCCAGCGTTTCAAAAAACAAGCTACTACAGGCTGTGCGCCAAGTTTCCCGCACACAAATCAGAACTTACAGGCACCAAGCTCAGCGTAGCGCACATATACAATGCGTTGGGCAAAACAGGGTCCTTTCTGGCCTTTCCGGCCATTGCTGACTGTGGCTGCTGCAGTCCTGGCGTACAGACGAGAGCGGCCACCTCCCGTATAGCAAGTGCGCGCGCCAATTTCCATTAAGCCACGTACAGATGCTACTATATGGTTCCCTCAAGTATACAGAAAGACCTTGCTACTAGTAACTCTCTACTAAAACCGGTTCTGGGCACAGGATTTCTGTTGCATTTATACAGCTGGCCCATTCCAAGGTCTAATGCCGCTAATTGGGATGTACGTGTGCTCTAAAGTAAAGAGCTCGAAAGTTGATTAGTAAATTTTTACTGATTAGCTAACATAAGTGTATTCTGCCTTGTAAGCATGTGTCTGCCTCTAGAAATGATGCAGTTGATATGACGGAATTTCGGTATCTACAGCGTGATATTCTTGTTGTCTGCTTCACCCCCCCCCCCAAAAAAAAAAGGTTACGGTATACTTATTCTACGAAACCACTTTTCATCGCCTCAGCACTTCCTGACTAAGGCGAAGACGCAGCTGTGAATCAAAAGAAGTAAAGAAGAGACCGTGAAGGTGACCGGCTAGCGACTGCATCCAAATTCCGCTTCAGGTGCTCCGCCCGCTGCCATGAATGAATGTTCCACCTCGCAAACCACTGAATAGATCCGCCTCATATGTCGGGGACCGCGGAGGAGTGATGCCGGAAGATTCAGACAGCTCGCTCCACTGCGCCCTCAAGATTCAATCTCACGAATCTGAGTGGCACGTTGCCGGAAACGGCGAACGCGCACCCCCCTTTCATTTTATTTTCTTGCTTATTTAGAAATGTTTTCATTCCGCAGTGACAAACGTCGCACTTTGGTACCCGCTAATCGCGAAGCGACATTTGTACACCGTCACTGTCGACCCAGGGCGGGCTTCCTCTCCACAGAAAACCAGCTTCGCCTAAAGCCGCAAACACGTGACGCGCGCGTTTCCGACGCGGGCGTCCGGTGCGATTTAGCGTGTCGAACCTGCACATCCGTTCATTACGACAGCCGCCCTGATTTCGAGCACCCGGGGGACCTTTAACGCGCACCCAAACCTAAGCACGCGAGCGTTTTCGCTGACATCGAAACGCGGCCCGCTGCGGCAGGACGTCGAACCCGCGACCTGGAGCTCGGCAGCCAACGCCGTAGCCTCTGTGCCAACGTGGCGGTCCTTGCTAAAATTGGGCGCCTTTCGATTGAAGCTCATCAGAAGGTCTACTGCCAGCAATTAAATGTCAGCGCAAACAGAACACACAGTTCCTCGACGGATTTTGTAACGAGGGCACCGCACAGCCTGACCGAGTTCGCACGAACATACTGGCTTCGGTGCATCGAATTCATTTGAGACTGCACGGTACAGTGCGTCATTGCGTCATGAACGCGTGTCGACTCAAAAGCCAACCGCAACTGAATTTCGGACAGTGTAAAATCCATTGTTTAGGATAGTCTAAACAAACACAGGGTGTCCTATCTATAATGAGCAAAGTTCTTAGAAAAAATTCAAAGGCATCGATAATGCTACGTGAATAAAACGAAGTGCATTTTTATTTAGAGTCTCCTTGAGAAACCGACCGTTTAGTCCCTGACATGCGATTATATAAAGTAATTATCAAGAATCGTAAATATTGCTGTTGTAAAGATGTCGATGAGGCTGTTGTAGAAAATCACGCAGAGAGGTCAAAATGAGACCGGAAATCGATGCGATACGAAGAATAGTGCTGGTGACCTGGCTGTAAAGCATGGCTTGGGGTTCCACAAGGCGTTACCAGGTGGACAAACGTATACGTGCGAAAGGCAAGCAGTCAACCAGTGCCGGTCCTGTATGTGCTTCCTCCCGCGTCCTTCTTGCGCGGTTTCGAAAAACGAACGTTGATGAACTCGCCCCGCTGTCAATTCTGCTTGAACCTGTACAGTGTACTAGACCATTTTTACGCGCCGCTTCCATTGCAACGCGGCTGCCGTTAACAGAAAGCCATGGTCAGTGTGCCACTGCGGCGATTACTTTGTCGGCTGACCGATGTTAAGCTCGCACTGCTTATCTCAGAACTGAATTGTCAACTATATCGACCACTGCTTTAAAGCAATAAAGGCCCGCTTAAGTGAGCGGCCACATTTCCAAACGTAAATTTTCTTGCAGAAAACTGACTTTTCTGCTTTTTTTACATTTTGTGTATGCCCGATCTTCCTATCAACATTAGTTTAAGAGTTACAACGAGTTTTCCAACCCACACTCTCGTACTGCGAGGCCAAAACTCCATTGCACTGATTCCGAAAAGCAGTAACATTTCTTTCATATAAATATTATTCAAAAACATCTTTTCATTTTGCGCTTTCTGTAGCATTAAAGGGTATTTTTGTACTTAAGCATTTCTTATTCTTTTAAAACCACCAGAAAACGGCGACAAGGTCTCTATGGCTTCTAAGTGTTTTCGACATCTTTCACATTAAACATTTGTTTATGTTCTTCCAAAACAAAAGTTTGCTCCACCTCATGTTACCCCCCCCCCCCCAAATCTAGATCACTTCTAAATGAATAATCCGAAATCAAATTTTGCACACTCATTCCTCGAACAGAAGTGCCTATAAAGAACTAGGACAAAAGAATTTATGCAATATTTTTGAAGACAGCAAGACACCGCACACGGTATGGTCCATTTGTGCATCGTACTACGCCAGGTTAGTTACTTCAGCGTACGTATTTGCGTGAAGACCATCGCGAAAATCGCGAATGTGTTGAACATGTTTGCTCCACTCAAACGTAGAGTTGACCTTTGCCTTGCAAGCCTGCTTAATTCTTTCCAGCGACATCGAACAAAATCCAGGTCCCTCTAACAAAAAAAAATTAAAATAAATTATGGGGTTTTACGCGCCAAAACCACTTTCGGATTATGAGGCACGGCGTAGTGGGGCACTGCGGAAATTTTGACCACCTGGGGTTCTTTAACGTGCACCTAAATCTAAGTACACGGGTGTTTTCGCATTTCGCCCCCATCGAAATGCAGCCGACGTGCCCGGGATTCGATCCCGCGACCTCGTGCTCCGCAGCCTAACGTCCCTCTAACAACGACGTATTAGCAACAGTTCTTGCTACTATTCAAGGGATAGAATTAGGCCAAGACCAAATACGCAACGACATCATCATCACCATCATCATCATCAGCCTGGTTACGCCCACTGCAGGGCAAAGGCCTCTCCCATACTTCTCCAACTACCCCGGTCATGTACTAATTGTGGCCACGTTATCCCAGCAAACTTCTTAATCTCATCCGCCCACCTAACTTTCTGCCGCCCTGTGCTATGCTTCCCTTCCCTTGGAATCCATTCCGTAACTCTTAATGACCATCGATTATCTTCCCTCCTCATTACGTGTCCTGTCCATGCCCCCCCCCCCCACATTCCTTTTTCTTGATTTCAACTAAGATATCATTAACTCGCGTTTGTTCCCTCACCCAATCTGCTCTTTTCTTATCCCTTAATGTTACACCTATCATTCTTCTTTCCATAGCTCGTTGCGTCGTCCTCAATTTAAGTAGAACCCTTTTCGTAAGCCTCCAGGTTTCTGCCCCATACCTGAGTACTGGTAAGAAACAGCTATTATATACTTTTCTCTTGAGGAATAATGGCAACCTGCTCTCATGATCTGAGAATGCCTGCCAAACGCACCCCAGCCCATTCTTATTCTTCTGATTATTTCAGTCTCATGATACGCATCCGCAGTCACTATCTGTCCTAAGTAGATGTATTCCCTTACCACTTCCAGTGCCTCACTACCTATCGTAAATTGGTGTTCTCTTCCAAGACTGTTAAACATTACTTTAGTTTTCTGCAGATTAATTTTTAGACCCACCCTTCGGCTTTGCCTCTCCAGGTCAGTGAGCATGCATTGCAGTTGGTCCCCCGAGTTACTAGGCAAGGCAATATCATCAGCGAATCGCAAGCTACTAAGGTATTCTCCATTAACTCTTATCCCCAATTCTTCCCAATCCAGGTCTCTGAATACCTCCTGTACACAGGCTGTGAATAGCATTGGAGAGATTGTATCTCCTTGCCTGACGCCTTTCTTTATTGGGATTTTGTTGCTTTCTTTATGGAGGACTACGGTGGCTGTGGAGCTGCTATAGATATCTTTCCGTATTTTTACATACGGCTCGTCCACACCCTGATTCCGCAAGGCCTCCATGACTGCTGAGGTTTCGACTGAATAAAACGCTTTCTCGTAATCAATGAAAGCTATATATAAAGGTTGGTTATACTCCGCACATTTTTCTATCACCTGATTGATAGTGTGAATATGGTCTATTGTTGAGTAGCCTTTACGGAATCCTGCCTGGTCCTTTGGTTGACGGAAGTCTAAGGTGTTCCTGATTCTATTTGCAATTACCTTAGTAAATACTTTGTAGGCAACGGACAGTAAGCTGATCGGTCTATAATTTTTCAAGTCTTTGGCGTCTCCTTTCTTATGGATTAGGGTTATGTTAGCGTTTTCCAAGATTCCCGTAAGCTCGAAGTCATGAGGCATTGCGTATACAGGGTGGCCACTTTCTCTAGAACAATCTGCATACCATCCGTCAATAAATCTGCTCTTACCTGATCCTCCCCAGCTGCCTTCCCCTTTGCATAGCTCCCAAGGCTTTCTTTACTTCTTCAGGCGTTACCTGTGGGATTTCGAATTCCTCTAGACTATTCTCTCTTCCATTATCTTCACTGGTACGGTATAAATCTCTAAGAACTCCTCAGCCACTTGAACTATCTCATCCATATTAGTAATGATATTGCCGGCTTTCTCTCTTAACGCCTACATCTGATTCTTGCCAATTCCTAGTTTCTTCTTCACTGCTTTTAGGCTTCCTCGATTCCTGAGAGCATGTTCAATTCTATCCATATTATACTTCCTTATGTCAGCTGTCTTGAGCTTGTTGATTAACTTCGAAAGTTCTGCCAGTTCTATTCTAGCTGTAGGGTTAGAGGCTTTCATACATTTGCGTTTCTTGATCAGATCTTTCGTCTCCTGCGATAGTTTACTGCTATCCTTCCTAACGTAGTTACCACCGACTTCCATTGCACACTCCTTAATGATGCCCACATGATTGTCGTTCATTGCTTCAACACTAAGGTCCTCTTCTTGAGTTAAAGCCAAATACCCGTTCTGTAGCTTGATCTGGAATTCCTCTATTTTCCCTCTTACCGGTAACTCATTGATCGGCTTCTTAGGTACCAGTTTCTTCCGTTCCCTCCTCAGGTCTAGGCTAATTCGAGTTCTTACAATCCTATGGTCACTGCAGCGCACCTTGCTGAGCACGTCCACATCTTTTAAGATGCCAGGGTTAGCGCAGAGAATGAAGTCTATATCATTTCTAGTCTCGCCGTTCGGGCTCCTCCACGTCCACTTTCGGCTATCCCGCTTGCGGAAGAAGGTATTCATTATCCGCATATTATTCTGTTCAGCAAACTCTACTAATAGCTGTCCCCTGCTATTCCTAGTGCCTATGTCATATTCCCCCACTGCCTTGTCTCCAGCCTACTTCTTGCCTACCTTGGCATTGAAGTCGCCTATCAGTATAGTGTATTTTGTTTTGACTTTACCCATGGCCGATTCCACATCTTCATAGAAGCTTTCGACTTTCTGGTCATCATGACTGGATGTAGGGGCGTAGACCTGAACAACCTTCATTTTGTACCTCTTATTAAGTTTCACAACAAGACCTGCCACCTTCTCGTTAATGCTATAGAATTCCTGTATGTTACGAGCTATATTCTTATTAATCAGGAATCCGACTCCTAGTTCTCGTCTCTACGCAAGGCACCGGTAGCACAGGACGTGCCCGCTTTTTAGCACTGTATATGCTTCTTTTGGCCTCCTAACTTCACTGAGCCCTATTATATCCCATTTACTGCCCTCTAATTCCTCCAATAGCACTGCTAGACTCGCCTCACTAGATAACGTTCTAGCGTTAAACGTTGCCAGGTTCATGTTCCAATGGCGGCCTGTCCGGAGCCAGGGATTCTTAGCATCCTCTGCTGCGTCGCAGGTCTGACCACCGAAGTGGTCAGTTGCTTCGCAGCTGCTGGGGACTGAGGGCCGGGGTTTGATTGTTGTGTTCATATAGGAGGTAGCGGCCTAGTACTGCACCAGGGTGGCCAATCCTGCTCTGGTGAGGGAGTGCGTTACCGATTCTGATCACCGGGATCAGGCCACACTCCAGGCCTGTATATGCAATTTTATCAACACGCGGATTTTTTTTTCAATCCGGTGGAATATTGCGCCGCACCGGGATTCGAACCACGGACCTCTTGTACGCGAGGCAGGTGTTCTAACTCTACGCCGCCGCTGCACTCTACGACCTACGTGCGCTCAAGAACTGGCAGGCATCGGTTGATGTTGAGCTGAAACAACTGTCCTCGAGAATACCTGCTGTTGGAATGGAAGCAGTGGAAATGAGAAAACAGGTGCATGCAGCATGCGAACCGACCGCTGGTACTTCGGGGGCCCTAAGGCAACAAATCAGGCGAATAGAACTAAGGTGCTAGGACGCTTAAAACCGATTGAGACGATCGAATGTGATCTTCTTTGGCGTACCGGATGATCAAAATGAAACTTGGTATCAGTAGACAAAAAAATTATGAGCCATTCCACTCTGTGAAGGTAGAGGATCAGCGAAGCTCTTTAGCACACAAGGAGGTCACACATAATTTTGAGCAAGCGTACGAACTCATTTATTGTCTTGATAGGTGGTCATCGTGAGGAAAGCTACGCACACTCATTTTATGTGTTCATCGGTGGCCATTATTTCACTCGCAACTGCAATCAAATTTAGCAGAAGCGTTGTTGGGCAAGTTGGTTCATTGTATTTGGAAAGATTGGATGCGCTTTCTAGACGATCACAAGGAAGAAGACGCGCCTGTCCCGTCTTCTTCCTTATGATCGTCTACAAAGCGCATCCAATCCTTCCAAATGCAATCACATTCTTTAATAATGTCAAATCCACGCACGTACGCCGCTGGGTTGGGCCGGATCGGTGTGGCATCGCAAGGGTCTGCGACACGGAACGCGTAAACCGCTCCCTTTTCGGTACCGACATCATCCGCAATAATATCACCGACAACGACAACAGGGATAGGTGTCATCGCAGCTAACTCACGCAAAGTGTGTAGCCATGAACCTTACCGGACTATGAGTCATTGCATTTTTTGCCTGCTTACGGGGATATGAGCCATTGATGATGACAGTTTTCGAAATGTTGTTCCTTATGTTGTATTCGTGATTGGAAAGAATTTAAGCACTGTTCGCTTCTCTTTGCTGAGTGCTTTTAGCATCTGCCTTACGGGGCTACGAGCTATTGAATTTTTTACTCGCTTACGGGGGTACGAGCCACTGATGATGATAGTCTTTGTTAAGGGAGAATAAAAATACATGAAACCCTAACTATATACAGCTTCGCTGTAAAAAAGTGGTTGATCTGTGTTCCCGACTGCTCAGCATATCTCTTCAACCATCCCAAATCGAATGCGACCATAGGCTTGGTCAATACCGCACTGAAATGTCTCGGCATATTATAGTGAAGTTTGCGTTCTGCAAAGACAAGCAACATATTTTGGAACAGGTGAAAAGATTCAAAGGCTTACAGTTCTCCGTACGGGAGCATTTTTCATCACAGACGCAGTTAGCCAGAAGAAAGAATGTTGACTGGCTGCGCATTGACAACATTTAACATTGTTTACGCTTATGATCCAACTTCTGACATAGTAATACAATCTTCTAGATAGCTAACGTAGATACCCAGCTTTTCGTCCAAGCGCACCCAGCTTTGTTCGTATCTATGTATGTATGTATGGCTGCGCTTTAAAACCACGGCGCTGCAAGTTTGCTTCAGAGACTTTCCTTTCCTTCCCTCTTCTCCGCCCTTAAACTGGCTCTCTTAACTACTACACGCACAGACAAAGCCACAGCGCGCGCTTTAGATCCTATAGATGAGATGAATATTTACAATTATTATTAGGGTTATAATTATATTCGAGTGCTGATTGCCGTGTTATATTTTGCTAACGAAGCTTCCCCTCAAGACTAAATAATGTAAGGCAGTTTGTCGTGTGCGTATCATGGACACGCATGCTTATACCGCCTTCCGTTTCCCTACCACGGTTGCGCTTTAAAACCACGGCGCTGCAATATTGCTTTCCTCTCCTTCCTTCTTCTCCGCCCTTAAACTGGCTCTCTTAACTACTACACGCAGAGACAAAGCAACAGCGCGCGCATGCGATCCCATAGATGAGATGAATACATATATATAGAAAAGTATCAGTCATAGCTCTCGTAGTATAGCCTTCTGAGCCGTTTCCTTTTTCTTTTTTTTTCTTTGAAAGAAGTCCTATTAGGGTTATTATAATTACACGAAGGTATTTCGCCCTCGGCAGCAGCAGTACTTGAGATAGCTATTCCGGCGGCTAGCTTCCCACGCTATGCGTGCCGCCCTCGCACCTGTTTAAGCTTTTTCCTAGACGCTAGAGCTATACAATGACCGCGCAACCTTGAGCGATCGGAAAGCGCGTTTTCCACTCTTGGCCGGCGGAGAGGGGAGACATTGTTCCGGCCGCGAAGCTCTCTACATCTCAGTAAGGTGCCTGGTGGTGGTCTCGTGCTGACGATGCCCTCTCGGTGAGCGCATATTTCCCCCCCTCATCTTTTAAGAGATTCAATACATACAAGCATTTGTCTCGCAAACCAGATTTATTTCAAGGGAATTTCCCACGTCTCAATAATTTCTCTCGTCGTATTCGAGTGCTGATTGCCGTGTTATAGTTTGTTAACGAAGCTTCCCCTCAAGTCAAAATATTTTAAGGCAGTTTTCCTAGTCTATAAAGCCGCTCAAGTCCGCTCTTCTCCTCGGGCGGCAATTTCTCCAAGAAAGTATACCTTCCAACCACTGTCTGTCCAACCACTGTCCAATCGACTGTCGCGGACAACATCAGTCCCTTTCCACATAAGTATGAGGCTCGGAGCAGGAGCTATGGCGCTTGAAAGTAACCGTTAGCTTGACGAACCAACCGACTGAGCTACCTTTCCGGCCAACATTGAAGGATCACGAGTTCAAATCACAAGTTATGTTCCTTCCTCCCCCCCTTTTTTTTCTTTCTTTTTAATGTATTTTCCTTCATTTTATCACTGTACGGAAACCCTCCTAAAAAAAAATTACATATCCTCAATTATGTGTGGCCACACATGTGCAGGTCATAAATACCAGGTTCTCTAGCCGAGTGCCATCCATGCGGTATAACCGAGCTCAGATTGGTCCACCTTGACTGATCAAATAGGACACCACTGTAGGTTAAATGAGGCGTACAACTCCTGCGGGACCCGCCGTGGTTGCTCAGTGGTTATGGCGTTAGACTGCTGAGCACGAGGTCGCGGGATCGGACCCCGGCCACGGCGGCCGCATTTCGATGGGGGCGAAATGCGAAAACACCCGTGTACTTAGAATTAGGTGCACGTTAAAGAACCCCAAGTGGTCGAAATTTTCGGAGTCCTCCACTACGGCGTGCATAATCAGAAAGTGGTTTTGTCACGCAAAACCCCATAATTCAAATTTTAATTTAACTCCTGCGGGGACGGTAGAGTATCCGTCTCCAGTGCAAGAGGACCGTGATTCAAATCCCGGTGCCGCGCAATTCTCCACCGGAAAATACAAAAAAAAAACCGTGTGTTGAGAAAATTGCACAAACAGTCCTGGAGTGCGGCCTGATCCCGGTGACCAGAACCGGTAACGCACTATCTCACCAGAGCAGGATTGGCCACCCTGGTGCAGTACTTGGCCACAACCTCCTATATGAATACAACAATGAAACCCCGGCCCTCAGTTCCCAGCAGCCGCGAAGCAACTGACCACGGCGGCGGTAAGATCTGTGACGCTGCAGAGGGTGCTAAGAATACCTGGCTCCGGACAGGCCGCCATTGGAATCTGAACCTGGCAACGTTTAACGTTAGAACGCTATCTAGTGAGGCGAGTCTAGCAGTGTTATTGGAAGAATTAGAGGGTAGTAAATGGGATATAATAGGGCTCAGTGAGGTTAGGAGGACAAAAGAAGCATATACAGTGCTAAAAAGCGGGCATGTACTGTGTTACCGGGGCTTAGCGGAGAGACGAGAACTAGGAGTCGGATTCCTGATTAATAAGAAAATAGCTGGTAACATACAGGAATTCTATAGCATTAACGAGAGGGTGGCAGGTCTTGTGAAACTTAATAAGAGGTACAAATTGAAGGTGGTACAAGTCTATGCCCCTACATGCAGTCATGATGACCAGGAAGTCGAAAGCTTTTATGAAGACGTGGAATCGGCGATGGGTAAAGTCAAAACAAAATACACTATACTGATGGGCGACTTCAATGCCAGGGTAGGCAAGAAGCAGGCTGGAGACAAGTCAGTGGGGGAATATGGCATAGGCTCTAGGAATAGCAGAGGAGAATTGTTAGTAGAGTTTGCAGAACAGAATAATATGCGGATAATGAACACCTTTTTCCGCAAGCGGGTTAGTCGAAAGTGGACGTGGAGGAGCCCGAGTGGTGAGACTAGAAATGAACTCGACTTCATACTCTGCGCGAACCCTGGCATCATACAAGATGTAGACGTGCTCGGCAAGGTACGCTGCAGTGACCATAGGATGGTAAGAACTCGAATTAGCCTAGACTTGAGGAGGGAACGGAAGAAACTGGTACACAAGAAGCCAATCAATGAGCTAGCGGTAAGAGGGAAACTAGAGGAATTCCGGATCAAGCTACAGAACAGGTATTTGGCTTTAACTCAGGAAGAGGACCTTAGAGTTGAAGCAATGAACGACTATCGCATGGGCATCATTAAGGAGTGCGCAATAGAAGTCGGTGGTAACGCCGTTAGACAGGAAACCAGTAAGCTATCGCAGGAGACGAAAGATCTGATCAAGAAACGCCAATGTATGAAAGCCTCTAACCCTAGAGCTAGAATACTACTGGCAGAACTTACCAAGTCAATCAACAAGCGTAAGACAGCTGACATAAGGTAGTATAATATGGGTAGAATTGAACATGCTCACAGGAACGGAGGAAGCCTAAAAACAGTGAAGAAGAAACTAGAAATAGGCAAGAATCAGATGTATGCGTTAAGAGACAAAGCCGGCAATATCGTTACTAATATGGATGAGATAGTTCAAGTGGCTGAGGAGTTCTATAGAGATTTATACAGTACCAGTGGCACCCACGACGATAGTGGAAGAGAGAATAGCCTAGAGGAATTCGAAATCCCACAGGTAACGCCAGAAGAAGTAAAGAAAGCCTTAGGAGCTATGCAAAGGGGGAAGGCAGCTGGGGAGGATCAGGTAACAGCAGATTTGTTGAAGGAGGGTGGTCAGATTGTTCTAGAGAAACTGGCCACCCTGTATACGCAATGCCTCATAACCTCGAGCGTACCGGAATCTTGGAAGAACGCTAACATAATCCTAATCCATAAGAAAGGGGACGCCAAAGACTTGAAAAATTATAGACCGATCAGCTTACTGTCCGTTGCCTACAAAGTATTTACTAAGGTAATCGCAAATAGAATCAGGAACACCTTAGACTTCTGTCAACCAAAGGACCAGGCAGGATTCCGTAAAGGCTACTCAACAATAGACCATATTCACACTATCAATCAAGTGATAGAGAAATGTGCAGAATATAACCAACCCTTATATATAGCTTTCATTGATTACGATAAAGCGTTTGATTCAGTCGAAACCTCAGCAGTCATGGAGGCATTACGGAATCAGGGTGTAGATGAGCCATATGTAAAGATACTGGAAGATATCTATAGCGGCTCCACAGCCACCGTAGTCCTCCACAAAGAAAGCAACAAAATCCCTATAAAGAAAGGCGTCAGACAGGGAGATACGATATCTCCAATGCTATTCACAGCATGTTTACAGGAGGTATTCAGAGGCCTGGAGTGGGAAGAATTGGGGATAAAAGTTGATGGAGAATACCTTAGGAACTTGCGATTCGCTGATGATATTGCCTTGCTTAGTAACTCAGGAGACCAATTGCAATGCATGCTCACTGACCTGGAGAGGCAAAGCAGAAGGGTGGGTCTGAAAATTAATCTGCAGAAAACTAAAGTAATGTTTAACAGTCTTGGAAGAGAACAGCAGTTTACGATAGGTAGCGAGGCACTGGAAGTGGTAAGGGAATACATCTACTTAGGGCAGGTAGTGACCACGGTTCCGGATAATGAGACTGAAGTAACCAGAAGAATAAGAATGGGCTGGGGTGCGTTTGGCAGGCATTCTCAAATCATGAACAGCAGGTTGCCACTATCCCTCAAAAGGAAAGTGTATAACAGCTGTGTGTTACCAGTACTCACATATGGGGCAGAAACCTGGAGGCTTACGAAAAGGGTTCTGCTGAAATTGAGGACGACGCAACGAGCTATGGAAAGAAGAATGATGGGTGTGACGTTAAGGGATAAGAAAAGAGCAGATTGGGTGAGGCAACAAACGCGGGTAAACGACATCTTAGTTGAAATCAAGAAAAAGAAATGGGCATGGGCCGGACATGTAATGAGGAGGGAAGATAACCGATGGTCACAAAGGGTTACGGACTGGATTCCAAGGGAAGGGATGCGTAGCAGGGGGCGGCAGAAAGTTAGGTGGGCGGATGACATTAAGGCGTTTGCAGGGACAACATGGCCACAATTAGTACATGACCGGGGTAGTTGGAGAAGTATGGGAGAGGCCTTTGCCCTGCAGTGGGCGTAACTAGGCTGATGATGATGATGATGATGATGTATGTAATAGCTTTTGCGACATTCTTTCGCTTTCAGAAAGGTGGTTACAGCCTGGTGTTTGTGATGCTGAAGGTGTATATGATTATACAGAAAAGACAGGATTGGTAAAAGGGGTGATGTTTTTATTGCCGTTAGTAAGCATGTCCATTTTTTTTTATTTTATACTTGAGATTCTATGGGTTGCATTTACGTCCTGCTCATCGAACACCATTGTCGGCATCTGTTATCGCCTGCGCGATTCTCCAATGGAATTTATTCAAGGGTTTCATGACAATATAACGGATGTTACAACTAAATACCCGAAATAAGATATATTTTCGTTTGGAGATTTCAATTTTTTTCTCATGGACTGGACTAACGTGACTTCCGTATCAGACACTTCTAATGAATTCCTTCAACTCGCACTCGAGTTTTCCCTTTGTCTAACTTGTTAACCAACCTACATGCGGCAATAACATTCTAGATCTCATTTTAACGTTTTCCCGGAAGGAGTTGGTCTTCTTTAATGTCAAGATGGGTTCGTTGATCATAGCCACCTTCATGCAACAATTCAAAATCCACAATTCTCACGTCTCTCGACGACCCAGATGCATATCAGGGTCGTCGAGAGACAATGGCGACGTGGGACACGATTCAAGGTAATTGAGAAACTTGCTGCACATCACCTGCGTGGTTGCACACGTACGCGAGCGCGGTGCATAGTAACAAAAAAAAATAAAGAAATCAACGCACGACCCAGTGCTGCAGATCCTTTTTGCACGCTCTAAGCTCCCTCGAACTAGAGATTCACAGTGACAGGCTTACGCAAGCTCAAATGTAAGCCCAAATGAGAAAAAGAGAATGTCGGTGCTTAGTGGGCTCTTTTTCCCACCTGCAGGAAACGTTCAGTTGACTGCGCCATATTATGTTAAATAAAGAACAAAATTAAACAAACGGACAAACACTTACTTTGTGCAACAATATAGCGCAGTGAACAGAACGACAGTGGAAGCCATAATGAGTATTCCTCAGAAAAGTACGTTAATCAGAAAGGGACAGCTTCTGTGATATTTTCACACGTACATTACAACCATTGATAGAGAAGAGCAAGAACTGTTCCACTAAACGAGATGAAAAGGGGTTAACCGAGGGCCCGATTTTTATTAGTCATATCATAAGATGCCAACAAACCCTGACACCAAGGACAACATAGAAGAAATTACTTGTGCCTAATAAATGAAATAAAGAAACGATAAATGAATAGAAATGAAAGTGGACGAAAAAACAACTTGCCGCAGGTGGGGAACGATCCCACAACCTTCGCATTTCGCATGCGATGCTCTGCAAGTTAAATTAAAAACGGGAGCCTCGGTTAACCCCCTTTCTTCTCGTTTAGTACAAAACGAGGGTCTCGAATCCGGCAACATTGACGCCCTCTGGTAGCATGCGTGGGTTTATTGAGCGACTGCCTTCACCCAAAAAGATGATGTTCTCGTGATGCCTGCGGCAGAAAGGATGTTCCACATCCGCCGCCAATGTGTGCGAGTGGCGGCGCCAGCTAACACTCCCAGGGTTCTACTAAGAAACATAAATACCCAAGAAAGTGGATGGGGAAACGGCGCCGCGGTAGCTCAATCGGTAGAACAACAAGAAAAAAACAAAGGACGAAAGAGCGATATCGAAGGTGAGTTTTGAAGCACGAAACGAAACATTGCGTCGAGCCCCGACTAATTATGGAGAGACTCGAACGGGAATACGCAACCGCGACCTAACGACGCGAAGTCGGTTTCTGAGGGAATACTGATATGAATAAAGCGATCTCCACACAAGCGGCATTAAGGCCAGAATACATGGAGCGAACTTTCACGACGAAGTTCGGGCGGCAGAAAATCTGCCGCGGCGCGACGCTGTATGTTCGTCGGGCTGCGCTACATGGAGCGAAGACAGGCCGGCCGCCGCCGGCGAGTCGCTGCGTTGTTATCAGTGTGGCTAGACGAGGCAAATGCGCTGTCGTGAAACATTTGACAAAAAAAAACTTTAACGACAATTATTATCGCTTTTCATTACGGAACACTCTAAAAACGCGTAAAATTTTGTTTAGAAATGATTTCTAGTCTTTTTTATGTGTTTGAGACATTCATTTGCCGATGTAGTTTAAAGAAAGCGGCGATGCAATGCGTTGCGGCAACACTGGGCGGGTTAACAACTTTCGGCTCCTCCAACCACCTCCAACTCCGCGGCTCTGTTCTGTGGCTCAACGCGCGCGCGGCCGAAGCAAGCAGAGCCGAAAGTAGCGCACGTGAGCTTGTCTAACCATGGCTGTTATTAACTTGTTAAATTCCAGCCGCGCCGCTTTGGATGCCATGAATACGAAAAGCGGGAGACCGGCGTGAACGATAGAGCGGGATCGGGATACACGGACAAGCGGGGAAGCCTAGCCGGAAGTCGGGGCGGATAGTGAGACCTGATTGGCTCGCTTTGGGGCGCCGGTCGTTTGCCGCTTCCGGTATCGTCGCCGCCCGACGAACTTTTCTGCGCCAGCTGGATCGGCGGCGAACGACGTTTTCTCCGCCGCCGCGCGTCGCGCGTACGCCGCCGGGCGTCGAACGCCGACTATTCGTCGCATATTCGCTCATGTATTCTGGCCTTTAAAGAGATCAACGGCTGCTAGCGGAGTGAGAAAAAAAAAGTTCGACGAACATGCGGTGGCGGAGCAGGCCAACCAACATCCACTGCAATATAGCTATGTTTTATCCAGTTAGCGGAACCCAGCAATTACACGTGACATGCGATGCCCTAAACACTGCACTACATAATTCTTAATCCTTAGATGGTACACATTTTAGACAGAACTTGCGTTAGCCATAACCTCATTCCGGGAGTATTTCTGTTACACTATTTCTTTTACAGAACAGTGGCTACAGTCTTGCGCTGCTGAGGCCATAGGTTAAATGCGGGTCACGACAGTTGCACTTCAGTGGGAGAGAAATGGAAAAACGCTCGTGCACTTATATTTAGGGGCACGTTAAAGAGACCTAAGTAGCCAACTAATTCCACAGACCCCTCTACGGCTTGCCTCATGATCAATTTGTGGTTTTGGCACCTGACACTCCAAAGTTAAATTTTATATTTAACACCATTCACAGCGCATATGATATTTGTGGTATCTCGACAAGCTTTAATTCACATATTTACTTATCTAGTAATGCGAAAGCGTTAAGGGTTCCGCGTGTCGTAGAAAATATTCTTTCAGAACCACGTATACCCAACTACGCACTCCCTCCGAGTATATCAAAGAAGTTGCTGAAATATTACAATTTCTCAAACTAAAGTGCGTCAGAAAAAATGGTAAAGTACGACTTACGCACAACCGACAGACATGACAGCGTCAGGCGGTAACTTGAATATGCGAGAAAACGTAATTCTGCTAAGCGGTAACTCAAAACCAGTTTTAACGCGATAGTTTTATCCAGCTGCCGTTCGAGGTCTGTGTTAGTAGGAGCGCTGCGGTTGCCTCGGTTCCTTGCACAACATAAAAAAAAAGGGGCCACAAAGATCGTCTTCGTGCATAGCGTTCGCCGCCAGCGTTTCCCGGTAAGCATTACGGTTACAAATGCTGCAGCTGCCGGGAAGCGCGAGAAGCACTCAGACAGGCACGTTCCCAGGATTTTCTTTATTTGAGGCGCGGGGGGGAGGGGAACGCAAGGTAACATTTCTATGCAAAGGAGGAGAGGAACCTTTACGAGTACAAATGTCAGCAATGCTAACCATACACCATAACGACGCATAAACCCGCAATACGGAAATGAAATAATGTGAGATAATACACCTCTCCTTTACTTGGCAGACAAGGAACCACATCAATTGGACTCGCGCAGTAAAGAAGCACAGGAAGAACACCCTCAAGAACAAGTAAACAAGCGGAAGCGTAAAATAAAGATTTCTAGTAGTGTTCTTCGAGTCAGCTCAAAGAATTATAGAGAAATACATATTTGCGGAAGAATCACAGTTCTTTTGGATACCTCGTTTACTGCTCTACCAAGTGCCAAAACCGACTCGTATTGTTATCTGGGAAGTTGCGGAACGATGCCAGGCCGCCTGTCCCGTACAACCGCGTAGAGCGCAGGACACTGCGGTTCTAGACGTACTGCGCCCACCGCGGAAAGTTGGAAAAACACCCGCATAAGCACAGCAGAAAAGTGGCTACGTCAGGCGGCTCGACTGATAACTGTAGAAGCGTCATCCAAAAGAGTCGGAATTATTCTACACTTCCGGCGGCGTTTTCTCTATACCTTAAATAAAGAGATGCTGATCCATAAATATTTTCACAAACAACGGTTACATTTGTTAATTTTCGCTTTTCCTTCCCGTTTGGCTGTTGCCTCGGCTTTCTCCTTCAGTAGATCGCTTAATCTTTCAACTCCTTGGGCTCTTGTTTCCAGTTGCCAATTTTGAAGGAAAAGTGCTGTACAATTAGGGAAAAACCAGACGAGGTAACGGGTAACAGCCATATTCCTTGTGGGTTTAACGGTTATTGCAGGGTTTGATGACTGACGCTGTTTCGCATAATTTTATTTTCCACGTTATCTAAACCATATCACGGGTATATGGTTCCGAGGATCTGCCAGCGTCGTGGCAAGCCGTCACTCGAGAAAATAAGAAAGCCAAAGGAAAAGTTAAACGCAACTGGAGTTTTCACCGGCCGCAAATCCTTCCACGAGCACACAGACCAGCTGACTACGAGCCGAATCCCTTTCCTGGTCCCTGGACCAGTCTAAACAAAGACGGTTAAACTAAAGAAGCAACAGCGATGCGCGTGACCGTTACAACAGATGGTGACAACTGAACGCATATCGAGGTAATCGCTCCGGCACCGAATCGGTTACAAAACTGGCCTCCACACCGCAGGAGATGCCGATAACTACCCACACCGGAAAGGAGTGAAAAAGGCAACAAAATGTTGACCGCCGAATAACTGTCGCATCTGAAAATATCACGCGCATAGCAACAGGATTGCCAGACGGTCCCGACAAAAAATAGCCAAACGGTCTCAAAATGTAGCCCAAAATTAGCGAGACTAAAATTTTTCGAGAGCGAAAAGAAGCTAAAAACATAGCAATACGTTTGATAATGTTCTGCAGGAGTCTTATAGATGGTGCAGATGGCGTCCAAATCTCACTGCCTATTTTTCCGGCTCCAAATTTACCTACGCCGTATGAAACCAGCAACACACTGGCCTCAAGATCTGCGTGAAGAATTATAATGAGAGCTGCCACTGACGTGGATTTAGACACCACTTACTTTTACAATGAACAGAAGAATTTCTTTATCGATTTACTCATGACGTTAGTGGTATTTACTGAGCCAGGTTCTGAGCTAACTTTAGTTCATACCTCGCTTTACCCGAGGAATTTTTCTATAAGAGTCGGGCAAAATATTGCCAAATCCAACCTCGAGGATCAGGTTCGGCTGGTGACGATTGAGTGCCCACGAAGCGGCCAAAACTCAAGGCATTAAAATAGGGATGCCTTTCCTATAGGCTTTAGAAGCCAACAAACAGACACCAAGGATAATCACGAGTAAATTACTTGAACTTACTAATTGAACTAAATGATAATTTAATGGCAATGAAAGTGGATGAAAAAACAACTTGCCTTAGGCGGGGAATGACCCCACGTCTTCGCATTACGCTTGCGATGCTCTTACCAATTGAGCTACCGCGGCGCGGTTTCCCCATCCACTTTCTTGGGTATTTATGTATTGCTACAAAACTCACAGGGTTTCTACCAAGTTGACATTTCCAAATTCTCCGAGTTTTTCAGGTTTTCCCTGAGTGCCTTTGCAAAATTCTCTGAGTGATGCAGAACTATGTTTTATGTAAAGACGGGCTGAAACCCTATCGTCCGGTGCTGTCTCTCTCTAGTAAGCATATGAAAAAAAAATACGACTTAATCCAATTTGAATACTAAGGAGTAGTGTTTATGTTATTCAAAAAGAGAATAGAAGGGAGGGGTTAGTAAAATGCACAGCAAATAAAATGTCTTAGAAAAAAATTGCAACTGGAGTCGGACATTCTGAAATACGAATAAGGAGATGCATACAGAAGCACGTATTTTCGAATATGAGCTATTTCTATCAAGTGATAGCAAACTCAGTGGTATGAGGTCCGAACTTCTCTCTAAACCTGAACTGTCCTGGCATACTCTCAGCCCACGTACGACGCTTCAGTGTTGTGTTTCACTGCTTTAAATAGTTTATTTTGGTTTGGATGAGGGACACCTGCATCTCGGCATCAGCCAACACTTTGTTTCTTGAGCTGAAGCTCCTTCGAAACGGCGGCAGCATGCTTCCTTTCTCGTTCATTCCTCAATGCGTAATTACCTTCTGTTCTTGTCCTCCTTCCGCCACTCGTTCGTCTTATGGACCGTTTGAAGCACCTTCTTGGTGAGCTGCACAGTCCACGTCCGATTTTTCGAATTCCCTAGGAGGCGTGAAAACGTCCGAAAAATCGGCCAGTTGGAAAAAGTAAATGCATGTCATTTACAGCCCTTAAAGGGCCCCTGAAACGGTTCGGACAAATTTTGTAGACTCGTGGGGTACAGCTTAAGTAGAACATTCGCACCACAATTTGAGTGAAGCGTTACGTATTAATGGAGCTACAAGCGATTAGAAGTTACCCTCCTCCCCATCCACGCTTTTCCTCCTCAACTCGTTCGCCGAGCGAGCGGGGCTACGCTCCGCCTTCACTGGTCCTGCGTCACGATGCGACGTCACATCGTCCACTTCCGTTTGTTTTGGAGCCCGCCCCCGCCCGCGCGAGACCTCTCCGCTAGCCGCTTGGCTGTCGACCCCAAGCGAGAGCTATCGAAGCAGCGTGCGTTGCGAGCATTCTGTCGTAGCGCCGAACGTGTCTGGTATTTCGTTAACCACAGGCAAGCTTGTCATTTCGGCAAATCATTGGAGGCATAAACTCAAGCTGATGAAGGAACTTTGGCGTAGACGTACGTGAGCGGCCTGATCGGTCTACACGGTCCAGACACTTGTTGGCGCAGCGCTTAACCAGCCAAACAAAGCGCTAATATTGCTCTAACCAAGTGTAAAACATTTTAAACATTTATAAAAACAACGTGTCGATGATTACACTCCTGCGAAAAATACGCACCAGCAGCAAAGAATACGCTTCGTTGCTGCTACTGTGTATGGTTGCGCTCTATGCCACCAGGTGGCTGCACCGTGCAGACCATTCACATTTGCCCTTCTGCTCATCTCGGCTCATCCCGTTACGGCACAGTCAAGCGGCCAGACCCTGTCCCCTTGCGCTTACGTTTGCCCTAATACGGGACTCGCGAAACGCTGTTGCGTTAGTAATCTTCCGGTGTAAAGTGACGGCCACAAACGCGCAAATCCTGGCGCCGATCGGATAGCGGTAGTCCGATGCGCAGCAGCCAGTTCGCTCGTACGCTGCCTTGCAGAGGGACACGATGTCGCAGCTTAACATATTGCCAGTCGCTACGTTTGCAGTCCACAAGGCAACAAAGTCGAATCATAGTGCTCGCGAAAAGACTGAGACCAACTGTGACCGCGGAGCTCTCGTCAAAATGGAGTACGTTGTAACACAAGCAGACGACACTTGCTGTGTGCCGGAAGTGCTTAATGTACTGAAAAATTGTCCTTGTGCATTCTCTTTATGTTACTTTCTTTTCATAAAAACAAATTAACTAACATTCCAACTATTACAAAGATTATTTGTTTACCATAAAGTTGGAAAAATTATCGATCACGCGCCCTTGTCAGCCAATCGGATAGCTCGCCCCACTGACGTCGTGTGGGTGATTTCGGTCATATGGATAGGGGCGGCTTAAAATTCCGCCGAGCAGTGCGCTGCGATCGGCAGCGATGTGCATTTTTAAAACCTTATAATAAATTACACGCTTTACGCAGAGCACTTAGATGTGTCAATTAATGATCAGAAGGACCTACTCTAACGACTCAGTACGTTTGTAGAAAATCGTCAAAAGCGTTTCAGGGTCCCTTTAAGGGCTCAAACCGCCACAGGCACATTCGAAAATACGCTGGCCTGTCGGTACACGTGTTAGGCATATCGGTGCTCGTATTGTGACAGGAAATACCGGGTACATGCGTGTATAATTAAGGAATACATACAGTGTCCCGTGGTACACTCTTAGGCAAAGTTACACCCTTTGGAGTGCCCCTTCTGCCACACAACAACAATCGTCATCTGCCTTGATGCGATTCCTTTCTTGAAAACGCCGCGCCCGCTAGTTTCCTGTCGGGAATGCTATCATGCTGACAACGCGCATGCCGTTCGTTACTGGAAAGTACCGGGCTTGCAGCGTTAAAGATAGTAAATGCATCAAGGCAGATGACGATTATCGTTGTGTGGCAGAAGGGGCACTCCAAAGAGTAACTTTGCCTAAGAGTGTAATAGCTTCTTCCCAGGCTTCTTATGCTTCACTGCAATACTTTTGCGTATGCTTCGCCAAGTAACACTTCTGTACAAAGGCGAAACTGACTTTCGGGAACCGGCATTATACAACGAGCAAATCAAAGCCAATGCGAGGACCAGAAAGGCGGAGTCCGTGCCATTGCTGACAGCAGCGAATTCTTTCAATAAAAAAACAAGGCCCCAACGGCAAGAAGCTTCACAGCGAACGTCGAAGCAGCTAGTGCTAGCGTTGCCGCAGTGGTGGCTACGGCTGCCAGCGGATCTGCGTGCGAGAGCGCCGGTTCGAGGCGTCGAGGTAATCAAAATTTGATTAATGCCGTTTGATTAATGCCGGCTTTGATTAATGCCGTTTCGGCCCTGCGGTCACGGCAAAACGTGCGGAAAATCGGACGGCGAAGAGTTCTTGCATCAGAAATTTCCGACGTTCCGATACATTGACTCTGGGGTACGTGGTGGTGCCGCGAAGCCGTTCAAATTATCGGGAATCCGGAAAGTCGGTCGTTGACTGTACACTGGCAACTCCTCCAGCCGACGAAAGGACGTCAAAGGCAATTCATTAGGATTGCTGTCTGTTACTCGAGCCAGCATTACCGCGACTTTCGACCCTTTCAATAAAATTACAGCTAATTTTCCCTGATAGAGGCACAAATTCCCTGAGTTCTGCCTGAGTTTTTCCAGACTACTCAAAATCCCTGAGAATTCCCGGTTTTCCCGGTTGGTAGACACCCTGAAGAAGTAACCGTGGGAGTGTTAGCCAGTGCAACAACTCACAAACCTTCGCGGCGGATCTGGAACATCCTTTCTACCGCAGGCTTCACGAGTAAGTGATCTTTCTAGGTGAAGGCAACTGGTCAATTGGCCAGTTGCCACAGGAGTACGGTATGAAAATCGACGAGTTATCATCCTTACGTTGGCAATCACTCACCGACCTTTGGTGAACAATTGCCTTGCTATCTTCACCGTGGTCGAACATTCCTTTCATATATTTACAGAGCATATCATTGTAATAACATGCAACGTTCACAAAGTGCCATGAAACAAGCGCAACTTCCACGTAATACAAAGCTGCTTGATTAAAACAAACAACGAAAAAAAAACATTTCGTAGAGTCCCAGTTGATGCTTATCGCACTGGGGATTTGCGCAAATGGACTGAATACACAATCTAGCCCCATTTCAATCAACTCCCACCACCACTTGGACCATAGAGAACTGCACAGATGAAACGCGACAGAAACTGTTCATCTGGCTGTGAAAACCTTTGCAGCAGACCCCACTGTCAGCCAGACCAAACTTAACGCAGTGTCTCATTCGACATGGGGTTTTCAGGCCATTCTTTGTCAACGAAATCTGGCTGAACCACACGTTTTCAACAGGTGCGTTCGAAAGAGGCAGCGCAAGTAGGAACAAAGCAAGCTCAGACAGCTGGCGGAAGGTTAGATTTCCGGCACTACTTTTTGCATTCCTGATGCTAGCCCATAACTTGGTGATGCTTGATGATGCTGGAGCAGAATATTTCGTTTTGGTTTCGGCAGTCGAGACTACTACGGCGCTTCGCTGAGCACGTACAGTGCGCGTCACCCTTGTGTAGAGCGCGCGAACGGCGGCCGCGGGGGCGCTCCGCATCAAGCCAGCGACGTCTAACGGCAGCGGCTGGGCCCGAGATTTCATGCGCGGGCAGCTGCCTGCCCAGACAACCCTTATCTCGAGCACAGCAGATATACCGTTAGACGTCGCTGGCTGCCCCCGGAGCGCCCCGGCGGCCGCCGTTCCTGCGCTCTACAAAAGGGTGACGCGCACTGTACATCAAGACTCCAACCGTCGCGTTCCTCGTTTAAAGCGACTTGAGGTTTTTTTCATAAGGTGGCTGGGTAAATAAATAACGTTGTGACTTGCGGGAAACCCAAGCAATAAGGGACCCTTGATAAACATATTGAAGGACGCCGGGTGAAAATGACGTGCCACGACATGCGTACGTATACTTGAGCTGCTGTGCAAGTCCGCACAATAGTTTGCTGTATAGCAGCCAGCACGGAACACGTGCTCGACAGCTGTTCAACCCCGCTGTTTTCCTTACTAAATCAGGCGTGAACCGCGTGATTAATTAATCGCACGCCAAACCCAAAACAGAAAGAGAGCTTGGCGCTGGAATGACACGTAAACATGGCAGCCGTGACTTAACGCCATCCTCCCAGCGCCGACATTGCCTAAAAACACAGCTTTCGAGACTGTCTACATATCTTGGTAACAGCAATGAACTTTGGGTTTTCATCAGCCGGCGTTCCCGAATTTTATCAGTGTTGACGCGATCCTCGGAACTACTTAAGACAAAAATAACCCAGATAAAGCCATGTAGCCAACTCGGAATTTTCGACGCCAAGCCACATAAAAAGTAGCCTAATTTGGCTATTAACAGGGTGTCTACCAAGTTGACATTTCAAAATTCCCTGAGTTTTCCAGGTTTTCCCTGAATGCCTTTGCGAAATTCCCTGAGTGATGCAGAACTGTTTTATGTCAAGACGAGCTGAAACCATATTGCCCGATGCGCTTTCTCTCTAGTAAGCATATAAAAAAATGACCTTATAGAATTTGAATACTAAGGAGTAGTGTTCATGTTATTCAACAAGAGAATAGAAGGAAGGGGTTAGTAAAATGCACAGCAAATAAATTGTCTTTGAAAAAAAATTGCAAATCGTGTCGGAAATTCTGAAATACGAATAAAAAAAGGAGATCCATACAAAAGCAAATATTTGTGAATATGAGCTATTTCTACAACTGATAGCAAGCTCAGTGGTATGAGGTCCGAGCTTTGTCACAATTGAGATTCATTCTCAACAGCTCGTAAGTCTACCGCAACTGTCCTGACGTACTCTCAGCCCGCGCACGACACCTCATTGTTGTGTTTCACGGCTTCAAAGAGTTTATTTTGGTCTGGATGAGGGACACTTGCATCTCGGCATCAGTCAACACATTGTTTTTTGAGCTCAAGCTCCTTCAAAAGAGCGGCAGCACGCTACCTTTCCCGTTCATTCCTTAATGCGTAGGTCCTTTCTGTTCTTGTACTCCTTCCGTCACTCGTTCGCCCCACGGACCATTTGAAGCATCTTCTTGGTCAGTTGCACAGTCCACGTTCTAGTTTTCGAACTCCTTATGGGCCGCGAAAACGTCCAAAAAATCGGCCAGTTGGAAAAAAATAAATGCATGTCATTTACTGCCCTTAAGGGCTCAAGCCGACACAGGCACATTCGAAAACGCTCTGAAGGCCTGTCGGTACACGTATCACGCATATCGGTGCTCGTACTGTGACAGGAAATACGGGGTGTACGCGTGTATAATTAAGGAATACAAACTGTGTCCCGTGGCAATAGCCCCTTCCCGCGCTTGCTACGCTTCACTGCAATACTTTTGCGTATGCTTCACCAAGTAACATTCCTGTACGGAGGCGAAGCAGACTTCTGGAAACCCGCATTATGCATCGCACGGTGCTTTTCAAGCTTCTAAGCCAATCGCGAGGGCCGCAAAGGCGGAGTCAGTGCCATTGCTGAAAACAGCTAATTGTTTCAATAAAAAGCACTGCACCCAACGACAAGAAGCTTCATAGCGAACGTCGAAGCAGCTAGGCCTAGGGTTGCCGCAGCGGTGGCTACGGCTGCCAGCGGATTTGCGTGCGAGAGCGCCGGTTTCAGGCGGCGAGTTAATCAAAATGGCAGCAGTGGTGGCTTTTATTGATGCCGTTTGGGACCTGCGGTCACGGCAAAACGTCCGGAAAATCGGACGGCGAAGAGTTCTTGCGTACGAAATTTCAGACGTTCTGATACATTGACTCTATGGTGTACGTGGTGGTGCCGCGAAGCCGTCCAAATTATCGGGAATCCGGAAAGTCGGTCGTTGACTGTACAATGGCAACTCCTCCAGCCGACGACAGGACATCAAAGACGATTCATTACGATTCCTGTCTTGCTCGAGCCAGCTTTACCGCGACTTTCGACCCTTTCAATCAAATTACAGCTAATTTTCCCTGATAGAGGGACAAATTCCCTGAGCTTTCCCTGAGTTTTTCCAGACTACTCAAAATCCCTGAGAATTCCCAGTTTTCCCGGTTCGTAGACACCCTGATTAATAGCCCGATCTGGAAACCCTGCAAAGCAGACGCCCGCCGCTTAGGCGCAGCTTCCACAGCGGAGAAAGCCCGCGTGTCCGGCAAAGCAGCGCGGCGGCGTTTGCAGTTCTCCGGAAAAACTTCACCCTCCCGGTATCCTAGGTCACCCTAGCAAGGTTTGGTCTAATCCAGAACGCAGGCGCCAGATCCGACCATAAATGGGCATAGCTGTCTCAAGCGCGCACTTGCAAGCACCCGGCGCCAACTTGTCGCGTCGGCAGACGGGAGGAAGGGGTTGGGAGTCCGAAGAAAGAGTAGGCGCCGCTGGCAACACACACGCACGCACACACACACCCGGCTCGCATGACTTCCAACGGTCCTGTCTCGGCGACTCGTCGGCGCTTCCCTAAGGCGGAGCAGCCTTATACGCTTCCCGGCCCTTTGGCGCCGTCTGCAAAGGTCTTCCCATGCCTGATGTTGAATGTGTCCGCACTTCGTGCTCGCGCTAGCAGTTGCAGTCTTTGTTTAGTTGTTCATTTATTGCACAAGCGATGACATTGAGCTGAGCTAGCTTGCACTTAGCGCACAAGCGAGTAGTCACTCGTGTATTTGAGACAATAGAAGGAGTTGTTTTCCATTCATTACATCTAATAAACAGTTACGTAATGAATTAAGTAAGCCATGAACGAAGGCGCGCCGCAACAATTGGATTTGTGTTCTCGAGCACTCAAATGCATCGCGCTAACGCCAATGTACACTGGAAAGTGAAAGACAACTGCTGAGAAAAGAGAAACGGGCGTGAAGTGTAAATACGCACCCCAATATAAAGATTTTCACTAACAGTGAATTTTCAATGGGAGAGCTTTTCTCGTAGTGACATGGCTGATATGAATTCACACAGAATGAGTAAGCGTTGCTTAAAGACCAATTCTGTCTTCTCAACCAAATGCATCCCAACTGTACATACATCGGAGGCCGTTCCACTTCCATGAACAAGAACAGATAATTGTTTCGCTCCATGATATTAACTGATGCTCCGGGCACTAAAACGGATTTGAAACATCTAGTCGCGTCGCGCTTTCTAGCACATGCAAACGATCGCATACTGACAGAACAAATACACGTGCATATCACGGTAATGTGAACGGCAACGCATGAGCGGTGACCTTGACGTGGGATGTTGACTTCTTACACCTTAATTTCTGACGGTTCAGACAACGATATATCCTCAAATAAGACAGATAGTTGCTTTTTTACACGATAGCGTTTAGAAGCTCGTTTCGCAGAAAAACCCGTGTCGACGTTGTCGGCGTCTGTTGGCCGTGAGCGAAATTTTCTGATAAAGGCAATAAATAAGTATGCCGCTGGAGTAAATAATTATGCCGCTGGAGTGTCCATACAATTGCTATCGCAATAAACAAATATTTTAAACCGTAAGCGTTGCAACGATATTGATGTAGAGATTGCAATGCTTCTGACGCGATCGTCTTGTGTGAGTTGAAACATTACCGTCACGTTGTAGCGAAGGTGAAGGTCACACAACGAAAACTGTGAATTAGGAAAGTAACCTTTTATTGGGCGAACCCGTGCGCAGGAAAAAAAAACCCAGCAACAGGCAAGCGCCACGATAGCGTCGAGCACAGCCGACGATCGTCGAAAGTCTGACAAGATGGGTCAAGCGCGTCGGCTTTTACTCATGACCCGTCGAAGGTTCCAGCGCAATCGCTGGTTCCCGCGCGCCTTCTCGAAAGTACGGCACAATTCCCGTCGCGCAAACAATCATATTATACAAGGTTCGGTGACTACAGACAACGAACAGAACCACCCCTAACATTCGCGAAACTTCCCATACATGCAGGCCCGTCCTGCGTCGAGCGATAGCGTTTAACATTCGTTAGCCGTTGAAAAGCAGTCACCAGGGAAAGCTAAGCAAGTACACGTGTCAACACACACACACACACACACACACGCACGCACGCACGCACGCGCATACGCGCACGCACGCACACACACGCGCGCACGCACAGACGCGCGCATGCACACACACACACACACATGGGTTGGCCAAGCTCACTTTGTGGAACCCCGAAGTTAAAGTTGCCGCCATGAAGTAATTATGTTAAGAGTACTAACCGAAGAAACGCGAATGATGTTTTTGTTTTGTTGCATTGCTTTTTTCGTGGCCACCCCTCCACTTACTGCCCTCTTCCTTATGTATGCTCAGCAGACGCGTGTGCTTAATATTATTATCAAGGCGTATTAATTACCTTCTTATGTGGTGACCCGCGAGTGGGCAGGGGATGTATCGTGTTTATTTTATTGCTTGCCATGATATATCTTTTATGAATGAACTAGCGTTCCTCCTTTTGTTTCCTTTTATGTTAAACTGATCACCTCTTTCATATTTTGTATTTATTCTGTGCTAAATACCAAACATTATTTCCCCCTGCCTGCTTAATCTCCGAAGACTGCAGTACTCGATAAATAAATAAAACAATAAATTCCTCACTCACAAAAGTGTCTACACTACATCAAGTTTAGTAGAGTCCTAAACTGACATACAAGCCTGACTAATTCATTATGGCACACATCTTGAGATAAGCGCCGCCAAAGTTAACGACACATTCACTGTTGTTTCAGCTACATTTTCGAAAGAGAATGCCTCCTAAAGCAGTGCGTGACAAATTCAACCGAAACTTCTACGCACTTCGTTAAACAACTTAAAGAAAACATATATAACAGCTTGTACCAGCTTCAAGATTATAAGTGGATAGTCCTAGGCAAAAGATCCAATGGGTCTAATTGGAAAATTTCTCACTACCACTAAATAGGTTGAAACAACTGAATTCTCCCCTCCCTCTCCCATCTCCCCTGCTGGACCACATCATTCACAACCGATTGTGGTGTTAGGCTGCTGAGCATGAGGTCGCGGGATCGAATCCCGGCCATGGCGGCCGCAATTCGATGGGGGCGGAATGCGCAAACACCCATGTACTTAGATTTAGGTGCACGTTAAAAAACCCCAGGTGGTCGACATTTCCGAAGTCCTCCACTACGGCGTGCCTCATAACCAGAAAGTGGTTTTGGCACGTAAAACCCCATAATCTTTAATTTAACAACCGATTGCGGACGCCACTTGAATCTAGGTAGCCTCCGAATTGTATTCAAATGTTCCACCACGATGATGGAAGAGGGAATAGCCTAGAGGAATTTGACATCCCACAAGTAACGCCGGAAGAAGTACAGAAAGCCTTGGGAGCTATGGAAAGGGGGAAGGCTGCTGAGGAGGATCAGGTAACAGCAGATTTATTGAAGGATGGTGGGCATATTGTTCTAGAAAAACTGGCCACCCTGTATATGCAATGCTTCATGACCTCAAGCGTACTGGAATCTTGGAAGAACGCCAACATAATCTCAATCCATAAGAAAGGGGGCGCCAATGACTGGAAAATTATAGACCGATCAGCTTACTGTCCGTTGCCTACAAAGTAGTTACTAAGGCAATCGCAAATAGATTCAGGAACATCTTAGAGTTCTGTCATCCAAAGGACCAGGCAGGATTTCGTAAAGGCTACTCGACAATAGACCATATTCACACTATCAATCAGATGATAGAGGAATGTGGGGAATATAACCAACCCTTATATATAGTTTTCATTGATCACGAGAAAGCGTTTGATTCAGTCGAAACCTCAGCAGTCATACAGGCATTACGGAATCAGGGTGTAGACGAGCCGTATGTCAAAATACTGAGAGGCATCTATAGCGGCTCCGCAGCCACCGTAGTCCTCCATAAAGAAAGCAACAAAATCCCAATAAAGAAAGGCGTCAGGCAGGGAGATAAGATCTCTCCAATGCTATTCACAGCGTGTTTACAGGAGATATTCATAGACCTGGATTGGGAAGAATTGGGGATAAAAGTTAATGGAGAATACCTTAGTAACTTGCGATTCGCTGATGATATTGCCTTGCTTAGTAACTCAGGGGACCAACTGCAATGCATGCTCAATAACCTGGAGAGGCAAAGCCGAAGGGTTGGTCTAAAAATTAATCTGCAGAAAACTAAATTAATGTTTAACAGTCTCGGAAGAGAACAGCAGTTTACAATAGGTAGCGAGCCACTGAAAGTGGTAAGGGAATACATCTACTTAGGGCAGGTAGTGCCCGCGGATCCGGATCGTGAGACTGAAATAATCAGAATAAGAAGAATGGGCTGGGGTGCGTTGGCAGGCGTTCTCAGATCATGAACAGCAGGTTGCCATTATCGCTCAAGAGAAAAGTGCATAACAGCTGTGTCTTACCAGTACTCACGTACGGGGCAGAAACCTCGAGGCTTACGAAAAAGGTTCTACTTAAATTGCGGACGACGCAACGAGCTGTGGAAAGAAGAATGACAGGTGTAACGTTAAGGGATAAGAAAAGAGCAGATTTTGTAGGGGAACAAACGCGAGTTGATGATATCTTAGTTGAAATAAAGAAAAAGTAATGGGGGGGCATGGGGAGGACATCTAATGAGGAGGGAAGATAACCGATGGTCATTGAGAGTTACGGAATGGATTCCAAGGGAAGGGAAGCGTAGCAGAGGGCGGCAGAAATTTAAGTGGGAAGATGAGATTAAGAAGTTTGCAGGGACAACATGGCCACAATTAGTACATGACCGGGGTAGTGGGAGAAGTATGGGAGAGGCCTTTGCCCTGGAGTGGGCGTAGCCAGGCTTATGATGATGTTAGCGAGTTTGCAAAATGGTGGCCATTTGGTCAGCCAGTTAAAGCTGACTGGAGCTAACTAAACGCAACTGGTTGCACAGCTAGACATCCATTGCAGGCCAGTTGAATGTAGCTGGAACCAAGTGTTCAGCCACTTGGGCCACTGTAGATGTTTAATTGAGAGGAACTGGTGAACTGTCTATACTAATTGGGCACGTAATACGGAAAAATCTGAACTTTTTCCCAATACTAAATGTTGCCATGACAGTGCCCAATTGTAACGCCGAATAGTAGGTGCACCTACCCACTGGACCACGAATATCCTCTGGACATCCCGATTAGATCCAAACGTCCAAGGCC
Organism: Dermacentor variabilis; assembly: GCF_050947875.1. Taxonomy (NCBI): domain Eukaryota; kingdom Metazoa; phylum Arthropoda; class Arachnida; order Ixodida; family Ixodidae; genus Dermacentor; species Dermacentor variabilis. Next base: position 77,532,471 of record NC_134574.1, read on the forward strand.
CGGTGAGGACGTCCAGTGGATAACATGAGGACATTAATTTCTGGACGTCCAATTTAAGACATCCTTTAGACATCCACATGATTGAACTTCTGGGATCTAAACAAAATTCCAAAACTTTAATTCTACGCATGTCCGAAGGATGTTTTCAGCGGGGTGTCCCATACCGGCCATATGTGAGACCAACACACACAGTGGTCGAACACCCACAGTCCAACACGTACTACGTGATCATATCGCAGAATATTAAGTCTCTACCACTGCTGCCTTCAGCGCACGCTCTTCCGAAAAGACATGTCAGCCGGAAATGTGAAGTTGCTGCACTCAGAATCAAACTTCCAATGCAGACGATAAATTGAGAAGTTGAAATGAACGACCGAAACTGCACAAGCATATCGGGAGGAAACGACACAAAGCGAGAGGCAGAACGCCGGAACATCTGCGCCCTGCAATATTTTCGACTAAAGTGTCTGCGCGTAATCGAATGGCGGTATTGGTGTACATCCCCATCATTTGAAGCGACGGTAACATCAATCGGCGATTGACCAATTTACTGTGCTGCGTTTGGTCGCATCGCACTACTTTTCTGCAAACTCCCGAGCTTATTCTGTCCTATATCTCTGCGCAGCGCTGAGATCCGCAAAAAAAAAAGAGAAGAAATCTGAATTCGAAACTTAAGAACCGCTAACTGCTTCCATGCATGTAGCCGACTGGATGGGTCCGCGAGAGTTATCGTTGTGTCTTTCCTGAACAATGGCTAAAAAATAAGATAATTAATATGGATTATAATAACTTCCCGACACACACTGTCCAGAATAGCCTTGCTTGAGCTTCGTTTGCATTTTCTTTGCGTAACCGTGATTGCGAAAGCAATCAATCGTACAACTGCGTAAGGTTCAAAGAGCTGAAATTTTGTACGCATTTGTACCACGGTCGGGGCACTTGCCGCACTTTATGGCCGACAACGCTGCTAAATTTTCATACGCCCGTCTTTAGGGCAGCTATGTTGTCCTTACTAACAGTGCACGCACTTTTCTTGGAATAACGAAACTTTAGGGCGACTTGTTAGATTTCTGCTTACTTACTCGTGATCGGATGGCGGTGACATCAAGACAAGTTTACTCCTCGGCTGTCTGTGACGAACGCAACGTTTGCGCCTACTTAATGAGTCGTTCGCACGTGGTCGTATTTTTTAGTACGTAACAGCCAAACTTTTTCTCACTTGACTGATTCTTTCGCGTGCTCGTAGTGATAACCGTGTCGCGCAAACTTAGGTACGTGTGCTGTTGGCGTTTTGTTTGCGTAACAGCGATTGCCGAAGTAATCGTAAAACTCCGTACGTTCGGAAGAATAGAAGTTTGTTGGCGTTTGTATCGCGATCTGAGAATTTCCTGCCCGTGATGGCCGGTCGCGCTGCTGAATTTAACAACGCGTGTATTTACGACTGGTATTGTTTCTGGCTAACTGCAGTGTCGATGTCGTGCACGTTGTCGTAATAACGAAACATATGAGCGACTTGTTAGGTTTCTGCTTATTTACACGTGCATGCTAGTATGGTGTTAAGATCAACTTCACGCCTCAGCTCTATAACGACAGAACGTGCGCGCTGATGAGCTTGTTCGCACGTGGTCGCAATTTTTTTATTATAAGAGCTTGTGAGAGTTGACTCCATCACACGCTCGTAGTGAGTAACCGTGTCGCTTAAGCTTCGTCTGCCATTGCTGTTTTCTTTGCTTAGCGATCGCGATATCAATTGTAGAAGCTGCGTAAGAATGCATTAACTGAATTGACTTATTTCTGTACTCTTAATGTCACGCAGGGAGTTACAAAGAGGGGTGTGATTCTATACAATAAGTGGAAATCGTGGTTTTGAAGGATGATGGGACAGCTTGCCGCTGACCTTAGAATGAAGGAATAACCGTGCAGGTTTGTGCGTGAACTTGGTACGTGTAATACAGATGTAAGCATCTGTATCACGATCGGAGCACTTGCTGCATGTGCGTGATGGCTAATTGGCCAGCTGCACTGCTGAACTTTACCACGCTTGTCTTTACGGCTGGTATACCCGTCGTAAAGACAAGGGTGGTAAAGTTTAGCAGTGCGGCCGGCCAGCTAACCATTACGTAGAGCACACACACACACACACGCGCGCGCATATATATATATATATATATATATACATATATATATATATATACGTGCCAAACAGTGACATGCACATTTTTCGAAATAACGAAACTTTTGCGCGACTTGTTGGGCTGCTGCCTATTTGCATGTGGTCGGATGCATGCTATTATGAGAGCTCAAGCTTAGGTCTCAGCGACCTGTAACAATCGACGCATTTACGCTACTTATACTATAGCTCGTTCGCACGTGGTCGTATTGTTTCGTATTAGTAATGGGGGACGTTTGTCGACCTTCGCTGACTGCTAAATTTGCGTCACGCGCCCGCCCTCACTGATTAACCGTGTCGCTTGACCTTCGTCTGCCGTTTGAGTTTTCTTTGCGTAACCGCGACTGCGAGAGCGATCGTAAAACAACTAAACATTTGTGGGCATTTGTATCGCGATGGCAGCACTGCACGTGATGGTTGGCCTGCCGCACTGCTGAATTTACAATGCCGTACACGTTTGTTTCTGGGTATAAAGCAATTTTGGGAGACATCGTGTGAACTGCTGCTTATTTACAGGTTCTCAGGTGCATGCTAGTATGTTTGTGAGGTCAAGCTCACGTCTCAGATGTCTGTAACGATCGAAACGTTTACGCCTATTGGACTATTGCTCCGAATTCACACGTTGTAGTATTTTTAGTAATGGAGTCCCGGCCACGGCGCCCGGATTTTGATGAGCGCGAAATGCGAAAACGCCGTTGTACTTAGATTTAGGGGCACGTTAAGAACCCTAGGGGGTCCCAATTATCCCGGAGTCCTCCACTATGGCGTGCTTCATAATCAGATCGTGGTTCTGGCACGTAAAACCCAAAAATTTATTTTTTTAGTAATGTTGAACGTTTGTCTCTTTTGACTTAATTAAATTTCTGTCAGGTGATTTACCGTGTCGCTTAAGTTTCGTCTACCGTTTGAGTTTTCTTTGCTTAATCGCTTTTGCAGGAGCAATACAATCGCGGAAGTTACGAATAACGGAACTATATTGTAGGCATTTGTATTTCAATGGCAGCACCTCGCACACAGGGCTGTTGACCAACCGTGCTGCTTCAGTTTTCTTCTCGCATTTGCTATCATTTGGGCCAGCGTATGTGCTGACATGTGTGCGCGACGCGCTGGATAAGATTACGAGACTGTTCCATCCCCATATTGTCATCGTATATTTACGGGAGTTATATAGTCGACATTCGCCTATTTTTTTTATTATTGCTATAGAAATTGTAGGGGCACTCCTGACAAAATTCCGCTGATGCGGACGTGCACTGCGGTGGGTAGTGACTTCGCGGGCGCTGCTTCCGCGCACTTTAGTGTCGAAGGTCACGTAAACTTGCCTCAGGAAACGCATTGCGGCTGGAAGCAGCAAGAAGCGATCGCTTGTCGCTGCTGCCCCCCTTCATCACGCGAGCGTTCATACGGCGTGTTTACGCTCAGGGAGATGTGTTCACGTGTGGCATTGCGCACGACACCGTTTGTTAATTTAACAAGGAAGCGAAGGTTGACTGTAAATTACAGTGGCGATAACACGTACAGGTGCTTAATTATAGGCGTCTGGTAATTTGATGTCCCAATCACTGCTTCGATTTTCGGACGATACTGCGACATTATTTACTTTTATCAGCTCGCTTGACATAGCTATGCAGACGTAGACACCAGGGGAATTCCTTTTATCTTTGCACAGAGTTGAAATCATTACTTCTTTTCTGATAACTGTTAGCTCAACGAGTTTGTATTTAGCCACAAGGAAGCAAAGTTGCTGCTGTCAGAACTTGCAGATTGCTTTTAAACGTGCAGGTTGTTAACATGCACATGGTGGATAGCAATTTCCGTACACATTTCTAACACGTTTTTATTGCATACGTTACAGCCATGCTGTGTTCCTGCCATCAGCCTGGTGTCACTTTGGGTCGACATCATCCTTCGTTGATAATCAGCACAGAAACAAGCCCACGGAAATCCGCTAACCTTCTTGGTACCCCTGATCTCAACAGTGCATTTCCGTGTCTGCGACCAGTGGAACCGATCGTTCAGGATGACTAGTAAATTGTGTAGCGTACCTGGAATCTCTTCTGTCCTGCATCGTAAACTATGGACGAAAGACTTCACACAGCGTGTGGCGACTTCCTTGTGGGCCGCTGTACCTGTGAACTCTGGGTTAATTTTTGTCTCTGGGACTGTTCAAGCAAGCACACAGGAATGCCCCACTAAATTTCTTAGTGCACGTGAACTGCAATGTAGTTGTCTTCGACCGCTGAGCCAGCCTGCACTGAGCCTTAGTAAAATGTTTAGTCGCCAAGATACCCGAGATCTTTTCAGATTCAGAAGTATTTGTATCTGCTGCGATGGAAGAATTGCCACGCTCTGCCTCTGGTAACTTCCATCGAGGCTGTCTGACACCCGTTAATCTTTAGGATGAAATTGTGTTTGTGTGTGGCCACTGAAGCAAGCTCACACAAATCCTCTGTTAGCTTTTGGTACGGGTGAACTCATATAATGCATTTTTCTGTCTATGACTGCTGAAGTGAGCATGCTGCAAGCTTTTAGTTCCAGTTATGGTAGTTTATAATCAGTGTGGACGCCCTGTGGATATCCTAAGTCCACAATCAAATGTCCCACAAACGTCTTTTGGACAATTGGTAAAATGTCCCTGAAGCATCCTGCATCCTGACAAAAATGTCCTTAGGATGTACTCGGGATTATGCAATAAGAATAATCCGTATTTAAACATCTCTTGGACGTCCGAATGTCCCAGGGACGTTCGAGTGTCCAGTTTTGGATTTCTGCTGGACATCGGTAGGACGTTGGTGCTCCAATGGGTTATCTTCAAAGGTCCTGTCGACGTCCGAATATTTGATTTTGATGTACAATGGACGTTCGTCGGATGTGCAATTCTCTTGCGTCGGACGATCCCATGGACATGCGTAATACATCATCGGGGCTTCTAGGTATGTCCGACGGACGTCAACATATCCTTTGTAGGACGTCCTTTGGACATACAATGGAGATCTGTGGTCCAATGGGTATAACGATGTCCAACTGGAGCTATCCTAAAACCAAGTGGACCCACCTTCGAGTCCAATTGGAACAAGTCAAACACAACAGCATCTAATTGTGTGCTGTTAAATAACACAGTTGACCCCATTGGATTTTTTTTAATTGGGATGACATCGCGAAGTCGTCGGCCCCAATCCATAAATTGAAACATGCGCCATGAAGTTATGTTAGAGCTAGAATATTTCATTAATTTGTCAACAGTATGCTTTATGATTTCTGTTCAATGTCCGTGTCATCGACATCAGTGGGTATAGCGTTCTGCCGCGGCGCAGGTTGGCGTCACGGATCCGGGGCGTCCGCGTTTCCACGGGTGCGAAAAGCTAAAGAAAAACGCTCCTCTAGAGAGATAATCGGAGCACGTTGAACGAGACACGGTTAGTCGAACTTGGTCGCCATGCCGCGTACGCCTTCTCGAAAAGCTCGCCAGAGGAAAACCGCCAACCACCATTCCAGTGCGTGTATCAATGAATAAAAAGTCAATGATGAATACAAATAAAAACAAATAATAAATCAGTCAGTCGTTCATGGTGGCAACTGCAAAAGCCAGTGCAGTGATGTGCGAATAATAAGCAGAAAACGGGGTAAAATCACTTCACCACACGGTGGTCACTGTTAAGAGAGAAGAAAATAAAGCAAGTCGCGCCTGCTCCAAAATCAGGCTGAATAGTATTTTCATCCCCAGGAACGCGCACCGCTTCTGAACATTCAGTGACGCAGGAAAGCACAAAAAAAAAAAGAAAGAACAACCAGAACTGTCCTCACTGGAGAGCTGGCGGCGCCTATCGAACCTCGACGCAACGAAGCTTTAGTTGCAGAAATCACGAGGAGGTGGCGGGAGCGCCGCACCACCCTGCGTTTCTCTTTCTTGCGCAATTTAGACAAGCAGCTGCTGCTAAAAAATGACTGTGGTTAGGCGCACGAACAGGTAGACAACCGGAATGTGAAAACAGGTGTCAGGTCGACAGCTGAGGGTTCGTGGTGGCGCGCTCAACAGTAAACAGGGGCTCCCGGGGCCCCCAGCTCGAGCAGGCCTGGGGACCTGCCAGTTTCCCGTTATTCTTGTCACGCAACTGTGACTTCACCCACTGACTTCATGTAAAAGCATAAACATAAATTTTTCATGGCGTTTCGCAGGATGTGAATATCACACAGTCACAAAGGTACGCAAGACGGGCGCGTTTCAAACGAACAGAAAATTAAGGGGAAAGACGATCCCGCTTAATTGTGATCGAACATTGCCCGTTTCAGACGATGCGATTCTGGAGGCGATTTCGCAAGTGCCACGCAGCGGGTGCGGCAAACGTGGCGGCGACTTCTTCGTGCGTGCGATTCTTTTGATATTTCGGAGACGCTCTACTTCCCTGCGAAATCGCTGGACCATGAGCAAATAAAAGCAAACACATCTTTCGATAGAGTAATGGTTTCAGGCATGCACTCCTTTTACTGAAAACAGCTTCTCATTTGTTTTCGTTTATTTTCACTAACAACCCCCCCCCCCCCCCCCCATGTGAAGCAGCAATACGAAGTACATATGTGCAATTGTGAGACGTGCGAGAACCCAATATAAGCGAAAGAAACGTATGTTTTGTTCAATGACTAATGCGTAGGTTTGATGTGTAAGACTGGTGTACTTAAAATCGCGGACTGCGATCTCTGCCTTCTTTTTCAGAAAATGTCGACCAAGCTCGCAATTAATTTCGGAACAGCGGTTAATTTCCTTCAGAAGAAAGCGATCGAGGGATATCATAGGGTACGTGTGTGATTTGCTATCAAATACGTGCCAGAACACGCGGAAGTCTTTCAGTGATAAAGTTGCCGAAGCAACCAACACAGGCCAAAAGCACATGCGCGTAGTTGTGAGGTCACTTTGGAACATTGTCGACAGTATTCCGAAAGTCTTTTCCGCCGACTCCTCACTGTGGATCAGCCTTGGAACTACTGATAGGATTCAGTCTAATGAATCGCGGTACAACGAATCGTCACGTCCTAGCAAGTTTCCCATGCAGAGATCGGCCGACAAGGTGACGCGTCGGTACTTTTAAATGCTGACGGTCAAATTATTGTTGACTCTTCGCATACAACACTGCCTGCCAGCGCATGTTACTGCTTAAAACATCTGAAAAAGAAAAAAGGCGAGAAATAAGCTTAACGAAGATACTACAAACGCAGCGAATGCTCAGAATGGGAGTGCTGTTCCACCGGGACAAGGGCTCAGCTACGCTGCGATCATTTGTAGGCAGCTGAATTGCGTTTCTCGGTGCTTTTCAGGCAGTTTAGAGCACTTGCTACGTGCAAAGAGAAGGTGACAAGTAATAGTAAGCATTTTTTTTTGTACACACAGGGCTAGACATGTCGCGTTGCATGGCTGCAAGATTATCTAGATGCGTACCTGGATAATCAGCGGTGTGGAAAAACACAGTTCGTTTCACTGACTATAACCATAAAGCTAGCATAACGACAGTGAAATCAAACCTTAGCAATCCATACTTAGCGTCCCGGCGCAAACTTCAGCGTTTAAATCCTTTTCATCAGCTCTGCTACCATCGTCACCTCGTGACCTACCTACCTGTCCTCCTCAGTAAATTTCACTCGTGCACAAGAACGCCAGTCAATATATTCCCGCCGATATATTCGTCGTTTATTCTCACTGCTAAGCTTTTCCAGTCTGATAGCTTGAATACTTCTAAGTACGCAGTGAATAGCAAGATTGTGTCTCCTTGCCCTGCCCCTTTTCCTGATAGGTAATTTTCTACTTTGTAGAGGAGAACCAAGGTAGCTGTGGAATCCTTGCTGATCTATCGCAAGATATTCACGTATGCCTTCCGCACCCTTTGATTACGCAACGTCTCCATGACTGCTGTTGAATCAAATGCGTTTCCATCATCTGTAATTTCCATAATCAAGGTCCTAAACAGGGATACGGTGGCTCAGAAAGGCTGGCCAACGTAGGTGTCGAAGGTGGCGTGCGCTTGTGGCCACAGACGCACACCTCCTACGACACCTACGGCTTCAATTCTCTAAAGGCTTCCTAACCTCGCGCTCCTATGTCCTTCAGTTTCGTTTTTTTTTTTTTCGTTTTCTGCCGCCTTCCCACTCTCCCGCTCTTGTCCCCTAATTTTAGAAGCCACGCCTACCGAGGATCACAAGGCCGCCTTTGACGAAGCTAGGTCCTCCTATCGAAATGTTGACAAGCCTGTCTGAGGCACCTTGTCAATGTTTATAACCTCGATACAACAGCGTGACACTCCATGTGTCAGCACCCTTCTTGATTTTTAATCTCATGTTCTATGAAAGCCTTATAGAGCCGTTCATTGTACTCTGCAGATTTCTAAATTACCTGATTACATGGACGTGATTCATTGAAAATATCCCTGTCTGAAGCAAGCTTCTTATCTTGGCTGATTGCTCTGAGTCTATTGGAAATTATCTTTGTGAATACCTTATACAATAATGAAAGCAAGCTAATGGATCTATAATTCTTGAATTCTTTCACGACTCCCTGCTTATGGATTAGTATAATATTAGGGTTCTTCCAGCTCTCTGGTAGGTTTGAAGTCGTGAGGCATTGCATATAAAGGGCCGCAAGCTTTTCACACATATTTTCTCGATCTTTGATTAAATCGACGCTGACTCCATATTCTGCCGCTTTTTCGCTAGAACATCTTTTGCAAAGTCCACCTAACTTCATTTCTAGTTATAGGAGGATCCTCTGTATCCTATTCATCACTATTTCCAATAAAGGTTGCATGGCCGCTCTGAGTACTATACAGGTCAGTACAGATTTATTCTGATGCTATTACCGTACCGTCTAAATTGCTACTGACATTACCCTGATAACCTTTCACTGCATACATGTTGCCCTGTCTTATGCCAAGTTTCCTTCTCACTGATTTCATGCGGCAGCCATTTTTACTGCTTCCTCGATCTTTCCAACGTTATAATTTGGAATATATCGCTTACATTCTTCTTGTTGATCAACTTTTACATGCATTTTAGCGAATTCGATCTGATCTCTTGAGTTACACACTTTCGAGCTTTTTCGTTTCCTTTATTAGATTCTTTGTTACTCGGGAGCGCTTACGCAATCGCCTGCCTTGGTTCACAGAATTAAAATGGGTTGAAGTGCATACGGCCGGCATTACGAAATCCTGACTGGGAGCTTACCACTGCCGTTGAAAAAATAAAAAAAGTGTACAATGATTGCACTCCATCGGTGCTAACATATGGAGAACAAACTCGGAGTTTAACAAAGAAATTTGAGAACAAGTGAAGGAACCTCGCAAAGCGCGATGGAACGAAAAATGTTAGGCGCAACGTTAGGAGACAGGAAGAGAGCAGTGTGAGAGCAAACGAAGATCGCCGATATTCTACTTGACATGAACAGAGAAATATGGAGCTGGGCAGGCCATGCAACACGTAGGGCAGTTAACCGGTGCGAGAGCTACGTAATGGGTGCAAAGTGAATGCGAGCACAGTCGAGGACGGCAGAAAATTAGGTAGGGTTATAAACTAGTAAATGTGCAGTTGCAAGTTGGAATCAGCTAGCCCAATGCAGGGGTAATTTGAGATCGCTGGGAGAGGCCTTCGGCCTGCAGTGGGCATAAAAAGATGATGATGATGATGATGATGATTATGATGATGATGATGATGTGTCGGACACATGCTTTCTTGCAGTCGTACGACCCCAGAACAGCTAAAGGGTAGAAATGTGTTCCCATCCAGCTGGATTCTGTCCAAAGACACCAACAAGTTGTAAGCGTGACCTCTAACATTCGCTGATTTTGACACTTATTATTTTTGTGCAAACCTGCTCCTGTTGTTTGCATCTAGTACGGTATAATTAGAATTATTTTAGCCTACTTATTTTCAGTTTTATTCTTCGAGCAACTGAATTTTGTGGGTGAATTAGCTAAAGCTGTGTAAATGGGAACAACGGTTCATATTAACCTTGTTTTTTTTTTTTTTTTCATTCCATGACTACTACCTTCCGTAATGTCTCTTTGACTGTGAGGGTATTGTGAATAAATAAATAAACGCACACATTACAGCAAATACAAGTCGGTAGGAAAAGGATAAATCTTATACAATATTATTCGGACACACTCCGAAGAAAAATCATATGCTAAAGAATGAGAAATATGTATGAAACAGTAATGCGGGAAAAAATGAAAGTGTTAGGCAAAAGTAAGCGTGACAAGACAAGCTTACGGTTTGTCACAGGGGGCACGTTAGCGGTTTTCAGGTAACGGTACAAAATTACTGAAGTTGTTACAACTAGTTTCGGATGCAGGCACGCATTTTATTACACTGTCTAATAACCTGCCGAAACAAAGAGTGTTTTACACAGTTGAGGGTAGAAAATGTATTGCTGTAGAGCTTGGAATGTTTGTGACGTGATTGCCTGGTGTGAATTATTACACACACAGACGCGCGCGCGCGCGCGCGCACGCACGCACGCACGCACGCACGCACGCACGCACATACATACATACATACATACATACATACATACATACATACATACATACATACATACATACATACATACATACATACATACATACATACATACATACATACATACATACATACATACATACATACATACATACATACATACATACATACATACATACATACATACGTCTAGGCATAGCTCACTTTATAGAAGCCCCAACTGCAACTCATTAATGAATAAGGTAGCCGCCATAATGTAATTAAGCTAAGAGTAGTAATTGATCAACTGTGCATGACTGTTTATTCGATGCCCTTTTTTGTGTTGCTTTTATTCATCCGCGCCCCCTACGGCGCTGATTTTTGTTTAGCCTGAGCAGACACGTGTGCTTAAAGCTTTTATCATGGGCTATCATCTTTGGTGAACCGCAAGAGAGCCAGTGATGTATATTTATGTTTTGTTGCTTGCCATCAGATATGTTTTATCAGTGAACTAGCGTTTCTTTTGTTTCCTTGAATAAAACTTGATCACCAAGTGAATATTTTGTATATTCTCTGCGGTAAATCGCAAACATTGTTTTCCTCAAATGCTTGCTTTTCAAAGCTCATAGCTCAATACATAAATTGCTGACTCGGAAAAGTATTTACGTTGCAGCAAGTTGAGTAGAGAGTTCTAAATTGACGTAGAAGCCTGAATAATACATTAGGGCCCACATTGCAGTTTACGAGTTGAAGCAGGTGAGTTCTCACACCGCATTTGCTTTGAACGAAATGCGAAACTAGTACTAGTTTTGAGACCAGAGTCACTGACAAAAGATTCAATCGTTCCACTTACGCTCTTGTAAAAGAACGCCTGCTAAAGAACTGCGGGGCACATTTAGGTTGAACTTTCACGCGTTTCGTTGCACAATTTTAGAACGCATATATATCACAACTGGTGCCAGCTTCAGGATTGAAGGTGGATGCCGAAGTCAAGAAATCCAGTGAGCCCAATTGGAAAATTTCCAACTAACACTAACTGGTGTCGAATTTTTGCCACTCAATGGACTATACCAATCATACACGATTGGGAACACCACTTGCATCTAATTAGCCTCCCAGTTTTATTCAAATGGTAGCCAGCTTGAAAAACTAGCGTGAAACAGTTCGTAAGCAGGCTTTCCTACAGAACTAACTTTCCATAACCAAGATGGCCGTGTTCCTGCAACGCCGGTAAAGCTGAAAAGTGCGTTCTGAAATTGAAACAGTGGACGGTGCTGCAAACGGACGATGGCAGCAATGATGTCACTGACCCGGACGTCCATACTCCAATTACGATTCTAGCTCGAGGTCCGCAATCTTAATGGTTCGTCAAGGAATGTGTGTGGAGAAGTGCATTTGCAGGTTTTCCACGTCGACTATTGGCCAGTTAGATCTGACCATAACTAACTAAACGCAGCTGGTTACCTAGCTAGCTTTTCATTGCAGGCCAGTTGGATCTGACTGCAACCAAGTGGTTGAACAATGGAACTTCTGTAGTCATCGAGTTTAAAGTATACGAGATGACCCAGTTGGACCTGCGTGAATGAAGAGCTTCGTAAGTTCCGCCTCTAAACACGGGTGACGCCTGTTAAGCTATTGAAGCCAGCTACACAAATCACCAACAAAAAACGGCTTCAGCGAGACACCTCCAATTCACTAAATAAAATCTCACTGCGATATGCAATTCTGGTCCAGCAAGTAGCAACAGTTCAAAACAAATAGATAGACTCTATTCGATGGTCCGTTGGCAAACGCTGCTCTCCACTGATCAAACCGAACTTTAAAGATATGTTATTTCATGACTTGCACTTTGTGAACTTATTTCTTAACATTTATTTCACGACAACGCTCGTCTGTGCGACTTGCATACAACTAGTTGACGTTTACGGTCCTTAAGACCAGACGATAATTCTAGATCCCAACATGAAAGAAAGCCTTGAATAACGACTTGAGCAACATGAACCCTCAAAACTTATGTGCCCCAATGGGACATACCACGAGAACCAATCGTAACTGTTTCTAATAATTGGAGATGCAACATGGCACAATTGGAACTATCCTAATACCAATTGGTGGTCAAATAATAATGTCCAATTAGAATGCTTAATCAAAACTGGTCCAGTAACAATTTCCAATTGGAATGGTTAAAACAAACTGGATCTATAACGATGTCCCGTTAGAACTATACTATAACTAATTTGACCTACCTGAATTGGCGTTCAAATGAAACCACTAAAGATACAACAGGATCCAAATGTGTCCCACAGAAAAATATAATTGGCCCCATTGTTTCTTTTTTTTACAGGGAAGGCATTGGGAACTCACGGACCTTACTCCGTAAACTGCAATATGAGTTCTAAAGTAAATCATCATCATCATAATCAACCTCATCAGCCTATTGTTATGGTCCACTGCATGACGAAGCCCTCTCTCAGCGATCTCCATTACCCCTGCCTTGCGCTAGCTGAAGTGATCAGTTTAGAATTAAATGGCGATCTTTCATCAATTTGTCAATTACATGTTTTATTTTATTTCTTGTTTAATGTCCGCGTCCTCGGCCACAGCGGCTATAACATTCTGTCGCTGAGCTCAAGCTCGTGTCACGGATCCGGGGCAACCGACTTTCTATGGGTGCGAAACATAAAAAAAGAAAAACACTCCAGTACAAAGATACCGGCGCACGTTGAAGATACACAGTTGGTAACTTGGTCACCAACCCGCACGCGGCATCTTGAAAAGCATGCGTTGTGGTTCGACAGTCTCTAAAACCAATCAACCAACGGTTTAGTGCGATCGATCGATCGATCGATCAATCAATCAATCAATCAAACATTCGTGGATCAACTGCGAAAGCAAGTGCAAGAGATGTGCGAATAATGAACAAAATATGGGGTAAAACCGCTGAACAGTGGTCCCTATAAAAAAAAAGAAAAGAAAGCAAGACATGCCTGCTCCAAAATCAGGCTAAAATAATATTTTGATCACCCGCAACAGGCATCACTACTGAAGGTTGGCACGGAAGCAAGCGAAAACGTTCAATGACACAGGGGAGACCGCAAAAACCGAACCAGAACCGCGGTTACGACTAAACTCCCATCCTCACTGACGACCTGGCGCCGGCTATCGAAGTTGAACGCAACTAGCTCTTGTTACAGGAACAAGCGGGAGGTGGCGGGTGCCTCACCCACCCGGTAGGTATGTGTCTTTTTCCTTGCGCAGTTTACACAACCAGCTACCGCTAAAAAAAATTGAGGGACGCTTAAGCTTCACCTTTAATAGTGGAACGCGACAGCATTCAAAGATCCCTGACTGCTTCTCACGCTTCCCGGCAACTGCAGCGCATGTAATCGTAATGTTTACCGGAAAACGCTCGCGGCGAACGCTACGCACGAAGGCGGGCTTTTTTGTCAAAGCGCAACCTCTTACAGAGGCCGTGATGAATGGATGTTATGAGCGTCCCCTTTGGAATGGGGCGGTGAATTGCGGCACCAAGCTCTTGCTATTATAATGTCTAATATCGTACCTAGGTAAAAAAAAGAAAAGTAAAAGAAGAAAAATGGAAACGCACGATGAATTTCCATAACCAAATTTTCTGACCCCCTATTGTGAACTTTGTTTTTGTACGTCACCGTTTTTTGTCGTTTCCCTACTTTTCTTCCACTAATCTTCCTATCGCCTCTTACTAATCTCTATTGCGGACATGTTTAGTTTCCCCCTGCTCTCGCTGAACCCAAGGGCTTCAAGGAGGCCAGTGGTGCCTAAATCGACCGCTGGGCTTCACATTCTAATAAAACATGCTCCATCGTTTCCCTAGCTTTAATGCAGGAGCACATGCTCCTTCCTTCTTATATGTCGCTTTATAAGTGCGTGTTCTAAGACATCCTGATCTCGCTTCGAAAAGTAATGAGCTTTCATTTCAGTTACCATAAATTGTTTCTTTACTGATTTCGTTTTTCTCCTCTTAAGTAGTTACTCATGGCAGGTTTCTTTTCCATGGCCACCACCCATGACATTATTCCAGCTTCTCTGACTTCCCTCTTGACGTTCTTTGTTGCTGTGTTGCCCACCCTACAGGCCGCACACCTGCTGGTACGCTTCCTAATTCTTTTCATTCACTGAAATCAATGTGAATCAATGTTTTTCCAGTACAGATAGCCCAACACTCTCCCACCCCATTTACTTTCTTCCATATTCCTCAGTCGTTCTTCATAATCAATTTTACTGTGAGCTTCCCTCACTTCAAAACTAGTCTAGCCTATATCACAGCTTCATGTGTGGTCTTCACGTGAGCGCCCAATGCGAGTCGTCCCACTGACCTTTGGTTGCCATCGAGTCCAGATTGTACCCCTCATTCTAGGCAAGCAACCGCATTTCCAAAAATAAGTCCTGCAACCATTACACCTTTCCACATACCCCGGAGCACCTCGTACCTGTTGTTTCCCCATAGCGCTCTGTGCTTCATTATGTCTGCATTTCTCTTGCCCTTTACTGTTATTGCTTTTTTCCTTTGTTTCCATATATATCTATTGCCTTCGTTTATCCATATACCAAAATAATTACATTCTTATACCCGAGGTATTTCCTGGCCCTGTATTTCCACTGTGTGTTCACTGTTTTAATTGAATACCATAACACCTGATTTTGTAACGCTAAATTTCAAACATAGATTCTCGCCTTGCTGTCCACAGATATTAGCCAGATGTTGCAAATCACCTTTCTTGTTACGTAGCAACACAATGTCGTCGGCATAAAACAAGTCTGGAAGCTGCTGCTCTACTACTGTACCCCGCCTGTTTGTATGAGAGATTAAACCCGATATTACTTCCTTCTAGCGTCATCTCCATGCTCACCATGTACATCATAAAGAGCAGTGGGGATAAAGGGCACCCCTGCCTCAGTTCCTTGTTGATATGAACTTTCTCCTCGCCCCTCATCCCTTCCCATTCAGCGCAAATGGTATTTTCTAGGTATATATCTATCAAAATTTGTGGACAGTTGTCGCCTGAGCCTTCCCCTTCCAAAATATCGCACAAAATGTTGCGGTCTACGTTGTCATACGCTCTTGTAATGCCTAAAAGGCCACATATAACGGTCTGCTTTCTACTCTTGATATTTCAATACACCGAGTAAGAAGAAATAAGTTGTCATCCAAACGCCTACCTAACGCGATGCGGCGGAGGCGAGCGCCATCTGGAAGTCTTTCAAAGAAGCGTGCGCCCTGCTCCGTGGACTCGGATATTCACGAGCCGGCATGCCTAAATGGCGGACGCCGTCTCCAGTCTGTCCTTTGCAGAAACGCTCGAAAGGGGGTTTGTTTGAGCTTTCGCGCAACAGAATTATGTTTTCTCGTATAATTAAATTACAATCCGAGAGCTATCAAGACTTTAGGCAGTGTGTAAGTCGTAGTTTACAGATATTTCCACGTATTTGAGCTAGAGAAAATCAATCAGTTCATTGAATTCCGTACGTCATATGAACGGCCTCGGTATGTGTGGTTCGAAAATATTTTGCCGCGAACTCTTTCGCCATATTGCCTTATCTATAATTAAGCGCATGTACATGTAAGCTCTGGGACGCGGCACCTCCGGGTGCCAAGTCCTCTTCCCATCTGACAACGGCACGGGTAGACAGCCGGAATGTGGAAACAGATGTCAGGCCAGCTTCGGCTTTGTGGCTGCGCGCCTAACAGCAAACAGGGACCCCCGGGGCCCACAGATAGTGCAGGCCTGGCAACTCAGCTGCCGATGTTCAAAAATTCTCGTTACTTGATTTTATGCAAAAGCTTCTACTGATTTCCCATAAAATGCGAAACACTAGTATTCCATGGCCCTTGGTAGGAAATGCATACCATACAGTCCTAAAGGTACTCAAGATAGGCGTGTTTCATAAGAAAATCCCACGTAATTGTGATCGAATATTGCCCGTTCAAGATGATGCAATTCTGCCCGCCATTTTGCAAGTGCCACGTCCCGGGGGCGGCAGACGCGGCGGCGACCACTTCGTGCGTGCGATTATTCGATATTTCGGAGACGCTCTACTTCCCTGCGAAACCGCTCGAGCGCCATCAACAAGAAGCCATTAAAAATCCGCTCATTAATTTCAGTAGAATAATGTATCTAAAGATGTAAAGCTTATATGGAAACAGTTTCCCATTTGTTTTCCTTTATTTTCAACCACGCAGATGGAGTAAAATCGTCGAAGCGAATGCGAAAATCCAGTCGCAGCGACCACCGCATATACGAAGCGGACATGCGAAGTCCAGATGGGCGATTATCGCAGCTCCAAAATACAGAATCGCTCAATGTGAAACATGCTTGAATCTACTTGCACATTTTCTTGCATTCTTTGCAGAAATTAACGCCGACAGCCCAACATAAGCGATAGCAAGACAAGTTTTGCGTAAGTACTAATGAATAAGTATGACGTAGAAGACTGGTGTAATTTGAAACTGTGGGCATTTTTAATTGTGAGTTCTATCCCTCTTTCTTTCTTCTTACAAAATGCCGAACAAGTCTACAACTTCAGCCAGCTAATTCTTGTCACAAAAAAGTAAGGATAAGTGCACGACATATCAAAATGGCGAGTGTGATCCGTTCTAAAATATGTGCGGAACAAGCGGAATCTTTCACCGAAAGGTGCCCGACGTAGTCAACACTGAACAAAACTACATCCGTGTAGTTGCTTCTAAGGTCATTTCAGAACATTTTCGACAGTACTCCTACAGTATTTTGTACCAAATCATCACCGTACGCACAGTAGTCCCTCGCAACCCTCTCAGCCTACGCAAAGATGGCATCCTGGATATCGGGCCTGGAATTGTGCAAGGTAGCCTCCGACTGGTACTCACTACCTATTTATTAGTTTACGCAGGGACAGGGGATGCTTTGCACCTCTTCACACGATGATTAAAATAGTTTGCAGGTCATGCCTTGAAGATCCTCGAGGAGTTCGCTTCTGTCGGTAGATAGTTACCACACTTTCGCGCAAGCAAACTGAATCCGTAGGTCGCCGTAGTAATTACAAAAACCTGGGCAACATTAACGTTTGCATCAGAAGCATCCCTCGGCGTTTTGCGTTCTGAAGTAATGCTGAGCGTACATGACAATGACATATGACACCGCGTTTCCAAGGCATCGCAGCTTCTAATAACGCTGATCGCAACCATGTAAGCGACTGCATTACGCCAGGAAAGAGAATAGCGTTAACGCGCCAGCAGAGGGCGGATCGAGACGGATTAAGATAGTGTTCCTGCACATACAGGAACACTACATTAAGACGCCTCGATCACGTGGTCCACGCAAACGCTTGCGCACCGCGTCGAGTGAGAGTGGAAAAGCGATGGGGCTGCCGGAATGCGCTCCATTCCCCAGTCGCCGGAACTGCTGAACGCAGTTTTCGTCGTAATATTACCCTGACGTGCGCCAAGAATGCGACACGCCACACTGTCGCACTCGTGTAAAACGCGGCCGATGTCCAGCCCAGCAGGAGTCGACTCTTGCTCCGCGACGGCTGCAGCTACAACAAGCGCGTCCAACGCACACGCGCCACGTCGAGGACAGCGTACTGCGGCGAAATAAGGTCGCGGGTTCGATCGACGTCGCCGGCTGACGGCAAGAAGCTGCCCACACTTTATTAAGTCGTCGTCGTCGTCGTCGTCGTCGTCGTCGTCGTCGTCGTCGTCGTCGTCGTCATCATCATCATCCTCATCAGCCTGGCTACGCCCACTACCAGAGCAAAGGCTTCTCCGATACTTCTCAAACTACCCCGGCCATGTGCTAATTGTGGACATGTCGTCCCTGCAAACTTCTTAATCTCATCGGCCCACCTAACTTTCTGCCGCCCCCTGCTACGCTTCCCTTCCCTTGGAATCCAGTCCGCAGCCTTTAATGACCATCGGTTATCTTCCTTCATTGCATGCCCTGCGCATGCCCATTTCTGTCTTGATTTCAACTAAGATGTCACAAACTCGCGCTTGTTTCCTTACCCAATCTGCTCTCTTCTTATCCCCCCTTAACGTTACACCCATCATTCTTCTTTCCATAGCTCGCTGCGTCGTCCTCAATTTAAGAGGAAGCTTTAGCTCGGGCCCAACTCCAACGCGGCCTATTCAAATACATGTAAAACGCAAAAAACGTTTTTCAGAGATAACCATTCTACCGATTTTAATGAAAATTGTTGCATTTCAATTCAATTCAATTCAATTCAGTCTTTATTTTTCTCTTGGACAGAGAAGGAGACAGGACTAAAAGCTCGTAAGCTTGACAGAGGTCCTGCCCCCTTTATCAACCTGGCAGTACAGTACACAGGCAGAGATTTTCAATTTTCCGAACAAACACTGAAACAAAATAACAAAACATTTGTAAAAAGCAGCGCTATGCATTGCAGCACAAACATAGGTATTAAAAAAACAAATAACTGGTCATGGGGAAACGAAAAAAAAGTAATAACAGGTATAGGTTTAAACTGAGTGCAACATTACGTAATCTTGCTAAGAAAACATCGCTTAATAACATCACTTGAATGCTGAAAGGGGTCAAATAATTCTCTGTTTAATTCTCTGAGAGGAAGTTAAATTCTAGAGACTGTTGGAAGCGGAATTTCGATTTAGGGCCTGAATTTTGTTAAAAAGATTTTCAAATATTCCATCGTTTGAAAAATACAGAAGCACGATGTTTACAAATTCATAGCTCTGCATCAAGAACAGATATCGAGGTTCTGTAAATGGCATCCATTAGAACATTCAAAACGGACAAACTCATTGTCATTTCACAGCTTACGTGAATTTGTTACGTTGGCTACAAGGGCTCTGCAAAAGCTGTATATCCATATTACTAATTCTTTTTTTATATTAATGTGTAACATATGAAGTTTGTCCGCTTTAGATGTACTATTAGATGCAATTCACAGAATTGTATTATTTGTTTTCGTTGTGGAGTTAAAGAGTTGTACACTTGATAGTGTCGCTTTTTGAAAATTTTCGATTTTTGCCTATATTTAATTTAAAAAAATTTAAGACCTAAGCTAAAAATTAGAAACCAACAGTCACTAGATTTCGTTTTTTCTTTTAAATGCAAAAACACCCTGTCAAATTTGGTGCAGCGGTTGCCGAGAAAAACGAATTCTCCTTTTACATGCATTTATATAGGAACACACAAGCTAAAGCTTCTTATTAAGTAGAACCGTTTTCGTAAGCCTCCGTATTCGGGCGTGCGTACGTAATAACGCGTGTGCCTGGGGAAAAACTGGTTCCAATGATTTAGAATAGTGTAGCGGTGTGAGAATATCAATTTGTAAGACCGAATCGAATGCAGATCGAAAAGCGCCAGAAGCGAAGGGAAACGAATATCAAATAGTTTACGAATAGTTTCCGAATAATGCATAGCCTTCCGACTATATATATATATATATATATATATATATATATATATATATCAAGCAATTTTACCATACCCACAAAATGAAAAAGTTTTTGACGTTACAATGCGCATTATCAAGCATATAATTTATTAAAAGCGCAAAGCTGGCATTAGGGATAGTTAAGAAACGGTTTGTCCACCAACATAGGTTTTCGGAGAGTACAGAGTCGTGCATAATCATAAATTTTGGAAAGGCAGCCTTGTTGGCCAAATAATGTATGTGCCCACGTTCGTGACAAAAGTCACAATGTGTGCCGTCTGGGGGCGATGAAAAATAAAAAAAAAAAGCTATTTCTCTCAAGTTTGAATGGCCGAGGAAGATGATTCCACTATATATTGTAAAATATAAGTTGAAATGAAACATAGATATTGAATCGGATAAGAGGACACAGGTACAACGCATACTGACAGTACCGAACAAAGTCTACTAACGAATGGCATGTAAGAACAACATTTTATTGTGACGGATTGTGTTTAGCCGAAAAAGTGTGGCTGTCTGAGCGATGCATGCAGGCTGCTGCCCACTGCTATGTGCAATGTGGATTGAATGGAAGTTGCCGCATTGTTGCTTCAGTTTTATGTTTGATCATGCGACGACATCAACTATTTGAGAACTAATAGGCAAAGTTCTGGATGTTCAATTAGTAAATGTTCCATTTGAGGACCTAACATTGACTATTCGATTCGAGAATCGAATTCAATATTCGATTTGTTATTCGAAAGTGTGCAATATTTGCACGCATATAAGGAATATGGGGGACTCCAAATTAAAGGGTTTTTTTTTTTCCTGGCGATCTTCTTCGCAGTGGAGGACACTGAAGCTTCCGCAAATTGCCAATCGTCGCAACGCACTTCCTGAAATATGGCTTTATACTGAGACCGCACAAAGTTTCGCAAAAAAAAAAAAAAAAGCCAGTCCCTCGGCAGCTCAAGACATACTCCCACCACAGGGCCGTTCTTTTTCTCTCTTTAATATGAGACAGCAATTGCATAGACACTCGACTCCAGTTCGCGCCGGCGCCGTCGTGCTGTCCTGATATCGCCGGCAGACGGGAGGCCTGTGCGTGGAGGTGAAGGCGCCGAATAAAACGCAATAGGTCCGCTCACGCTGGGTATCATTACGATCAAGGCAAGCGCAGACTTCAAGTTAAAGGGGCACTGCGACACAGCATTGCAAATAAATCATACATAGACGCGACAGAATGCTTCCATAAACACCCGAGAGAAATATTACTCAAATCCATGCAGCGGGGAACGCACGACCCCTCTGTAAAGATCGGCCGTGCTTTCCTACGGCTCCCGTCATACCTCACCTTCTAACCTGCACATGATGGTGCCATGGTCCCCACGTACGACTACTGGCTAGATGTACGAAGCGTCAGGAGAAATATTAACTTGATCAACCGGCCATGTAGGTGTAGGCAACGGTAACGATGTTCGTAACGCGTGACGGTTTCAGAGGGCCAACATGGAAATTCAGTTTTACACTTCCGGCATACGGCGGCCGTCGTCTGCACCAGTGGAACTAAAACTGACGCGCAGTGTGAACTGGGCGTTTGGCCTTTTCGCAGCTGTGGAATTTACGGGAGGCACGCTTCACTAGCCTTTTGCTGAAAGACGAACCGCGAAACAGCGACGGCGGTGTGCACTTGTCGCTGCAATGAGGAGAATATGCTGCACCGGTCACCGCAATACGAGCAGCCTCGGCAAGCCTCGTTAGGCGGCATCCTGCGAGTTCAGTTTTGCATGTTGTAGGCCCCAAAACCGGAAGTATAGGGGCGTCTACGTAAACGTATAAAAGACCGAATTTAAACTGCGCGCCGTTCAGCGGCTCGCAACGTGGCTACTTCGCAGTGCAAGCCATTAGCAGCGTCTACACGAATCGACCGAAGCGTACCGTATTCACTTTCAAGCGTATCGAATCTCATGAAAGGAGATAATTCGCTACAAGAAGGCGTACCGCATCAAATGCGCAGGTAGGGGTGTAGTTTGAGACGGAAAATGCGCATTTCCGCGGCCGTGTTTAGAAACATGGCGCGGCCGCTGCCGCACTGCGGGACGGCCAAACAAAGATGGCGGCAAAACGGAGCACGCCGCTCGGAATTTCGTTTCACCTCGTGAGTACATTACGCGCGTCTAGACAATGTCTCCTTTGTCAATAACGAATGAGATTACCATCGGTGAGTGACTTTATTCGCGGCGTGGTTCGGTGCACTTTTCAAGCGATGGAAACCGAGACGGCGGCGCGTGGTACCAGCGTGCAGGAAATTTTAGTGTCCCCAAACAATACAGTACCGTTTCCACAAAATAAATTTCGCGTAAATTTGTCCACACCGACAAACTACGCGACGTGGCGGGCGGCATGCACTGCGGGTGCCGGACAGTTTCGGTGCATTTTTCCGCGACCGCAGAAGCCGATTTATAGGAAGTGTACGCGCCGGCTTTCAAGTAAGATAGAGGATGGCATTAGCTGGCTGGACAGGAGAATGCGCATTCGCGTAAGTAGTGCGTACGGGTATATGCTGCACGGTAAATTATTACGATGCGCTTCTACAATAGCCGTGTTGACGCAGTCATTGAAAGAAGAGCGGATCACAGTGGAGAGAATGAACCTTTCAATCCCGTTAACTGCGCTTCTACTGAACGCACTGAAATCTTTCGTTGCTGCGAAGTGGTTTTAAGATTGTGTCTTTTCATGTGAACTGCTTTGCATGGCCTCGATAAGCAGTGTTACAGGACCCCTTTAAGATGCCTTTCAGAACACAGGGGTTACATTCGGAAGCGAAAGTGACGAAGCCAACTATACATAGACGCACCGTCACGCTCCACTCGGTAGGCTCTTCCGTAGCCAGGACAGCGTTCTCGCTTCCACGATGCTCGCATATAAGCGTTGTGCAGAGACACATTTAGAGTTCTTGCTGAGCAGGAAGAACAATGGATTGCACTGCCGAGTTTTGCACATGCTCGAGGTAAATGATGCTATAAAAAAATAGTTGCCAACAAGAGGATATGCTTTGCCAGCTCTCTGAATACAATACATGAAATTAAAGGGTACATTACCCCTAAAGTCATCATTCAAACAGAGAAATATTAGTAATTGCAGTGTCGATTACACCGCAAATTGCGATGTCCGTTGCTGCTGGGAAGCTTGACCAGTATTTTTTTTTTCATACGCCTTATCTTTAAATAATCAAGACACTCGCGGCGGTAGATGAGTGGGCTGCTCAGCACGAGGTCGAGGGTTCGATTCCCAGCTGCAACGGCCGCACTATAACAACTGATTCATCTTTATTTCTGCCCATAGAGAGCACACTTGAAAAGAAAACTGCGAAAGAGTAAAAAGGCCCAATCAGTGTATATTAATGATTAATAAAGCAACTCCTTTGCCAAGCTATCCACAAGTGAGAACTCGCCCTGCCCATCAAAAAGGCTACGAGAAGAGAGGCCATGCGTACAGTGTCGCGCGCTTAAAAAAAAAAGAACGGAATTACGAGGTATCGAACTAAGCGTAGCATAAATGACGCGCTGGGCATTTTACAGGGTTAAGGGACCCAGGGCGCGCACAGTCCGAAATAATCCGGAACCTTCAAATTACGCGCTCTCTCGTAGTGACACAGCGTTGCTTCGAGACGTTCAAACCTCACGAATCAATGAGATGGTAGCCGTCGTTGAAACACACGGTGCACACTGCGGTATTAAATAGCTATAGGAAGAGGAGCGCAAACTCACAACACACACAGAGCAGGGGGAGGGGAAGAGCGCCCATACTAACTAAATACAGGCGCTACGCAAACGCTGAAGCCTGCCGTACGCTGCAGCGCGCCCGGCTAAAGCCAGCATGCGCAGAGCGGATGTAACGGCGGCTCGCACGCAACCTTAACAAAGCGAACGTGAGCAAGCGCGCACACATGTCGAATCAAGGCCTCGCGCTTTTGTGTTTCAATATTTTTTTTTTCCCAGTGCAAATCCACTGGAACCGGCTGGAGATAGGACGGAAGAGCTGCGCGTTCTACGGCTGGCGGAAAAAAAAAATGAAATGGGAACAGGTCACGCCGTATACGTAGACATGCCACCGATCTGGGCCTGCGTTCATGTAACAACGCCTTTACGCGCAGTATGTACATACGGCGCCGCCGTAGTCTCATCTTCACGCTTCGTATTCGTTGCTTTTGTTTCCTTATCACACCATTTACGCTTCCTTTGACAACGTCCACCTGCTTAAGTATACGGCTCCCTACACTCTAAAAACAGTTGCACCCTTTGGGGTGTTTTTTGTCACACAATGATAATCCTCATCTGTCTTGCCCGCGTTTCCTTTCTTTAACGCTGCGAGCCCGGTACTTCCCAGTCACGAATGACATGCGCGTTATCAGTGTGACGCAGCATTCTCGACAGGAAAGTAGCGAGCGCCGAGTTTTCAAGAAAGGAAACGCAAGCAACACAGATGACGATCATCGTTGTGGGACAAAATACACCCTAAAGGGTGCAAACAGTTTTTGGAGTCCACTCTTAGAAAAATGTACACCCTTTGGGGTTTATCTTGTCCCACAACAATAATCGTCATCCGTCTTGCCCGCGTTTCCTTTCTCTAACGCGGCGAGCCCGGTACTTCCCAGTCACGAACGGAGCCGCGTTATCAGTGTGACGCAGCATTCTCGACAGGAAAGTAGCGAGCGCCGAGTTTTCAGGAAAGGAAACGCAAGCAAGGCAGATGACGATTATTGTTGTGGGACAAATTTACACCCCAAACGGTGCAACAGTTTTAAGAGTGTGTAGTAAACGAAAGCGAACAAGCCTACACAGACATGACGGTTTCACTCAACCGGCACTCGCAAATACCAACCTCATCGCGCTCGTGTGAAGTTGACGTCTATAGCACCGCTGGTATACTCAATAATAACACGCATAAAGAGTCGATCGCATTCATTCAGCAAATACTTTCCCTAAACGCTCCAAAGTGGCCTTAAGTGATGGGAGAGGGGGGAGCAACATAATCACCACGCAACGGTCAATAATACCCGTACGAGGTCCAGAAAGGTCGTACCGCCAAGGCTTGTTCAATTCCCACAACTCCAAATAGCAAAACCGACTGTCGCACACCTATCGCGTCATTCGAGTATACGTTCGATGTGGGCTCCCACGACAACAAGACTGGAAACGCTTCGTCGACCCTGACGATCATCCGGACTTCATGAGAACAGTGGCGCCCAGAGAGAGAAACGTCGCCAATGCGTAACCTACAGGCGCGCTGCGTATAGCGTGGTCTCACGAAGACCAGCGCCACTTTGCCGCCAGTCTTGGTATACATGCCAGACGACGGCCACTCGGGCTACCTGGCATTATTAACGAAAGCTCGGGCTTGCGGGCGAAATTGGCACGACTCCGACAAACTAAACTACCGCGCGATTTGCTCCGAGGTCGAGGTCAGCACGTCTTCGAGGCAGAGCGCGAGCTTGACTGCCGAGACGGCATAACGCGTATCGTGAACATATCCTCCCCGTGTGGCATTTGCGAACATCTACTAAAAATAATGACGTATCAACAAGCCCAAATAGTCGCAATTGTAAACGATGCAATTATCAGCCCCAGCCGATGTCTACTGCAGGGTAAAGCCCTATAACACAGCAATATGCAAATTGCTCGGCCCTGCAGCATCAATCGAGCACAGCCGGCACCTGGAAAATTTTCTCCCCCCCCCCCCCCGATCTCATCACTTCGTTCATTCTATTTCGCCATCTGCATTGTTTCCATGTTCTTGAATATGAAAGACCACCATTCGGAAAACGACGAATATCGAAAATGACGACACAGATGGAGCGCCCTTAATTCCGCGCCATGCATACGACCCGTTGCTCTCCTTTCCGTAAATTCGCGGTGTACGGCATGCTGCTCTTTGATGTTGGGCCGGCACCTGTCAATCACGCTGAGGTGGAAGGACGGCAACTGGCTATGCACGCTGGCTGTACACAGCTGTGCTCCGAGCACAGGACTGCCGCGAGCTCAGAGTAAATAGCAAACGACGAGCCACCGCTATATGCACCCGTCACACTATAGAGAAATGAGTGGGCACCGCTAAATGCAAGGCCGTGATTCAGTGAGGCGCCGCCTTTTGAGATTTGGAATGGTTGAGGGCCCCGAGACAAGTTCCACTCTGAAAAAATAAACGGAAACTAACACAGCGCTAGCGACTCAATTGTTGCGTATGTTGCCATGTTAATAAAGTAGTAAAAGTGAGTATACGTCGCCTATACCTCGTTGCGTATATACGAGTCAACTTCGGGCAAGCCAGCATATTATGAATTAGGCATGCACCCTTCATTGCGAATCCTAACCAATTTCTAGAAACTCCTACTGGGCGCACAGTTTCTAGCGAAAGGTTATATGCTTCGCATGCCGGCCGAATTCAATTTCTCCCTATAGTCATGCACAAAGATAAAGGAAGTTACTGAAATATGGCGAACTCCAACGATTGCATCGGGGCTTATCGCACAAATCCCAATGGCCCCAGCTGAATTGCGAAGCTTAGTGAAGCTTAATGTCTATTTATTAATCTGAGACACGCCCCGCGGGGCTCAGTGGCTATGGCATTCCTGCCGTTGAGCACTCCCGGCCAAGGCCGGCCGCACTTATATATATTGGCGGGAGGGGTGGGGGCAGGAGATGCAACACTTTGCGACAATGCATGCGTCATGGCACGACTGAGTCATTTATCATAATACGACGGAAAACTCCGCGCACAGTGAGGCGCACGAAACACGACAGATTGCGCGCGTCCATGGAAACTACGTCACCAAATGGCACAGCTCGACGACAAACCCAGCTAAAAAACTTCCAACATCGCGGGAAGGTGTCGCTTTTTACAGTTGTCGCATCGGAGAAACAAACCCGAACAGTGAACAGATGCTGCAGACACCGTGTTTATCGATCACGCTGCCCGCAGTTCCGCAATTACGTATTCAGTAAAGCAGCAGAGTTCGGCCCACTCAGTAGCATGAACAAAACAGTCGACTCCGCAATGTACGACTTCATAACTGCATAACTAAAAAAAGCTTACGAATTGCGGACGAGCTCTTAGGAAAAACATCAGGTTTCTTCAATGCACGCGGAAACGTTCCTCCAGGCAGTAACGACGTGCGAAACGTATGCAAAATTTGCAACGTAAATAACGCCTGCACGCGACAGAATGCATGTGGCACAACAACGCTGCAATAACGCGATGATTAGCGACTAATAAACACTGGCGGCAATAACACGCACTGAAATTTTTTTTCAATTACTCCCCAGTATACTACTACGAGCCAAATGAGGCGCACGCCATATGGTGGGGGGGGGGGGGGGAGGGGGGACTCCGAATCAATTTTGACCACCCGCTTCGTGATGACTCACGATGTGCAGGACCTCAATAAAGCTTTACCATACCATACCATATCGGAGGTTATGTGCACCCAAATGTAAGTACACAATAGCGTTTTCTTTGCAATTGCTTGTAGTTACGCATAATCACGTCTTCTCCGGGATTATTAGCTATTGTTCAACTGATTACTTTCTCCATCCGCCCAGTGTACACTTTTTCTTGATGCACACGTTATGTGCACAAATGTTTACGGCATTTTATTGTCCTTGACTATTGCGTAACGTTCGCTTTGTGGGCCAAGTATATGGACTGTTACTCAATTCAAAAAATGCTATCCGCAAGGTCCAAGCTTTGTGTGTAGTTTTCCAAGGGGCGCAGACCCCGACTCATGAATTCGAACCCCGGCGGCGGTGAGCAAGTTTCGACGGGATGCGCGGAATGGGGAAACATTGGCGTGCAAGATCGACAATTTCAAGTGCTCATGGGTAATCCTGGTTAAAGCGTTCCTCATATCCCGCCCTACACATGGGCTTCACACGCGAAAAAAAAAAGAAAAAAGAAAGAAAGGAACAAAAACGAAAGAAAGGAAGAAGAAAGACAGGTCACAGTAACAAATATCGGTGAGTGGTGCGTCGGCGTGAATAATCCATGTCGCAGCCCTTATAAAAGAAACCATATGCCCCACAACTCTAATATCCAATATGAACGTGTGATATACGAGAAAATGCGGGTAATTATATACAAACCACATCCGTTCGTATGGTGTTATAGGATGGGGGGGGGGGGGGGAGGGGGCTTTATCGCCGGTGTAGGCGGTTTCGCGATAGGGAGTGGCGGTAGAGCTGTGGCTAATAAGCATTGCTGTGCAGGGCGCGATGGCCGGAGCAGAACAGGTGTTCGCGTCGTTATGCCGAACCGAGGAAGATAAAAAAAACCTGAACTCACCATGTCCGCCTCCTCTAACGCCTCAATTTCTTGATAAAATGCTGAACAAAACAAAAACAGTACTTCATTCTAGGGTTGAGCGCACACTCGAAGTTTTGAACACAAATCAAATATTACGCACCAACTGTTCGCATCCGTAAATGAACTATTCAGTATTTTCAAATATCGAAATTAACCAGGTATTTTGCCACAACCGACTCGTATTATAAATTCTGGTTACTGTTCCCTGTCTGCTAAGCAAAGTATAGGAAATTATCAGCAGTGCAAGAGCGACAAAGGTTTCCGAAGCAATGCAGCGACAAAATGGGCAATTAAACTTCGTTCTTCGGTTTCGCGGCCGAAGCCTGCGTACATGACCAACTTTAGTTTTTGCTTGTAGTCTGTCATCTTGTGTGTATAGAAGTTTAGTGCCGTAGTAGCTTCAACTTGTACACTATATTTTTAGTTATAGTTTCCTTACAACGAGCTCTTATACATGTGATAACAGCACCGAAATCCTTCAGCTTCTCTCTCTCTCTCTCTCTCTTTTTTCTTTTTTTTTTTTTTTTGTTCTTCCACACTTCTGATCATACTTCGATAACCAGGTATTTAGCGGCAACCAATTATTCAACAGCTACACACCCTTGGAACGATTCAGTTTTTTTTTTTCACTTTCAGTTTGTTATTGTTTAAGTAGAATGAATTGGTAAGAGACAATATACAGACGAGGGTCCCAAAGTCAAAGACTGCAACGGGACCCTCGGAGACGAGACTGCTTGCCACCCGGCTATGAAAATGTTCAGAAGATACTTGTGCGATTTTTTTTATGACAATTAGTAATGTTACGTTTAAAGCTGCTCCTATTTAATCGGGAAACTGAGTTGCATTCTTTTCACTTACCAGTACAAGCGTGTTAATTACTCCGAACAATATGTGCTCCTGCTTTAAATATATGCATCAGCGTCTGACTATTCGTTATTCGACACTTACTATTCGTATTCGAAAAAAAGTTTATATTCCCATCATTTTGGAACAGGCGTGGTGTTCACTGGTTGATACACACACACTGGAGTGGGTGGAGGGGTCCTTTCTTGAGGCGGCGTTTGTTGCGTGAGAGTTCGTTCTATCGCGCTCTGTGCACCAGTCTACGTTCAATCTCTCGTCCTGCTGCAATTATCTTAAAGGCATTTTGCTTTCTTTCTTTATCTTCCAAGTTTCAGCCTGAATGTGTTACTACTCACAGAATGTACAGAATTGCACAGAATTAGTCTTTTTTTTTCTTTTCTTTCTTTTCTTTTTGTCGAAGGTATCGGTGAGTTGTCATTCACGACTTCGAAGACTTTGTCGAATGCCGTCCAACACCTTTTTATTCGTCTCGGGCTGTCCCGATTCATGGTACGGGCCCTGTATGACTACTTGCCTTAGATAAATATACACCTTCACAAACTCACACCAGCCGCAAGCAACTAAAATATCTGAGTGCTAGCAGTGGACTCTTTCGGAAGCCACTACACAGCGATTGGTTCAGAAACAATTTCGTCAGAGCGAGTGTCTCCGCTAAATTAGCGGGAAAAGAACATGTAACAAGCTGCACGTACAGTCGGCCACAAAAGCTTGCGGGACACGGGTTACAGGAGAATTGTGAACACGTGCTTTGTTACGGCATGTCATTTCTAATGTAATGAAGCCAATAATTTCACCAAATCCTATCTAATGTAATGAAATGAACGAAATGCATCATCTGCATTTTAAAACATAGCCCGTTCATTTAGGAGAACAAAATACGGAAAACAATACGTAAACTATCAAGTAACTACAGTTGAAACTACATGTTCTCAGACGGTAACTACGAGTAAATACAGGTTCTCAGACCGAATTGACTTTACACTTCCCGCGGTAAATTTTAAAGTGAAAGATCAGCAGCATTCGTTAGGCTGTCATTCATTCGTTAGCTTTATATTTCAATGCGCATGTTAATATTACGGTTTGTCCTCTGCAAGCTTGGTGTAGTTGACGTGTCGATTCTAGCTTTTAAATTCGCGTTGATCCGTTGGATTTACATAACGCAGTGAGCGCTTGCGACGTATATGTTCCGCGTTTCGTGCATACGTACAACGTGTGAGCTACACTAAGTTATATGCGTTTTTGTGCCTGCTGTTAGCGTTTCATTATGAGCGACCATGTATGCACTTTTGCACACACCGAACTAAAGGAAAGCCGAGGTCCCGTCAGTCTTGCTAGCCTTTTCCCCGACCTCTCTCTACAAGAAAGAGAAAGTAAACGCCTCTTCATAGTGTCGGTTGCAAACCTACAACGCACTGAATCTGAATTGGAGGCGATATGGCAACTGGCCTCAGGAAAATTTAGCTTTTTTTTTGTTGTTTTTCAGCGAATCACCCGTAAGCTTTTGTGGTCGGCTGTGCCCGCTCAACAACCAGTCCGTTAATAGCGTAGCGTCACTATTTCGGCAGTGTGGTAGACGCGCGTTACTATGTGTACAAAGTTCTGTGCGCAGCGCTCAGAAGAACCGTAAACCGTCCTCACGTGTCGCGCACGTGTGCCAAAAAACAAAAAAAAAAGAAAGAACACTTGTCGGCGCCGTGCCAATGCAGGAAACGACTCTCTGCGCTGGCGTCCGTATCGCGTCGTAGACCCGGGTGTTTTACGCGCGGGCTTCAGCCGTACACCGTGCGACGCTCCTGCGAACCTGTCGTCCTTGCACTTTCTTCTCGTTCGCGGTTGTTATATAGCGGCTCGCCCATCCCAGTATTCTGTGGCGTACCCACGGTGAACACGGAAAACACAAATCCGCCAATTGCTTGCTTGCCTGGTTCTGGAGTGGTTCTCTCCCGGGGGAAGAAAAAAAAAAGGCAATAAATTCGAACAGGTGCTATAAAGCAAAGTTGCGGGTGTTCCGCATAGGAAAAGAAAAAAAGCAAGGGCATAAAATGTGGTATACTGCGGCACTTACACTAAGGTGTGCACGGATATCGCGACAAACGGCAATGTCGTTTGCGATGCGCGAGCGGATATTCAATTCACGTCGCGTATACCTCGCTACTTGAGATATTCGCGCGCAGTCCCCGCGTCCTCGACTAGGCGCAAACAAGATATGACGGCGCGCTGCACGTGCCTTTCCGACAGCTGCCACTTTGTGGTCAGTGAAATCCACAGTGAGCGATCGGCGAGCACAATATAGCTAGCTGGCGTTGCAAAGGCTACGGAGGAGTAGGAGGACAGGCACTGGCTGTATAGGACGGGGGCGCCATACAGTGCCGCATCTGCAGTAAAGATAGTCAGCGGCGGTGTTCACGTACGCGCTATATATATATATATATATATATATATATATATATATATATATATATATATATATATATATATATATATATATATATATATCTGCACCGGAGCGGGAATTTGAAGCCTCCGTGTCAGCTGTTCACACTGGCGTCATTACCGCCAACGCAGTCTTGCGAGCCTGACGCTTTCGCCGCGCGACATCTCTGCTGAAACTGGCGCGTTTACAGTGCAAGTCTTCCTAAGCTCCGCCTCGAGTAAGAGACGCAGAAACAACACACTGGGTAACGCGAAAGCAAGCCAGCTGTGGAGATATCACTGTGACGGAAATCAAAGCAGGAAAGTCTGATTATAACTCATTGGGCCGTGCGCTTTACTCTTCGAAGGGTCTCCGAAAACGCAGTAGCGTAACATCGGCCGATGACAATCGTTCATTCCGCAGCGTGTGGAAATGGCGCCGAAACTACTGACCAAGCTTCGTCATCGTGTCTCACTACATCCGCCCACGGAGTAAACGAGGACGAAGTTAACGTGCCCGAAGACTTAGGCATCAGAAATAGCAGAGGGAAAGGTTAACGAATCTTTTGGTGTACGATACGCTAAGGGACATCTGGAGCACTGTCGGCGAAAAAGGTGAAAGAAGCCCACGAACAGACGAAAAATTGGCGCACGACTGAACGCTCAAGGCACTTTGCATGTACTCGCGGGCATCTTTCACGCTCGGAAAAACACTTTCATGTAGCAGACATTCAGCAACAGGAAAGCTGTATCGGGAGTTTTTCATGTTGCTCTGCAAGTTTCTCATTGACACTTCAATTCTAGTTATAATACTTGAAAAATCCAGTAATGATTTAAGACTAATGATGTAATTAGGGTGAGTGGAAAAAAAACTAATCACAGTATCTGCAAGCGATGCCAAACAACATTACCTTGGTTCTGTCCAGCTACGTGGCATTTGCCTGTTTTTGAATGTTGGTTCACGATAGTTGGGACACCCCGTATGTCTACTCAGTTGACATAAACGCAAGCTTGTTTATAAATGTTATATGTTTGCTGTTCATCCCACTCCTGCAATAGCCACATTGAGGTTGCAGTATGTATGTATAAATAAATAAATAAATAAATAAATAAATAGGTCATAGAAAGGCTCATGCAGTTGACGCGGGTCAGCACATGACTTCCACCACTCTTGCTTGTGTTTCCAAGGTTGCGAAGAAACTCGCAGCCTTTCACTTTCAAAAACAAACAAACAAAACGGTTTTCGGCTGGCGCGTGTTTGGTGCCAATTTCATCGCCGTTTCAACCGGGATAGTGGCCAGTCCAACGACGACGACGACAAGCAAGGACTTTGCGGCGAGGAAGGGAACAACGGCGCTGTCTTAAAAGCGTTAGTTCACAGCTACGCCTTCTGGTGGTGGCATGCCTCGTTACACCTCGTGACTTCGCGATACGCTGCATACGTTAGAGCGTATAGCAAAGAGAAAGCTTCAGAGCCCATCCTCCGAGCCACTTAAGAGGCCATTGAAACGTTCTTGCCGGACGTCTGGTGCGCTCCAATCTCGTACCATCTCGCTGTCGCCGCCAAAAACGACTTCCGCCCAATCGCTGAAGCGAGAAGCCACCGCCGTCCGATTGTACGTTTGAAAACGGCACGGTGCGCCGATAAGCCAGCGGGCCAAGGAACATACGTGTCCAGCGCTGCTACGCAAGGCTGGCCAAGCACCGCGAGCGTTAACGGGAGTTACGTCTAAGGGACGCATTTTTCTTACCGATCGACATATGACACACTCATTGTTATTAAAACTGACGCATGTATAGATGCATGCGATGCAGCAGCTCCGGGTCTATGCCTTTATATATATATTTTTTAGAGCGCAGCTCTTTGGCGTCCGTTCCTGGGTTTCGCGTCGTCGTCGGCCTCGTAACCAGCTCCGCCCCCCTTTCATCCCCCCAGCGCTAGCAGCGACCGACTGATACCGCTGGATGCCGCTGACGCCGCTAGAGAGTCAAGATAACGTGACTGCATAGAACACCGTCGCCGCCATGCAGAAAGAGGAGGAAAGGGTCCCCCCCCCCCCTGTTCTTGTGTGGCGGATAGGGTGCTCTTCAGTTGCCGACGCGCCGGTTATTCGTTGTCCCTGAAACCAACTCCGCAGCTGGGGTTGACTCACTATCGGCGTCAGCGGCATCAGTCAGTCGCTGCTATCTCTTCCCTCCTCCCTTTACCGTGTTGTCCGCTTGCTGCGCGCGCTTCTGCCCCCATCGTTTGCCGCTGGGTGTACACGCCGCCCCCCTCCCCCCTCTTCCTGCGAGTCTCCGGTTGTCAAAGCGCCGGCTCGAACTTAATTCCTTTCTTCGCTCCTCCTCCAATGCAACCCCTGTGCGGTGGCAATCAGAGAGCCAGATCGGTGGCGGCGGATCTGTATATGTGCACCGCCCGAGCCGAAATTGCCGCTGCCGTTCGCCCTGTGCGGTGGCAATCAGAGAGCCAGATCGGTGGCGGCTTGACATAAAGACAAACAGCAATTTCCTAACACTTATGCGGGAGAACATCCCGTTCCTCTCGCTCGTAACGCGTCCCACGGCTGTGACAACCTCGCGAGGCACTTGTATAGATCTCGTCTTTGAGAATCAAGCATTGGTGTACCAAGTCGAACATATATCAGTCTATTTCTCCGACCACAAAGCTTCCTTCATGACTGTCAAGAACTGTTAGTGGAGTCTTTGTTAAAGGAATACGTGTGAAAAATAAAAAAAAAATTCTGTGATAGCGCATACATGTGTTGCTCGATTTCTTTGCCTCAATCTCTCGAAAAGGTGAAACAGCTTACTTGCTGCGCTCAAATTTCGCATTAGGAAGTAACGTAATCGTCGGTAATTTTTTTTTACATAGGCGAACTTCCGGAAATTTCAGGTACATGTCGGCGCAAGATAACTCTTAACTGTGGTTGCACGGCAAAAAAAAAGCGGTTGCCGGGAAAACGTAAACAGGTACGTGTGCCGCACTGCCAAAGCGCCTGCGCAGGCTGCGTTGTAAGTTTGCGCTGACAACCCGATAGCCTAGGCAGTGCTGCTGAGAAACTGAATGGTATTTGGGCGCAGCGACTTAAGAGTGGCGGCAACATCGGTAGGCTTTCGCGGCATTCGACTCCGCTCGGCTGTTCTTTGTGTCAGTGTCGGGACTTCCAATTGAACACCGCGTCATCCCCGACAAAATCAGATCGGCTTTAGTCACTCTGTGAAGCAGTGTCTAGAATAAAAAAAAAAGTAAATAAGACAAATAGGTCTCTGAGGCAGTTTTTCTTTTCTGTATTTTTTTTTAACAAACATCTCAGCACTGTGAGCATAGAGCTGGCTGCGTTTTCGCAAGTTTGTTTCGCCTGATTTAGTGCACAAGAGAATTGACTTTTACAACATAGTGATCTGCGTAACGAATTATACTCCGGGTCTTACTCTCTTTGCTTTAAAGGAGTTTGATTATTATATTTCACGTGCGGCATCATGTATTGCAGAACGCACAGGTGACCCAGGCTTAGTGCCGAGAGAAACGATCAGACATAACTTTTCAACAGTCCTCAATGTTTACCACACAGCTTCTTATGCATATTATTTAGGCGCTAAGGCGACGATAACATACTGCTCTCTCTTTGATTTGTACCGCAACGCTAAATCAACTGTGCATGGGTAAGTGCAAATAGTAGTCGTGGGACTTAGTTACCTAGCATTGGCACATTTTGTCCAACACTTAACGAGACTAGTTAAAAAGAAGTAGCCGGCTGCGCCCAGCTTCACACACAGACCACGCGTAACTATAATTGTATCAACATGTTTTTTTTTCTTAGTGACCGACACGAAACTGTCGAACCTGCTAACTAGTCAACTGTTTACCTGGCGTGACGACTAAAGTAAGCGTTTTCGATAGACGTAGCTCCGGCCCGTAAAAAAAATGCGAAAACAGTAAATTTTATTCTAGTACAGCGCCCACTCCGGAGCTCAACTGTCATTACCTACCAAGTGCCTATACCTATCAGGTACCTGTCATTACCTACGCGTGCTGCCGTACCATGACACGTTACGGACGTGCCCAGCAAGGGCCTCGAGGAGAAGAGAGTTCGGGGATCGAGAGAGCCAATCATTCGGAGAGGTGGGACGTACGCTGCGCATGGTGAATCGTGTTAGGCGTACTGGCGCTGGAATTATGATGAGCTGCGAGGCATTCACGTAGGGCGCGCGTGGAAGAAGGAAAGTCGCCGCTCTGGCGGGCGTACCATCCGATGCGCGTGCTGGAGGGTTCCGTTTCACTTTTAACATTTAGATTCACTGCAAAATCTCATCTTCCCTTTGACACGCAAAGCTCGTTCGCCCAAATAGTGAATTCACCGTAGTGGCTCTGTATGGCGCGTGATGATGCAGTTAGAGCGAGTGGAGGAGGGACACTCATTTAACGGGAAGGCGTTTGGCAAGCCTTCACTTTAGAGGACGGGTCCCGCGACGGTTCCCCGACAGAGCACGCGGCCGTGCGGCCCCTCGGTAGGCAGGTGTCAGTGCCTGTGGCAAACAGGTGAAGCACAGAGCTTGCGCGGTGGTATCACGACGTGCGGTGTCAAACAGGCGCTGCGAGAGGTCGAAGGCGAACGGCGGTGCATGCGCTAACTGCAGGCTCGCACCGGTAAGTGTTTAAGCGGATCTTTATTGGGCAAATGTCCACTGAGAAAATGAGCAGATGTTTTAACACGTGTTTTGGCAGCAAATCTGACAGACCTGACGTCACCCCTCCCCTCCCCAAATAAATTATTATTGCACCCACAAAAATTCAGACAGTACCACCTACCGTACCGTAGTAGCAAAATAGCCGGTTTTCTCAAGGCGACAGCAATCTCTCGCTCATTAGGTCTATAAGGTATTCAAGTGACGACATGCTCGATTGTACCTTTACGATAGCGCATCAGGCCTGCGATACCCGTTTTACAGTGCAGCTGTATGGTGTATACCTACCGCATCCGCGGTTTTTCGTACGGCAGCGGCAACGTGCGGCGAGGAGGCAAGGGCGCATTGTACACCCGTGAGCAAAAGCATACGGACCAGGGGCTGCGCGATAAAGCCGTTTTTTTCCTCTGCCTGTGAAGGCAACTTGAAATTGAGGACTGGAGTCCAAACTTGGCATTGCGAACTTTTCAGTGGGTTCGTTAACTGCAGTTTATGTTTGTTAATTACGAAGAAATTCAGTCTCTTCGGCTACACTGTGGTCCGCATACTTTTGTTCATGGGTGTAATTATGGGCGGCGTGCGCCGCTTGTAGGGGACACCACTGAAAGCCATCTAGCGACGGGTTTCAATATTGCGGACGGGAGAAGGAGCGCGGCTGTCCCGACTGTGCACCGAGAACAGCAGAAGTACTGGGCTGCGATTTTCCCGTTCGCCCGCTCCAAAGTTATTCCTCTAGTGACAGATGTCCACAAAGAGAGTGGAGGGCGTTCTCTTTCGAAGGGGTGAAAGGCGTGGAGGGCGACCGCCGCGCCACGCTGCGTAGAGATGGCGCGGCGGTCGCGAATAGCACCGCCTTAGCCATCACAGTACAAGAAAATGCGTAACCCACAGCGGGGAATATAACAGTGCTAAGCTGGACTACAGTGTTGCGTTTAAAGATATCGCGGCTACGGCCAAATAGATACGATAAACGGGGTGTCCCAGCTAAGTTTACCCAGAGCTTAAAAATATGCCGATGCTCTTTAAGACGACGCGACCAAATGCATGTTGCTGGCTATTGTATCGAGTAAGTCGCACTATATCTTGTATTCCGGTTAACTGCATAAGTAGTCAATATTAATTCACCAACTTCTGAAGTAACAAAGTTAGGCAAAAAAATTTCAATAAGAAAGTTGTAGAGGAGTTTGAAAAACGTCCGATTAAACAGTTTCTAACTTTCTATCTGTTTTCCGCTTAAGGCACACAAAAAAAAACCTCCGTTTTATGCGCCAAAACCCTGATCTGATTGTGAGGCACGCCGTAACGGGGCACTCTGGAATAATTTTGGCCACTAAGGATGCCCGCGAAATACAAAAAGGAAAAAAAATATGCCACGTAACATGCCCGCTCGCACGCCTTGACTGCAATGGTTCCAAACGTTCCGCGTACGAACGAACTCGACATTTAGGAAGGTGTGATGCCGCTTAAAACGATGCAGGCGTTGACTGTGGTTGACTGTGCGATTGACACCAGCAGCCGTTATCGCTTGCGCTGCGATAACGGTTGCCCTGTCGCCTTTTAAGCGGCAGCAAGCAGAAAAGTGCTAATATTTAAGATAGTTAGAAACTGCTTGATAGGTTGTTTTTCAAACCGCTCTACAACTTTCTAATTGGAATTTTTTTGTCTAATGTTGTTGCTCCAGAAGTTCGTGAATTAATCTCGACTAATTATGCTGTTAAGCAGAATACAAAAATTTGTATTATGCTGTTAAGCAGAATACAAAAATTTGTGTGACTTACTAAATATAATAGTCAGCAGCATCCATTTGACCGCGTCGTCTTTGAGTGGATCGGCATTTTTTTAAGTTTTCGCTACAGTTGGCTGGGACACCCAGTATATAAAGCGTCTGCAAAGATTTGTGTGGATTTCGTGCAGTTAAAGCCATAGATCGTTTGATAGATGTAGGAACTGCCTTATACAGCTGCGCCATATTATGTAAACGAGCTGTTCAGATTCACATACAAATTTTTAACCTTTCCTTTTTTGGAGCGCAGTTCTTAGGCGACCGTCCCTGCGGACAGCGTCGGCGGCGTAGCCGAGCGAACGAGCACAGCGAAATATGAAAGAGCGAAAGCGGAGCGGCAGATGAAAGACGCGAGCCGCGAACGGCGGAGATCAATGAGAGCGGCCCCTTCAGTGACGTGCGCGCGGGAATTGGCGTCGTGCGGGCCCTCCCGACCGCTCGATGCGTACTCGTGTCTGCTCTCAGCCGGACCGCTCGTTTCGCACTATCATCTGCTCTTGCTTTCTTGGCCAGCTTGGTTTGGTCTCGTTCGCGCTTGTTTCGATTCTCATGGTTTGAGACTGTTTTGCAATCTGAATGTATGCGCGGCGCGAGTTGTGTAGTACTTTCCGGAAGCCAAGCGGCACGGGCGATTACACTGGAACCTTCGACGAGTCATGTATAAAAGCCGACGCGCTTGACCCGCAGATCTAGTTTTCGACGATCGCCGACTCTGCTACGTTTCTCTCAAATTCTGTGCCTCAACATGTGGCGAAATGGAAACACGTACAGAGCTACGCTGAAATTTCGCATTAGGGAGTATCGTAATCGTCGGTGAATTTTACAGCGAAGCTGTATATGGCTAGCCGATTCGTCCGTCCCTCCGTCTGTCGGTCGCCTGTACGCCGAAAACTCCGGCGCAATCCCATGCGCACACACGAATAAAAAAATAGAGGAGCGCAATTAGCTAACACCATCAAGATAGCACAAGGCCTGTTTACTCCGATCCATAAGTCACGGTACCTGGCCCAAAATTTTCATTGACAAGGCTGGCGTGACGAAAGTATTGACGTCAATATCACTGTTGCGTACTCGGGCGCATCCTTATTAGATTCTATGGCAGTCGGACCAGCTAACATGGCGTCACGGATCGGAGTGATAGGCTTTGTACTAGCTAGGTGGTGTCGGATTAACTGCGCCAATAGTGACGTCGTTGCTCTCCGTCGCAGCCAACCGCGCACGCAGCAGCTTCTCTCCGACTCCGAAACGGGCAGGCCACGCGTCATACGCACTCCTTAGGAGCAGGCAGCTTTCCATCAGCAGCACCGCGAGCAGAACAGAGAATGAGCTCGTCTGCACCGTGTCGTGCTGCAGCACCGGCACAAGAGCAGGCTCGTGCAGCCGAGCGCCAGCAGCAACTGCGTACCGAGGATCGAGCAGCCTACCAAGCCGTCGTTTAATTAGCTGTCGGGATTAACCCACCGATAAACACAGGGGCCGCACATTTCAGCTTCGTTGGTTAACCATCTGTACGGACTGCTTGGGTAGCGATTTTTTTTTGCACTTCGGGTAATTACACGTAAATTCCAACAAGAAGTGCCCGCAGCAGGGAAGCACAAGCGACTGTTATTTTGGCTTTCGAAGCGTCCCAACTCGAGCGCGTTTATAAATGGGAACGCTGGCTCCGAAGCGCGCAGACTGATCCGCATAAGCGAGGCCACATGCACAAAAAAACAAAGAAAAGGAAAAGGAAGCAAGGCTATCAATAAGCCATCCGCGCGGCATATTGGAACACGGGGTTCATGCCCGCGCGTCAGCGGCAAGCCAGACATCCGGCACGGGCGACAGACGCGAAGCGGACTGCGCTGCTCTGCGAGCGACGAGGTAACGGGGTCGCGTTGCACTGGCGACCGCAAGAGCGTCACGCGCACACTGGCGCCGGTTGAACAAGCGCTAACCGGGTCTCGATGCGGCCGAAGGCTTCGCTGTGGTGACGTGCGGAAAGCATACGGGTCTAGGAAATGTGGTTAGCGGATGTGACGCAAATACCAATGCGCAGCCTCCATACCCTATAGGCGTTGATATCGCTTCCAAACTCAAGCGAAAGGTACACTCTTAGTAAAAAGGTTGTTGTAGGTACCACCTCGTTGTCACTCCATTTACCACCTTGGTATAACAATAACTTCACACGTACATTAGGACTGCACTTGCCAACGATATAATTAGTAGCATCACTGTCTAAATAAGGTAGTCACAGTTAACAATCGGTCTCGAGTACGGATTCCAAGCGCAGTTAGCACCACCGGACACAATGTTTCCAGCCTATCCCGCATATATCCAACGAACTCTGGCGTATTCCATGATATACGCCAATACTGGTGCGA
The DNA here is from genome assembly GCF_050947875.1 of Dermacentor variabilis. Taxonomy (NCBI): domain Eukaryota; kingdom Metazoa; phylum Arthropoda; class Arachnida; order Ixodida; family Ixodidae; genus Dermacentor; species Dermacentor variabilis. The sequence goes on from NC_134574.1 coordinate 77,573,005, forward strand.
TATATATTCCGGATGTTTCTTTAGAATGTCTAAAATGTTTGTAAACTGGTTCTGGCAGATATCACCATTCAAACCCGTGATCTAAATTACCAGATGAGGCGGCCAGTAGTTAAAACAAAATGCTTTATTAAGTAATTAACATAATTACGAATTTTGACTTCTCTAGATGTGTTGGCCCGTTCATCGGTTCATTTAGTTCAAGGGTTAGAATTGTGCTACCTGCCACGGGTAATATTTAAAAATTATGGCCCTATATATATATATATATATATATATATATATATATATATATATATATATATATAAAGATAAGATTCGAAGTGCAAATTCGCGGTTATCTTTGGTCTGTTTACCCAACAGTTTTGGTCACTCGACCGACCTTTTTCAAGGGTCGGTCCACCGACCGAAACTGTTGGGTAAACAGGCCAAAGATAATCTTCCTAAATACGTTCGGCCCATTGTAGAATGCAGAATATACATACAGGGTGCCCCAGCTAACTTGGACGAAGATATTAAGCATACCCAAGAGCTCTAGAAAAATCGTACCGACTGCATAGTAGCCGTAGTCGTATGTACTTACGGCCACGAAGTATTACCTAATTACTTACTTATAATTCGTAAGTTTTTAATTATTGCTTGAATCGCAACCATACCAATTACAAAGTAGTAGGGCACCTCAAATAACCTTTTGATCAAGCATTTGTTTAGTGCTCAGCTTTGTCTCGTTGGTTTTTCCGAGAAAAAACAAAAACGCGCGAAATATCCAAAATACGAAATAGATACGCGTTCGCGCGCCGCTACTCAAGCGCTTCCAAGCGAATAGCCACGGATACACAACTTTAATAGCGGCGGCAGCTAACAGGGCTTCACACCGTGTGATGGTCGCGGTATCAAGAGAACACGCCGCTGACGCACTGATAAGCTTTGCGGAGCCTTGTACAATGCGGAGATAAGAGAATGCAGCCGTATATCTTTCAATGGTTGCTTGTAGGCGCTTGAGTAGCAGCGTGCGAGTGCGCATCTGCTATTTCGTATTTCGCGGGCTTTTGTTTTTTCTTGGAAAAAAACAACCAGGAGAACTTCAGCACGAAATAAATGCTTGATTCGGAGGTTATTTAAGGTGCCCTACAAATTTGTGATTGATATGTTTGCGATTCAAGCAATAATTCAGAAGTTCACTAATTAAAAGTAATTAAGTAATACTTCGTGATGAAAAAAATACTGACCGTAAGTACATAGCACTACGGCTACTATGCAGTCGGTACAATTTCTCTAGAGCTCTTGGGTATACTTACAAGCTTGGTCCTAGTTAGCTGGGACACACAATATATATATATATATATATATATATATATATATATATATATATATATATATATATATATATATATATATATATATATATATATATATATATTGTTACGGTGGGAAAACAGGAAATATCTACGACGGTGAAGACGACGAAGTGGCACAACAGCCTCTCGGGATTCTCAGCTGCTGTTTATGTATCTCTTGTAAATATACCGTGTATATAGTGTTTTATACCCGTGACATTGTGGCGGACGCGCGGGGTACGCGTCTTCAACATGGACCTCCGCAGCGGACGCCTGGCCCAGCCTGGGATCAAGCTTCCAGTGGAATGCACCGCGCCTGCAGCAGCAATATCGACTACGCATACCCAGTACGTTGCTCTACCACAGCCGCAAGACCGGCCTCGATGGTGTTGACGTAGAAGAATGGTTGAAGTTGTATGAACGCGTCAGCAAGCTGAGCAGGCCGGATCCGACCATAATACTGGCCAATGTAGTGTTCTACCTCGAACGTGGTTGTACCGCGAACGTGGTTTTATACACACGAGGTTGAGCTAACCGGCTGGGAGCTGTTTAAAGAGAAGCTGTCCCAAGTTTTTGGCAATCCGACCGGTCGACAACTAGCCGCCAAGCAACAACTCGCCACGCGTTCCCAAACTGCTAACGAGTCGTACGTCTCCTACATTCAGGACGTCCTCGCCCTCTGTCATAAAATCGTCCCGTTCATGCCAGAGGCGGACAAGGTTAGACACATTATAAAAGGCATCGCGGACAACGTATTCAACCTTCTGGTCTTCAGAAATTTATCCACTGTGGACGCGATCGTTAAGGAATGCCACCGTTTCGAGCAGGCGAAGAGTCGCCGTATATACGATCAGTTTACACGGCTTCCAAATACTGCAGCGACCTCTTTCTGTACCGACCCCACCGACCAATATAGCTCGCCACCACCAAGCGAAAACGTGAATCGCATTGTACGCCGTGAACTCGAAATAGCGCTTTCTGCCTCACCTCAACAGAGGTCTTGGAACAACACTGCTGAGACAATATCGCTGATGCAGTCCGTGGTTCACCAGGAAATCGCTAATATGGGTCTTCCCAGCGCCTGCTCCTTGAGTCGCCCTGACACCCGCCCTGCTCCTATGACTCAGTCCTATCGCAGTCCACCTCACAGTGTCCGTTATCCCTACACTGCCCGGAATACATCGGACTGGCGTACACCGGATGACAGGCCGATCTATTTCTGATGTGACCGAATCGGTCATGTTTCCCATCACTGCCGGTGCCATTGGGCGCCCCCACCTCGAAACACCTGCTGGAATTCAAGTTCACGCAGTAGTTCTTCACCCCGTCGCTTCTACGACGCTTCCGACGCCCTTACGTCGACTCGCCGCTATGCTCGCTCGCCCTCGCCTCAACGTCGCCAGCCACGTCCGCCCCAGCCTCACCGCTTGCTCAGCCGACCTACCCAGGACCGTCCCAGCTGGAAACCTAGACAAAAGGACACCTCGAGGTTGTGCTGCAATGCCGGATTTGCCGCAAAATCCTCCTTTGACGCTGTTTACGAGACATAACCTTCTTGATGTCCAAGTTGATGGCACACCCGTCACAGAACTCATAGATACCCGAGCACAAATATCGATTATGACCAGTCGCCTGCGCCGGGATTTAAGAATAATTGTTACGCCTGCCGTTATTCGGCTCGTGCGAATCGCCGACGGTAGCACGGTGACCATGGTCGGAATGTGTACTTCACGTGTGAGCCGGCCGCTATACTGTCGTTCTTTTCACTGTGCGTGACCAATGGCCCCATTACCTCATCCTAGGCCTAGACTTCCGCTCCGCCCATTCAGCGCTCATCGACTGTTCAAGTACTGTGCGTCTTGACCTGCCTCTGCTAGACGTTCCTCCAACACCACACGAAATTCGCCTAAGTCCGACTGATTTTGTTAACGTTCCACCACAGCTCTGGACATACATCGAAATTTCGCCTTCTAGGCCCAGTTCCCGATGGTAATTACATCTCCGCTTCTACAACTGCCATCATTCTCACCCACAACGTTACTGACCCGCCTACAATACTGAGGGTCAGACAGTCGCACGTATCTCGTTGTGGTGAATTTCGGGCTCACTAAGCAGCACTCACTAAAGATAGCACTCTGGCGACGATAACTGCTTTAGACGTTAGCTGCGTTGAGGCTTTTGCCGTTAACGCTTCCTGTGAGCCTTTCCGGTCAGCCAATTGTGCTGACAACGACATTCGGAGAATGAGCGCCCAGAATCTCACACCATCGGAGGCTGAACAGCTCTGCAGTCTATTGCTTTCGTACAAGGTCATATCCGACATATATATCAGCGGTGTAGCCAGAAATTTCGTTCGGGGGGAGGCTCAAGTTGCAACTCTGCCTCCTCAGGAGGAAGCTTTAGCTCGGGTGCTGCGATCTAAATACACGTATTCGTAAATCAACGTATATTCGTTTTTCTCGGCAACCGCTGCACCAAATTTGAAGAGCTCTGTTAAATTTAAAATAAAAACTTAAATTCTATTGAGTGCTAGGCCGCTATCTAATACACGTTCGAAAAGCCGACGCTCGATTTCGCCTCACGCGATTGGACTAGATTGCTTTAGGCCGCGATATCGGCGCAGCCTGGACAATCGCGCGAGGCGAAATCGAACGTCGGCTTTTCGAACGTGTATAAGATAGCGGCCCTAGTTTCGAATTTTTCATTTACGTTCTCAATTCTTTATTAAAAATTGGCCAAATTCGCACATTTTCAGAAAACAAAATTATCAAGTTTAGAACTCTGTAACTCAACAATGAAAATGATATAATAATTCTGTGACTTTCATATGATAGTACATCTACAGCGGGCAAAATTGATATGGTACACATGAATTTCAAAAAAATTTAGTATTATAGAAATACGGCTTTTGCGGTACCCTTGTACACAACGTAACCAATTCACGTAAGGTACAAATTGACATACCAAATTTGTCCGCTTTGCTGTTTACAGAACCGCAATATATGTTCTTGATACAGAGCTATTAGATTGTAAACGTAGTGCTTCTATTTTTTTTCGAACTTTCGAATTTTTCGAAATATTTTAAACAAAATTCAGGCCCTAAATCGAAATTCCGCTTCCAACAGACACCAGAATTTAACTTTCTCTCTTAAATGCAACAAATTTCATTCAAAGCGACCCAAGGGTTATCTCAGAAAAGCGTTTCTGCGTTTTACGTGTATTTGAATAGGCCGCGTTGGAGTTGGGCCCGAGCTAAAGCTTCCTCTTAAACAATTTGTCGAGGGATCAAATACGTGAATAATAATTGCATTGCCACTGCAAAAGATGCTGCAAACGAATTCATTAACATTACGCAATGTCAAAACAAGCAAGGTATGTATTTTTTCATAAAAGAATATACTTGTATGTGTCAAGAATTTTGCCCAAAATCACTGATATCAATGCCTCCACGTTATTATGTCTATTTAATAAGTAAAGAGTGCATAACGCGAACTTAAGAACTATATCAGTTCGAAACTAGCAAAGCAGTGCATACCATTGATATGAAAAATGCAAAGGCCATGAAATGAACAAGTTGAGGACAAATATGTTAATGTCATTCTTTCTCTTATATCTTTGTCATTCAAGAACCATGTTCAAGAACGGCCAGTGAAAAATCGCAATGATGCTGTCATTTGTTCCAATGTATTACGCAGTAGCAGCTGACACCGGTCGTGTATCGCGAGTAATTGCACCGAAATTATAGTCGCAACACAGAACACGTATAAAAAGCAGGAGTTCTGCAAAATGTACGAGGTCGAGTCAAATGGAAGTAAGCCAATGCGAATATATGACAAGCGGGGTACTTTATTTAAAAGTAGTCTCCACCAGCATTCAGACGTTTGTCCCATTGACTAACGAGTCGGGTGATTCCCGTCTCATAAAATTTCTTGGGTTGCTGCTTCAAAAAGTGACTCTTTCCCGTCATCATCCTACACGAATCTGGTTACCTTGAGCTGTTTTTTCGGTTGCCCCAAAATGTGGAAGTCGCAAGGCGACAGGTCTGAGCTGCATGGCGGATGTTACAGCGTTTCCCACTTGAAGTTTACCAGTTTTGTATTAACCACATCAGCGACGTGGGGACGGGCATTGTCGTGGAGCGAGATGATCCCATTCCTCAATTTTCCACGTCGTTTGTTCTTGATTGCGACACGCAGCCGTTCCGGCGTTTCACAGTATCGGAAACAATTGATAGCGTCTCAAGATTTAGCAAATTATATGTAATGGCCCCTGACGATCGAAAAAAAAGTCGCCACCTTTCCGGCGGAAATGACGACCTTTGCTTTTTTGGGCAAAGTGAATTCGAATGTTTCCACTGTAAGCTTTGCAGTCGTCTTTTAGGCTCGTAGTAGTGGCACCGTGATTCGTTCGCGATCACGATTGCAGACAAAAAGTCGTCACCCTCATTGTGATACAGGATTAGATTAGTCAAGGCAGCGCCGAACCTCTCCGTCTTCTGGCCGTGGTTCAAAATCTTGGGCACCCATGGCGCACACAAGAGCGGATAACCGAGATGTTCATGAATTATGGCGCGACCCGAACCATGACAAATGTTCACACGCCCTGCCAATTCACCGATGCTTATCCTCCGTTCTTTTCTAATTGGTTTTTGCAGTTGTGTTGGGGTGATTGCACGGTGGATTTGGCACGGTCTTGGATCGTCTTCGTAACTTTCACGTCCTTCTTGGAACCGTTTGCTCCAACGCTTCACAGTGGCCAATGAAACGCAATGTTCAACGTACACAGCAGCCACACGGCGACTAATTTCCTTTTCCGAAACATCTTCAGCTGTCAAAAACCTCACGACAACATGCCGTGAAATTTTCGGAGTGTCCATTATGCCACGAAACCGAGTTCAACCAAATGTACAAGAGCATTAAAGAACTTTTATCCTCACACCTGTGTGTCACTTTCGTAAACGATAGATGCCTCTGTGCTGTGTGCATGCCTCGCAGATAATGAACCGAACCATTATTGCGCAGGGTGGGTAGGCTCACTTTCATTTGATTCGCCCTCGTGCATTAGAAATGCGAAGATACAATGTGATATACAAATGCGAAGATACAGCTTGATAAAGGGCAAAAAAGTGTCAGTGCAAACAAAGTTCAATGCACGTATAGACAAAACCTCGCAACAGGATATTTAAATGTACGTAGAAGACTCCAATAAATCTACGTATCTAAGAAAAAAGTCACTGTATATATATCGTCAATCAAGGCAAATAAACACGTTGCGCAACCACAGATTCACAGAATCCCGTTCCCATTCCATCCACTCCCCCCGATGTATCGCGCACGATGTGCTTGCTCCCCGCTTTTCTCCTTAGCGCACACAAGACTGAGTCACCATCGTCGGCTCACCGATTCAACCTCCCCCCCCCTACTCCCTTACGCTTTCACTCGTACATACAGCATGCGGCGCTCGGTCACGATGTTATCGCCTTTGGACTTTATATGAAACATGAGGACGACGGCAGCAATGCGCCCGGCGTGGTCAAATAATTGGTATCGGAATAATATAAGAGTATCCGGCAACTGAAGCGCCCCGTGGCCCATTACCTTCCGCAAAAGAAGTAGCAAAATCGAACTTTAACCATGCGACAATCCGCTTCGCCGCAACAATGTATTTTTTTCCTCTTGTGGGGCGGGGGCACCGAAATGAAGAAACGCGAAGGAAAGTATGTTGGCTCCAATCGAATGCCTACTTTGGGCACATAATGTGGCTACCGAAGGAATATTGAAGAAAACGTGCGATGCTTGATCTACCGAGAACCATACGCATACTGCTCGGTATCCTACACCGGCGAGACAAAACTTAACGGAGAGGCTGCGCTCAAGCGAACGCGGTGCAAACCGTCGAGTCCCCACAGTGATGGTGGCGAGTGACCATTGTTTCTTTTTCTTATCTGCTAGCCACTAAGCGTCCAAAACTCTGCCAGGTGAAAATCCACTTGGCCATAGCAAACCGGACGCGCACCGAAGTGCGCCGCGCGGTGGTCGGGGCGACACGAGAAAAACGTATGCGCTCTGGCTGGCTCTGGCAGCTCGCGGGTAGGGTAGCGAGAACAAAAAAATTGAAGAGGCTCAATGTATCCGCGCGAATAAAAGTCAAAGCAGAAAAAATAAATAAGAACCTAGTTACCTTGGCTGACTTTAGTGTTTTGACATGGTTGCTTTGGCGTAGGTAAAAAAAAATTTAGGCATTTTTTACGTGACATGACGGCTCAAATATCCACCACAACGCTTCGTCTCATCGGACCTGGCTGCGTGCTTTGTCAACTTGTATGATAGTGTGTTGATATCGCTTGTCTCGTTGTATGTTCCGATGTGATACTTTAGAAAAGTCAGTGCCCCTTTGTCGTCAAATGTTTATAACAGCATTAAGCCCACGAAGTTCCGCAATTGAAAATCCAAAGCACAACTTTGGAAGTGTCAATGCACCTTTCACATCAAAAGTGTATGAAATTTATACCCATAAGGTTTTGGAATTGACATACATGCGCTCCGTAGATTCCGCAGCCTCGGCGAGGTGCTGCGGCGAGCCCGTTCGCCATCAAAACGCCCTTGAAACTTTGTGCTCAGATGGAGCTGATTGCGCTATGTGACTCCCGGTACATTGGCATGACCGCTAAATCCAGCCCGACTTCGCAATGTTCGCGGTGCAATGTCTTTTCGAGCGTGAAAAAGACCATTCTATACAAAATCTAGAATGATTTCCAGCGTAGGGGGTTGCTTTGGTCGGCGGTGCATGGACAGCACTAAAAAATTTCGGGGGGGGGGGGGAGGCTGAAGCCCCATAAGCCTCCCCCCCCGTGGCTACGCCCCGTATATATATATATATATATATATATATATATATATATATATATATATATATATATATATATATATATATATATATATATATATATATATATATATATATATAGAGAGAGAGAGAGAGAGAGAGAGAGAGAGAGAGAGAGAGAGAGAAGCCAATAAGCACTGCCCCCAAGGACAACATAGGGGAAATTGTGCCTAATAACTGAAATAAACGATAAATTAATGGAAATTAAAGTGGATGAATAAACAACTTGCCGCAGGTGGGAACTGAACCCACAACTGTCATATCTCGCGTGCGATGCTCTACCAATTGAGCTACCGCTGCGCCGTTTTCCCGTCCACTTTCTTGGGTATTTACGTGTCCTTGTAGAACCCTTGGAGTGTTAGCCAGCGCCACCACTCACAGACCTTGGCGGCGGAAGTGGAACGCCCTTTTTACCGCAGGCGTCACGACAACGTGATCTCGAGTTTATATATATATATGCAGTTATGCCGCGGTAGTAAATCGCGAGACAACTAGGCAGTACCTGAAACTTTCATATTCGCTAAATTCATTTTACAGACCGTTCCACACTTCGCAGCAACGTTGCAAAAGCTACAAAATATAGCGTAGTCGCCGAAGTCTCACACCGCGCTTTTTGCAGTGCACAATAACTGTTTATTGGGCGATTTGCTGCTTGCTGAACATGATATTGTGGCGCAAAAATACCAGAAAATAAAGATTAACAGCTACAGACAGAGCACAAAGAAAGACGGCGCTACTATCACGACTGCTTACTAAGCCCAAAGTTTGCTCCATATATATGGCGTGCACACTCTCGCCACCAGAGAACGGCAAAGCGCAAACAGCAAGTAATCTTGTATGCGACAAACCTAGCAATTTCATTTCCGCATCATATAACGAAACAGATGTTCGACTAACAGAAGCTTGACCACTGATATGAATATGATATGCCTCTGGCAGTCCCTGCGAGGTTTCATCTGTACTACCCAAGATCCTCAGCTCAGAAAAACGATTTGCAATGCGCAGAAAGATGCGTGCTCATATCACTTTACAAACTGTTGGCTTCTTCCCTTATTTGGTCTCTCACAAAATGGCCGGTCTGCCCGACGTAGGTTTCCCCGCAACTTCGCGGTACCTGGTAGACCACTACAATGGAACACTGCACATAACGTATTGCGCGCTTGACTTTGCACCTTGGCACAGTACATCCCGTGATTCGGAAGCATAGATGGAGCCAGTTTGTTCGGAGAGGAAAATACAACAGGTACCTCATACCTATTCGCCTTCTCCTTTGGGTTGTGACTGATTACCTTGTAGAAATAAGCTATCATTTGTGCCTTTCCTCAAGAATCCATCTCACCGAGTCTATCGCACACATTAGGATTATTGGTACGTCTGAGCTTATGCAGCAAGGTTTCTGCCGGTTAGGTTCCGGCATTAAAAAGCAGCTGGAGCTGATATTCGAAACTAGACTCGAGCTGGTGGACAAACGACCTCCGAAGCGCCGATCTTGGGCAGCGCGTCGCGATGCCTCTTTTAACAATTTCTGAGTGGGCAAAGTCGTAAGGCAAACAGTTGTTCTCTCGCTCGCAGTGAATAGCGCCAGCAGACATGTCCATCAGGGCTCACTTTAGTATACAGTGCATTGTCCCACGGGGCCGCTTCACTAAAATGCACTACCATGTCTCACTGGATGTTCGACGCGCTATGTTCCGTAAAACCCGGCTTGGCTGCTCAGTGGATTTAGTGTCGCGCTGCTAAGCACGAGGTCGCGGGATGAAATCCCGACCACGGTGGCCGCAAATGCAAAAAGCACCCCATGTACTTAGATTTAGGTGCACGTTAAACAACACCAGGTGGTCAAAATCAATCCGGTATGTCGCACTACCGCATGTCTTATCAGATCGTGGTTATGGCACGTGAAATCCCATAAGTTATTTTTTAATTAAGTTGTTCTATAAACAAGTGTGATTTGGAATAGTTATTTTCTTCATCGCAACGGCCTGAAGTTAATAATTCACCTGTGAATGTGATTCGCGTGAGCCATGACTCAAATATTTGTATAAAAAATAATAAGCGCGACATGACTAACTGTACAGTGAATCTCCATTCAATTACTCCGTAATTACGAGCAATCACAAGAAAGCGCACCAAAGTCATCCTATCATTCTGCCTTGATTTCAACGTAGTGCTCGGCGTATTCGCCTTTCAACGTGTTTTCCGGAACATTCGCCAAATACTTCCGCATCAACCATAGTGCAAGACGGCGAGACCTCTAGCCGTTCGTCTCGAAACTGCCGATACCGGTACACACCTGTCGCCATGTGAAACATCCAGCACCGCGTCCAGACGCACAGCTGCAAACAAGTGTCAGAAAGGCGCGCAGTCGAAACTGCAACATAGTTCAACGAGAGTAGGGCACGGGCACAGACGCGTCCCTTCTCCCACTCGCACCGACGATCCGTGTCTGTCATCCGACCGAGGTATACCGACACTTCATCAGTCTCGTCAAAGCTCCGCGGACCACAGGGCACAAGTCGCCAATTCCCCAATCAAAGAATTTTGAAGCTTTAAGGTCACTAAGCTGCACAAGCTGTCTGGTACAGTGGTTTTGCCGTTTACAACGGCACATCATGCAAGAAGAGAGATTACGGTGGTGATCGAATGTGAAAACTCTCCCGCAACAGGCTTTAGGTGCCCGCTAATACCCTAGGCGATCATAATATTCCCTAGTCCTCCACTACGACGCATCTGTAGCAGTCCCAGCGGTGTTGCTTTGCGATGTTAAGCCCCATCAATCTGTCAAGGCGGGGCAACAGAGTCCATGGCCCGGACAATATTTCACAAAGTACGCACCGAAAACACAGACTGGATGCTCGCGGTGCACTGAAAGAGGCCACACGTATGCCTGCCAATTCCTGAACTTCATTCGTAAACTAATACTCGCGCGCGTGTGTGTGTGTGTGCGCGCGTGCGTGTGCGCGTGCGTGCGTGTCTTGGCACACGTCTTGACACACAGCTTGCCTTGAGCCCACCTCTTTTGTGGGATGTGTTCGCACTATATTGACGAATATTTACCTCTGAGACGCAGCACGCAAGCAACAGCGCCCTTGGAACAGCAAGAACTGGCAAGCGATACACTGTTTTCATATTACGGAAACTTTTTTCGGCCATTTTGCCGATGTTGATTTCAACTGCTTCAGCAACTTGTCTGCATATAACGTGTTACTCAAGTGCCTCTCGTGCCCCATTTCATCCTCGGGAAACTCCCAACAAATGGTTCGGAGACCAACGAGATTCTGGCGAACAAATTTAGTTTTAGTAAAATTCGGCGCAACATTCACAAAGTCGTAAAAGGAGCCCGAATACGAAATACACCAAGAAAATTTGGGAGTTGTCGCAGCAGGTATGCATAAGCGTCGATCAGGCCAGTGAGCGCCTACACCAAACGAACGAGACAGCCGGAACTTTATAACCATCCAATCAAAGGCGAATGCGACGTGCACAACTTCACAGTCTTAAACAAAAATCACTAGAGGGAACTCCGGCGCGTGTCTATGCGAGCTGCAAGCATTGGTGGCTCACTTGCATCTGCCTGAACCTCATCGTTTTGGCCTCAAACGACTTTGCTACTTTGCAAATTAATCGAGTGCAACAAAACATTGCTTCATAAATACAATTGCCAATGTTTACGCGTGAATGCAAATACATATTGCTTTCGCGAGTTTACAAAATTACGATTGCTTGGGAATTGAGAAAGAGCGCAACTACCAACGCCACAAGAGCGTCTCAAGCCACAAGCCCGGATGGTAGAAAAATCCATGTGCTATATCCGTCACTACCATGGCAACTGATCGATCACAGTGCCCCCACGTCCCCTCTAATAGTTTTTTAAGGTAACGAGGTAAACTTGCAATTGCACCGAAAATCATTTGAATTCATTTCGACCATATGCGCGCCGTGTCTTTCTCTATTGCCACGCAAGTAGACACCGGAAGCCGCTCAGTCGAGTTTCGTCATCCACTAGGGAAGCAGCACACAACTCTGCAAATGGCAAATCAGTTCTGCGGAAGCCTGCAAGGTGGAGCAAAGTTCATGAAAGGGGAAAAATTGTCATCCTACCGACTTGCACCAGGAAGATACAAAAGGAAACCAATACGAGTTTCTCACGAAACAAAGCTCCTCAATTGAAGGAAAATTCGTCCTGGTTCGGAATACTTCAAATGCCGATCTTTCTTACTGAGAAACTCGTATGGGTTTCCTTTGCACCTTCGTGGTATAAATCGGGTGGATGCTCTTTCAACAGTGAGAAGTGTTGACTGCAAGTGACCAGATGGGCACACGTCGGTCACGTGACGGTTTTAATTCCAGATACGTTCGCGTGGCCCCTGTTAAACACAAATAAAATACGGCGATCCGTGTTCAATATACCAACGTCACAAGTTTTGCTGCGTCAGCACTGACGTGAAGAATACTGGTCGTAGTAGCTCGACGGGTAGAAAGGCACCCTTGCAAAAACGAAATTTCTGACTACATCTTGATATGTTTTCATGATATCAGAGTGTTATCATAAACTTAAGAGCTAACGACTATTAACATCAAGTTGGCAGCAGTCACTCAGAATAGAATACACAAAGATTTTTGTCAATGACTGCGTACAGAGGTTTTTCTATAACGTTTTCCTGATATATATATAAGACAAACGCCCTTATAATTGCTTTAATAAAGCCCAGTTTCAGATTTATGTTTTAACTGCTACTGCCGCGATTTTTGTGGTCAGGGTACCACAGAATATTATGTATGTATTACGCCTACGTATTTTGACCGCGCCGTGGCGGTGAATATCAGTGCCAAACAGGGCGGCGAGTTTATCTATATATATATATATATATATATATATATATATATATATATATATTAGTTTCGCTGAAGATCCACGCGTTGTAAAGACTGCCTCAATTAATCGTGCCGATATGTGCTTTTGGTTTATAACATTCCATTCACTATTATTTACTGCCGCGCGCAGCTATGGTAAGAAGCAATCCATTTATATTATATTTATAGGTGACAAATCGGCGTGATGCTGGACATGAAGAAGCAGAGAAGCATAAAATGATTCCACGAGCAGTGCTGCGGAAACGCCCTATCCATATTCTTCCCGGAATATCTCGCCGGAAAAAAAAATCAACGCGAAATTTCCAATTACCATTGACTTCAACCCAAATACAGAGGGAAATGGCCGAAGAGTAATTGTATCATGGCGTCACAAAGGCCGGTGGGCGTTGCTTTCTGGAACTTGCCTATTCGGCTTGTCACCATCTCTCCCGCGATGACCGCATTCCTTGAAACAAGCAAGTTTATAGCAGTGTTTTGGTGGTATTATTTCGAGCTTTGAGTCCGCCGGTAAATTAATTAGGCCGCACGACTTACGTCCTAAGTTCCTCAGCTATCGCCAGCTTGGTATTCCGACATTGTGACGCATAAAACGAGGTTAGCTTAAAAGGCTCACTAGGCAAGAAAAGTGTACGCATGCATGCAGCAGTATTTCCATTTCGTAGCACCCATAATACCAGAGCTCTTGCTTTGTCATCCCATTCGACGTTCAGCAGCCCGACTGACCACAAGATACTTGATAGACTATAAATGAATAAATTTTTAAAAAGAAGAGTATCTCAACTAACCAGCCAACCTGTTTCCCTTCACATTCTTTACAATGAGGGGCCCCCACCTGAGCCCGCCCGTTCCAAAAGTATGTCCACAATACACCCTACACGAACATAGCTGCAAAAAGAGCGGGGCAAAAAAAAAAAAAGAACGGCCGAAATGGAACACGGAGGTGTCCTGGCGGTGCACGCGCGTACTTAGGTGTAAATGTCGTGCCCGAATCTCTTTTGGTGGGAGCAACATCGTGCCCCGTATTTTAACACCCCAATTGCCAGAGTTTTCGTACACCCTCGGTGGAGCGTACGTAGAATCTTATCGAGCACCAGACGGAGAGAAAACGTACTCCCTCTGGGGGTAGTTGGAACTCTCCCGAGTCACAAATTGAACGCGCGGTTACTACGGCATAAAGTGAACTAGTCGCATGCCATCTTTTCATGGGCAGCAAAACTCTGAGGAGCTCGTCACGTCCTCAAATATTCCCAAAAGCTTCAACTCCGGGGATGGTTTTTTTTTTTTCGTTTTTTGATCAACTAATTTAATACGTCTTCACAACAAAGGCGCACTCCGCCATCACGTGCTGCCCGATTGATGAGAAGCGTTTCCTTCCCCAGACACACATTGTAGACGGGTGGAGCAGATTGTGACAATACTGTGCTGCCACCTGCTATCACCCCCCCCCCCCTGTCTATATCAATCCCATTGCCACGCAGTTTTCGATCCTTAAATTTAGAACGCTTTTCTAAACCCAGCACCTAATTTTAGGTGATGATCCGCTAGTCCCATTATGTGACGTCCGTAAATTTCTAGATGACAGTGGACTTTTACATAAAATATAGATTATTAACACAGCCTATTCCTTCATAAACTGAATTTTAAAACACCTCGTGTTTGGCGCAGCATAGCCTTATCCGCTTTGGCGCCATTAAACCTCATTTAACTAACTAAACCCAGCACGTGGTTCTGGGCATTTATTAAAAATAAATTAAAAGACCAAAATATAAGCACCGTTCGAGCGGCATACACTGACACAGGCGCAAATATCTCGGCGTGCACATCATGCCAGTAAGCGTGAACTGCATCGCGTATGTTACAGCAATTCGAAGAAGGAAAACAAAAACAAATGAAATAAAGCAAGCAGCTAAACAATAAAAGTAATGATGCTGGCGTAGCGCACCTGCTCTGGAGTTAAGAGGCGCATGGCAACGAACCGGCGCGCTATTTGCGGCAGAACCAAACAAATACTGCTACGCCCAGACAGCCCGTGTAATTGACACTGCCGACGGGTACTGACGTCGGCGTCACGTTTAAAACAGGCCAGTCCAAAACGATTCAACTGAAGGGCGGCTCGAGTGTGCGCAATGCTGACCCTACGAATTCCTGCGTCAGACAAGTGGACCGCTCTTTACAGCAACCTGTATTACTGTTGAACACGCGCGCGCGCGCGCACACACACACACACACACACACACACAAAGAAACATGCAGGGGAACAGAACCATCAGCGCCAACAGCAACTGTTAAGGCCACAGACACACACGCGCGCAAAGAAAAAAAAGATATGCTTGAATATAAACGCAGCTTTGCAGGGAAGCATCGCAAACGGCAGACACCGCGTGTCCAAGCACCGCTAGGCATCATTGCCGGATGGCACAACACTTTTCAGCTCTCGGCTTCCACAAAGCCCCTTTGTGCCGTCACGACAGCAGTACACTATAGCGCTGTACAGAAACGACTACTACCGTTTGCTGCACAAATGAAGACCGCGCGAGGTCGTTATTTCTTGAGGTTGCAAGCAAAAGCGGGTACGTTCCACAACATAATCGAACGAAAAACAGGGAACGCCGTTGACTTTCCCGCTAGCTGCGCAGCAACGCAGTGCGGCGTTCACACGGCGGGAACGATGACCCCGGTAAGCAAATAAAAGCTATTGTGCGACCAAACTCACGTTGACGGGCCCGTCCCTTAGCCTCCGAATGGAACGAAGCACTCCATGGGACGAAGACCGTTTCACGTTCCACTTAACGCGGCACAAGGGCGATGACGAACGTCGTGGCACCTCCTTTGCTTTCACACGATTCGCCGGTCGATCCGATGGCGGGCAAGTCCGCTTCTTCGAAGTCCGCGGGCCGCTTCAGGCGACTCGCGGGAACGATGATGGGGCGTTCGTTGAAGTCGGGAATGGCGGCGGGCACAGAGAAAATATACACGAACGTGTACGCGCAATCAAAGGAGCGGGGGGGAATTTGGCACTGGCCCGATGGCTGCCTTCGGCTTCCCGAGCACCCTATTGGCTCGCGTGGGCCGGCTCAGCCAATGGGAGAGGCGCGCGCAGCGTCACTTCGTCGTCGTCGGCCTCGTCGGCTCGCGATGCACCGACTGACATTCGGCCTGCGCGCCGTACTCCACGCCGACTCGACGCTGGCCGTGATCACGCGGGAACAGGAGGAGGGGAGGCCGGTTCCGGTTTCGTTTTTACGCGCAGCTGTCACTCTGCTCTCGTCGTTCTAGAACAGCACAGCAGTGCTTAAACGGGAGCGGTGCGAGCCAGATCTTTCTCATTATTCCGCACTCGTTGCGGCGATTGCATTCACCAGTTAAAAACTACCGCCGGAGTGGGTAGGCGGTGCGCAATAAAGGTGCTTTCAGCTTCTGGACACCCGTGAGCGGTGCATATGCAAAGCATGCGGGCGTCACATGCCCCAGTCGACAAACAGATACAGCCCTTCGCAATGTGCATGAAACAGGAACTGTCGTGAAATTAAACGGACTGACAACTGACCAGGACGTGTTGTGAGACCTTTAGAGAAATGAAATGGGACCATAGTTTATAGTGATAGAATCTAGCACGCCGTTCGCGATTTAAGTAGGAATAATAATTTTAAATTGGCCAAGAAAGGCTCAAAAAACAGCATAAGCGGCGAGGCCTGGCGGTGAAATCTTGGTACTGCGGATGTATTCCATGGGCTTACTGTAGGTAAGTAGACTGTTATTAAGTAGAGTATAACTATTGCTTAATATCGCCGCTGGGATGTTATTAGACACTCGCACTTTATTCTATGCTTCGGAAATCAAGAGTGCATACATGGCTATGGCAACACGTGTAAGAGCATCGGTTAGCTTTCGATCCTGTTGGTTTCGTTTTGACAAGCTAAATACGAAAGCAGTTGGACAGGAAAACACGTGGCTATTATCGCAGAAGTACTTTGACACTTTGGAAAGCATGGATCGCAGGAACGTCGACTTGATAAACAAAATAATACTTTCTCACATTTACGGCCGCATCTGTCGCCTGCCTCTCCGTAATACCGGCGTGTAATCGCTATCGCGCTCACCTATCACCGTTTTGGAGCGGTCACCGCCTCCAGTGACCGACTACATCCTCACCGCAGATCAAAAAAAAATGTTCAACGGTGTTTTTCACGTTAGCACTTCATGATTAGACAATCTGACCGATAAGGTCTTCATTGCACTAAAAAAAAAAATGACACCATGAAAATTGGTTGTCAGTCCCTTTAATGGGGGGGGGGGGGGGGATGCTAGGCTGAAGAGTTAGCTTTTACACCACTCCACCAATTTTGATAAAATTTTGAGGGGTGGTTTAACTTCTTGTCATTAGAATACATTGCAAATACCAGAGCCCTAGCGCAAAGAGAAAATAGTTATGGCTGTGAAAGTGAGCAATCTTGTGTGCGAACTTAGGAAAACTATCGTTTACAAAATAATCAAGATATACAAAATGTTTGTGATTAGATACCTTCTAGATGGTTTATAGTGCAGGATAAAGTCAGTTGCGCGTTTTTTATGTCATTTTTGCAAAAGTGTCATCACTCTGAAAACGAAGTTTATCTTTTTCGCTGTCATTATATATCAAATATCTGCTAAATTTTATATATCGGGAAAGATTTAGGAATTTAAAAACTACTTTATCATGTTGCTGACAAAGTGCAACGCCCATGCAACTGTTTAAAGATTTCGAACATGGCATTATTTGTCACGATCGAAAAAAATTAATCAAAGTGCCCTGCTGCATAGGTCGGGCTCTCTCGTGGGGTTTCTTGTAAATCTAATGACTCTCCAGGACAATGTGCGCCCAGAAGCGATGTTACCAACGCCTTGATTGCTGTAACTATCACGAAACGGTACCCGCTGAGCTCCGGCGTTTCTTCGCTCTCGTCGTCAGAACCATGAGCCTGGCGAAGTAGCGCGACCTTCATTTCAAATGTTGTCAATTGGCACTCATCACCTTTGGCAGAAGCAGTATAGTTTCCGCAGATGGCCAATCATCAGCGGAGCCCGAAGAGTTCGCTTTGATCGCAGGCGGCAGGCACGGATCTTGCGAAAGCACAGGCAAAACGCTCCTCACTTGCAGGCGGTCGCCCACTTCAGGCCTCCCACTAATGTGGTGCGTTTACGCTTTCCGAAGCCTCTCCGGGTCGGCGACTTCGTTACGGGCATCTTCTGGTCAAGCCACCAAGCCCCGCGCTCATTGCAACAAAGCCGCAGGATGAAGAAAAGATGCACGCAACCAGCTCCGAACGCGTCCAAAACGAGAGTGACGTCGAATGGCGTGAAAACAGCGTCGGGCGGTCAGGTTTCGTGCTTCCGCCAATTCGATTTTCGGTTTTCCAGCCACTCCGTAGTTCCCGCAGTCAAAAATGTGCCGTTTATTTTGTTTTTGCTTAGTTCTCCGGTGTACTCTTGATAGAAGGTATTCCGTGACTAAAAAAGCGCGAAAAACAAACTTCCTAACGTGGACATTCTTTTTGCTTTTAGTTTCTTGCCTACTCTGCGGCCGCGTTTGGCAAAAGAGCGTTCATAGTCGGGCGTCACGTGGCACTAGCGGTAGCGCCTCCACGGTAGCAAGCGCGGCCTCATCATCCCGCTAACCTGGCACGCAGAAATATCAGGCACAAATGCCGCCTGACATTTACGCAAACAATGTTGACGCATATTCATCATCATCATCATCATCATCATCATCATCATCATTATCATCATCATCATCATCATCAGCCTGGTTACGCCCACTGCAGGGCAAAGGCCTCTCCCATACTTCTCCAACAACCCCGGTCAGGTACTAATTGTGGCCATGCCATGCCTGCAAACTTCTTAATCTCATCCGCCCACCTAACTTTCTGCCGGCCCCTGCTACGCTTCCCTTCCCTTGGGATCCAGTCCGTAACCTTTAATGACCATCGGTTATCTTCCCTCCTCATTACATGTCCTGCCCATGCCCATTTCTTTTTCTTGATTTCAACTAAGATGTCATTAACTCGCGTTTGTTCCCTCACCCAATCTGCTCTTTTCTTATCCCTTAACGTTACACGCATCATTCTTCTTTCCATAGCTCGCTGCGTCGTCCTCAATTTAAGTAGAACCCTTTTCGGAAGCCTCCAGGTTTCTGCCCCGTAGGTGAGTACTGGTAAGACACAGCTATTATATACTTTTCTCTTGAGGGATAATGGCAACCTGCTGTTCATGATTTGGGAATGCCTGCCAAACGCCAAACGCATATTGACGCAAACAAATCACTAATGTAGCCCAGGACGCAGAGGCGGCAATTCCACTACGATCTCTGGAACTTTCGCGACAGCAGACGTCAATGTTTGGACGTGTAGCTCTGTGGAGGCTACAGGTTATGCAAATATCCTGAAGCATTGTGTGCGTCGTTATTGTTCTTGTGTTTAAACACTGGCACATACGCACTGCGGGGGATCGGCCGAGAAGCAGGCGGCTTCACATTCGTTTTTATTAGGATTGTAACCAGAATAACATCTTCCATAGCACAGCATGAGTTATGCAAGGATAAATTTAGAAGTTGGACAGAAGTAAATGCTTAAACAATCTTACATAAAATAATTTAGCATCGAGACATGAAACGTGAGAAATAATTGATAATTTTGGAAATTCAACAAGGTCACCTTTCTGTGTCCCTAATAAAATTGTGAATTTTGAGCAAAACGTTCCTGCGGTTTAATCTCAGCCAAGTTGCCTCTAAGAGAGAGAAAAACTAGTGAATATTTTGATAGTCCAGGCTGTCGAAATTATACTTTAAAATTTTTGTATTTGTCTTAAATATCTGCGGCACGAAAGGAAAGAATGCTCAATAGGGTTCGTCCTCATAACCACCTTTATCTTCCTTCTTCTGATTTTTTGTTTTATCCTTCTTTTTTTCTTCTTACATCACAATTGTTTAGAACGGCCAAGCTGCCGATCCTCCCTACAGTTTCTTCCTCCTAATAAAGCCTATCTCTCTCTCTCTCGCTCTCTCTCTATCTCGGCGCCGGAGGATAGTGTTCTGGTCGAGGCGCGAAGAGTGCCTCCCAATTTGCGTGCCTCCCAATTGGCTGTTGGCTGCCGAGTATGCCTTGGCGAGTATGCAACAACTTGGGTCACGGCGTATGTGCTGCTGCCTGGATAGACAACTTGGGTCCTTTTGGGAATGCGCATCGGGGCATTTGCCACAGAGCATAGCAATATTCTTGGTCGATCCCCCCTGGGGTCAACATGGACAAGCCGATCAAGAGACCGCCAAAAAGGACGAAGCCCGCCACGGAAAACTGAAAAAGGCAGCTAGAGAGAAGTGAGCAATCGGTACCTAAACCAGCCGAGTGTGCCGAAAGAAATTAGGGGAACAAAATGGAACCAGAGTGTGCCACTTGGGCAATCCCCCTCAGTGGGTATGGGCCACTCGGAGAGGAAAACCGACCAACCAACGAGCATCGAACGGAAACCGCTGAGCTACCGAGAAGTGAAGAAAAATAAGTGCAGTGACCAATTCAGCAAATATCAAATAAAAATTGACTCATCACCGATTCAAACATGCGTGGAATCCATCGATATTATTTATTTATTTATTTATTTATTTATTTATTTATTTATTTATTTATTTATTTATACTTAGCTAGTTAGGTCGGATTTATGTAGACATTGGAATTCCCAGTCGCAAGCGCATGCTACCAGCAATTGCGCCACTCGAACGCCTCGATCCGGTGATAAAGCCTATTCCAACGCTATGCAGCTGCTGATCTACGTGCTCTCCATCCATGTTGTCTTTCTTTCCCCTTTCCCCCTTCCCGACGTATAGGGTAGCCAACCGGGTGAGACCATGGTTAACCTTCCTGCCTTCTCTCTCTCTCTCATCGAGTACTTGAACCTTGCACCGAATAACGCAAAGACGCGGAACTGAACCCCGCGGCGTCTAACCGTGAGCAAATGGTCCACCAAGGGTCATCTTCTCGCAACATTAGTAAACATCGCACACGTGCGCATCTCTGACTTGCAGATTTTTTTCATTCCATTCTCTTCCTCTCCAACGCCTCATAATTCTGCGTGTCACCTTTGTTTTTCATTTTCCTCGAGTACTAATCACTGTCATTGAGACAGCCCGCCCGGTCTGCGTGGCCATTGCCCCTCGAGGGTAGACATGCGTGGACGCTTACCAAGGACAGGCCTAATTGTACAGTACTTGTCCCCGCATTCTTTTTCTCTCTCGCCCCCTCTATTTATCGCTCCCACTTTCTTCCCCGTGCTTCCTCTAGGGCAAGCATGTTGTAAACATGCACCACGAACACAAGACCACTTGACACGAACAGAGGATAGCACCTGCCCATTTGCATACGCTTACTTATGCCAATGCTCAGTTAAAGGCAGCGGTGATACCTCCGGCCTCTATTTCTTCCTTCCACTTCTCCACAGTTCCATTGGTGACGGCTTTATATTAATCAAAGTAGGAGCCGTGTGTTATTGCGGCTGATTTTCTCTTCGTCTCCGTCTATGATTCATCAATTCGGTCCAAAAATGCCCACTTTCAGTGAATCATGTTCTGCTGCCCTTTCTCACTGCACTCGAGATCCCGCTCTCATTTTGCCCGCCATGGCTGTTTTCCGCCATATCGTATTTTCGATCCATTGTATCAATTGACGGAAGTTTGACACTCATTCGTGAGGACAAATACAGCGCGACAGCTCAGCAGACAAACACACAACACACTCAGGAGCTTTGCACCATGATCATTACACTGATTGGACATGTGTTATTCCTTTCGTCTTTCTGCCAACGCTTGTTGGCAGACAGTCAACCAACGCGAACCAGATGTCATACTGTCGCAAGTAATTAAATTATTAGCTGATTACGTTTTAATAACCTTCCAAAGCAAGACCCGGAGTATATGAGAGGCGCCGTAGTTTGCGGCTAC
The DNA here is from genome assembly GCF_050947875.1 of Dermacentor variabilis. Taxonomy (NCBI): domain Eukaryota; kingdom Metazoa; phylum Arthropoda; class Arachnida; order Ixodida; family Ixodidae; genus Dermacentor; species Dermacentor variabilis. The sequence continues at coordinate 77,595,064 of NC_134574.1, forward strand.
TAACTAATATTGAAAGGCGTATTTACACCGTACCTTCGGCTTCACTGCTTACTGTAAACCACGGTGTAAGAACTAGCTTCTGTAAACCCAGGCCCAGTACCCCAGAACCCAAGAAAAAGGAAATTAGCGGAATCTCATTGAACGGAAGTTATCTCATAGATGCGTAGCGTCATGTACGGCTTCGGCCTGCTTCTGCTGCACTTGCAACTGTTTTGTACACGTGTTGTAGGAAGCCTAATATCTGTTTGCGCACATGGAGTTAAAGACAATATATATATATATATATAGTCCTGTATCGCACATTCCAGTACACGCGCAGTATTCTCTTTCCATCTTGTTTCCTCTTGTCCGTGTTTGGTCGCAGTATACCGAGTACGGGTCTATGGGTGCTGAAGTATGACACGTATTTTAGTGTTATTCACGTTGTGGATACTATGTACGCTATTTTGTTAGCGCTTCTTATGTGGTCTTGTGTTGCGTTGTCTCCGTCCCAGTCGAGCTGCGCCTTCTGAATAGCTGTGAGAAAACCAACTCGCCCAGATCGAAGTTTTTACTACGTACGTATACGTCGTCAGCGAGTCTTCCTCGTCCTGCGTTAGGCACGTAGTCGTCCGTATAGAGCGCGTTAGAGTGACGCGTAGACAGTTTTGCGCGGGCAACGAGTCGTCATCGCGACACACCTGCTGGCCGCTGTTAAGCGCGCACATGATGAGCTCAAAGTGCGCAATCTCCCCACATATCGGGAGACTGTTCAATACCGGGCCATGGTCGGCCCCGTGTTTCTCTATCTGCGAGATCGGCCCGCATTTTTGGCCACGGACGGACGGACGGAGGGATAAATCTTTCGAACCTGCTCCACCTGTAATGCTACGCATTAAAAGGCTGGGAAGCCTCAGTGGTCTTAACCGATTCATTATAATAGCTTCTCGACAGCCAGTTTGGTTTCCCACAGAGTATTTGTATCGCGACGTTCCGACGCAGAAGGGGTGCATGGTCCCGTGGGGGGGGGGGGGGGGGGGGCAAGGCGTGGCGACGTTTCGACACTCGCTCTCGCTCGCTCGGTCGCCTCCTATGCTGCTATTTGATGACGGGCCAGCGATGCAGTAGCCGGAGCAAGTGCCCATACGTCGTCATGTCCTTCTGCCACGTGACCACCTCGTGCGTCCGGAATTTGCGACACATATACCTTCCGAGAAACAAAACTGGCTGTAGAGAAGCTATTAAAATAAATTAGTTTAGGCCTCCGAGGCCTGCCAACATTTTTCTAGTGTTTCGACCTCCCGGATGTGTATTTACTGCAAAGAAATAAACAAGATATAACATGAATGTCGAATGAGTTAGCGTTCAGCAGCAGAACGCCAGGATCACTTAGTCACCGCGGTGAGTGTGCAACATTTAGTGTACAGTGTAAATATGCTCTGTATAACTAGATATCACTCATCAGCCCCTGGAATAGATACATGCGCCAACCGATAAAATTGATTGCGTGCGTTACCGCGTTACCGCCTCATTATTACGCTATTTCCCTCTTTTTTCTCTCTCACTCCCCATTCCCCTCCCAACGTGTAGGGTAGCAAACTGGACTCAGTCTGGTTGACCTCCCTGTCTTTGCTTCTTCGCCCTCTCTCTCTCTCTCTCTCTCTCTCTCTCTCTCTCTCTCTCTCTCTCTCTCTCTCTCTCTCCCTGCACGAAGAGAACGCGAATCGCGCCGAGTGTGGCATGTACAAAACAGTTGGGTGACATTTCGCTTTATTTATAGCATTAGATACACAATAGCAAACAAGCTAATCGAGGAGCGAGGAGGCAACGCGTAACAAAAGAAGAGATAAGATAGGGCATATAAAGTATGTGGGGAAAATGTGGAACACATGAAAGGCAAGGATGACGAAGCACCGATAACAATGGCACGCAGACACGGTACGACGATTAGAGGTTATTAACTTCACAGGCATGCACATGTATACGTCACACAAAGATCTTGCACAAAGCCGAATGACTTACAGTATTGTGTTTGTGTGATTGGCGGCGATAGATTTTCATAGGAAGTTAGTGACGCCATATGAACTCATCCAGAGGTTATATAGTAGGACGGAAGCGCTGGAAATCAGTTCGCGAGTGGGAGATTTGAATTTTGTTTAAGAAGCAGCCTTAAGTTCTCGCGATTTCGAAATTCACATGAAACGCGTAAACTTCTTCCTCGGGCAGCCAATTAACAATTGGTGCTTTCACAAGAAAAAAAAATGTAAGAGGGAACAATCAAATACGAAATTTTTGTACCTCCTGCGAACAGGCCTGTTTATTTTTGACGAGAGAATGATGCACGTTAAGGTGCTTGTAATTAAGTTTATTCAACTTAAACTTGGATGGGACGACATCAGTTGTGACACTCATGGTTGTGAGGAAGCAACCTCACATTTTCTGTGCATCTGCCGACCTTATACCACGGAAAGGCAAGTGTTGAATACAACATCATAGACAATGTACAAGCGGTAACTGTCAGTGCAAAAGAGTACTTTGACAGTGGCCACAACGAACATTGTCGCTAAAGGCAGCCACAGCTCGCTCCCTGTGGTCTACGGGTCTGCGAGATTATACTGCGATAGTGACGTGTGCCACTTAAGTTTTGTGCGCCAATTCCCATTTCTGTACCTGCCGTTCTCTTTTCCTATCTCTTGGAATCACATTTCCTTTTTCTCCTAGGCCGAGTAGCAAACCAGACATTTCTTTTTTGGTCGACTTTCCTACCTTTCCTTCTGTCTCTCTCTTTTTCTGAACTTCAACCTCTTCAATTTGCTGACCCATTGTACGATCACAAGTGTGTGATATTGACAAATAAACAAATATTGTCCTAATATACAAGACGTGCCAGAAGAGGAGCCCGAGACCATGCACTTACTCGTTCGGCTCCTTGCATGTATGCATTACCAGAGTATTGCTTTCAGTCTCGTTCAAAAATAACTCAGAAGTGATTACGCACGATATTAGTATGTGATATCAATTCATACGCGTGCGGAACTCTTTGGAAGAGGCTTAAATGGCCATTCTTGCCACCGACTTTCATAAAGATTTGTCCTAATTTCACCAAGTCCATTCTGTCGTCACACACGAAGAATATCATGTTCGAAGTGCGTTTTGAAGTACAAAGAGTCGGCACGAAAAGTCAGGATGGCACATCAACATGGCATCAACCACCCCACAACCCGAGTTCAGGACTAGCGATTAAAAAAAAAGATGCAAATTCTGGGGCCTTACGAGCCCAAACCACCATCCGATTATGAAGCATGCCGTAGTGGGCGACTCCGGATTGATTTTTACCACCGCTAGGGTACTTCAGCGTGCGTCGAATTAATGGTGTACGAGCGTTTTGTATTCCATCACCATCGGAATACGGCTGCCGAGGCCAGGTTCGAACCCGCAACGTACTTACAACTCAGTATCTGAACGTCACATACACTGAGCGGGTGAACGTGATTTTACAGCGAAGGTGTTAGGCTCTCGTTGGTCGCCATTTTTTCGTGTCATTGTCCGTGAGCAAAAATGTGGGCCGATCCCGGAGGTAGTGTAATACCGCGCCGACCAGCGGCGGAGGTGAAGCAGGCTTCAAGCAATCAGCAACGCGAAGCGAAAAGTGCATACAATCTTTCGAATCAAGCCTACGACATACGGAACAGCATTCGTTTCAGTAAAGAAAAAGCACAAAACAAGCACCTGGACCACATAATCGACGAACAGCCCGCGAGAAACTCATAAGGCTTCTTCTCCATGCATGCGTCCGTGGCGTAATGGTTTCAATACCGGGCCTCGGTACTAGAGGTCCCGTGTTCGAATCCTGCCGTCGAACATGTTTATGTTCCACAGTACTGTGTACAGTGTACTGTGGAACAGTTACAGTGTACTGTGTTCCACAGTACACTGTAGAAAATGACTCGTTTACAAAGTCCCGAAGCCGTTTAAAGCCATAAGAACGAACTTTAAGCAAATCCATGCATACTTTCCATAATTACCATGCTCTCTGAACCGTCCCGGTCGCAGCTCCCGTAGCCACTCCCGTTGCAGCACTGCTATGGAAAGGTATGGGTAATGACACTATGGGCGCACAACCAAAAGCAGGTGCAGTGGCTTTGCACCAGCTTCACCGGACATCCACTTTCGCAGAGCCGGGATGACGCGTCTTCCTCTTTCTTTCTTTTTTTTACGACAACGAGCACAAGGAGACGGTTACTTTCTCCATGCACACACAGATTACTGCTGTCAGCATGTAACCGTGTAGACTAAAAAATTTTTTTTTTCTTTCGTGCTTACTTACTAACTTACGCACTTACTTTTCGTGCAACTTACTATTTTATAATAAACCAATTTTAAAAGTAATTGTGTTCCAGAGGCATTTTCGTGTCTCAGGAGGACATCCGTGTTCTTGTGCGGGGCGCATGACACGTGGAAGAACGTCGTACCGAAATTACCCACATGCTGATATTTAAGTTCATCCTGACGTTATTCCGCGTGACAATTCCCAAGCGAAATAAAAGAAAAAGAGCATGACACGCTTACTGAGCTCGCCTGAAACTACAACCGACAAGGCTGACAGCCAACTCCAGGTGAATGCGCGAGATCGATAGAAAGAGAGTCTGAAAGTCAATTACCGTCCGAAAAAAAAATAATTATTGGAAAGGCCGACGCACGCCGCTGGCCTAAAATAAACTGCAATCAGCCCGATGCGCGCTACACACGACCGCAGACGAAACCACCCTAGCGAATTCCCATGGCCGCAACGCGCGAGTGGATCTTTAAGTGCCGACGTCCCAACTATAGGGTTGTCAACTCTTGCTTTGCTGAAAGCTGAGAAGTGCGTTGGAGGAGCAGAAGCGAATATCTGCGAGAAGAGGAGAAGGAAAATACTTTATTCAAGGCCAACAATAACGCCCAGGAAAGAGCGCTTGCTCGAGAATGGGGCGATGAAAGACGAAGGTGACCATTTCTTTTCTGGACATGTTTGTACAGAGTAACGACGCCGAAGCTACAGGTGGTTTAGTGCGAGAGTGTAAGACGGTGATATGTGCTTTCTCCCCTTGAATGGCTGGTCACTTCTTTTTTTGAGTTTCCAGGTTTTACTCCTGTTTCTGAAGCCGAGCTTTTGGCCATGATTATCGTGCGGCGCTAACTCCCTCGGAATACATTCGCGGCTGTGTTTATCACAAACTACATTTACGTCTGTTCTTCTCTTACAGTTTCAATAAGTTCACCAGTCTTAAAGTGTTCCTATCACTAGTTCCCTCGCAGGTAAATCTTATTAGAATAATGCAGTTCAGGCAGTGGCGTAGCCAGAAATTTCGTTAGGGGGGGGGGCGGGTGAGGGGGGGCTCATGGTCCGGCTCCCGCCTCCTCCTCATAGAATTTCTAGAGGGATCAAATACATTAATAATAACTGCATTGCCATTGCCAAAGATCCGAGAAACGAATAGTTGAACGCTAAGCACTGTCCAGCTAGAGGAGTAAAATGTGTTTTTTTTTATAAAATAGTATACTCGTATATCTCAAAAATTGTTCCCGAAATAACTGATATCAATGATTTCGTGTTTTCTGTTTAGTCAATACGTAAACGAAATCTCACACGAACTTTAGAACTATATCGCTTCGAAACCAACAAAGCACTGCATGCCGCTGATATGAAACATGTAAAGGCCATGAAATGAACAAGTTGAGGACGATTATTAATGAAACTTTGTTAACCTCCCTGCCTTTCTCTCATTTGCATCTCTCTATCTCTGTCATACAAGAACTTTGTTTACATTTTTTACATATGCAAAAACCAGGGGAAAATCCCAATGGCACTCTCCTTTGTTAGAATGCATAGCGAAGGAGGAGCTGTCATCGGTCGTGTATTGTGAGTAATTTCACCGAAATTATAGTCGCAACAGAGAGCACAGGTCTTACAAAAAGCGGAACTTCAAGGGCTACGAAGAAGTACGTAAAGGCTGAAATTCTTTCATTTAGTTTTTCATGACAAAATTGGAATTTATAAGGCATCGTATATAAAGCCATCGTCAGAATTTACAATGCGCTTTTGTCACTCTAAGAAAGTTGCAGATTTTATATATTCCACTGATACGTTCAAAAATTCATATTTCCGAGAACAACCCGTGAATGGAATTGTCTACCAGCTGATGTAAAATGCGAAACAGTCGAACTATTTATAAATGAGCTCAGACACCAAAACTGATTTTTTTTCTTATTGTGTTGGTTGTATAATGATTGCAGATAATGCCATGTTTTTTTCTCCTTTTTTTTCTTTGTTCAGTTATTTTTCTATTTCTTTAACCATGCCTTTGTGATGTTAAATGTTGCAACTATTTTGCCAAAAAGAATCATCTATGGTCAGTCCTGCTTAAGGCATGGCACCTGTGCTAGCAGTATATGGAATAAATAAAATAATTATAAGAAGCAAGAGTTCTGCAATATATACGAGGGCGAGTTAAATGAAAGTCAGCCAATGCGAATATATGAGTAACGGCGTACTTTGTTTAAAAGTAGTCTCCATGAGCATTCAGACGTTTGACCGACTGACTAACGAGTCACGTGATTCTCGTCTCATAAAATTCCTTGAGTATCTGCTTAGAAAATTCGGTAACTGACCCTTTCACCTCATCGTCCGACACAAATGTGGTTCCTTCGAGCTGTTTTTTTTTTCAATTGCTCTAAAATGTGGAAGTCACAAGGCGACAGGTCTAGGCTGCATGGCGAATGTTGCAGCGTTTCCCGCTTGAACTTTGCCAGTTTTGTGTTAACCACATCAGCGACGTGTGCACGGGCATTGTCGTGGAACAAGATGACCCCATTCGTCATTTCCACATCATTTGTTTTTTAATTGCGACACGCAGCCGATCCGACGTTTTACAATATCCGAAACGATTGAATCTCTCTAGGTTTAGGTGCAGCGGTGGCGTAGAGGTAGAACACCCGCCTCGCGTGCAAGAGGTCCGTGGTTCGAATTCCGGTGCCGCGCAATTTTCCACCGGATAAAAAAAAATCGCGCGTTGATAAAATTGCGTAAACAAGCCTGGAGTGTGGCCTGATCCCGGTAACCAGAACCTGTAACGCCCTGCCTCACCAGAGCAGGTTTGACCACCTGGTGCAGTACTTGGCCACAACCTCCTATATGAACACAACAATCAAACCCCGGCCCTGCGAAGTCCAAGTCCCCAGCAGGTGCGAAGCAACTGACCACGGCGGCGGTCAGACCTGCGACGCAGCAGAGAGGGCTAAGAATCCCTGGCTCCGGACAGGCCGTCATGGGAATCTGCACCTGGCAACGTTTACCGCTAGAACGTTATCTAGTGAGGTGAGTCTAGAAGTGCTATTGGAGGAATTAGAGGGCAGTAAATGGGATATAGTAGGGCTCAGTGAAGCTAGGAGGCTAAAGGAAGCATATACAGTGCTAAAAAAAGGGCACGTCCAATGCTACCGGGGCTTAGCGGAGAGACGAGAACTAGGAGTCGGATTCCTGATTAATAAGGAAATAGCTGGTAACATACAAGAATTCTATAGCATTAACGAGAGGGTGGCAGGTCTTGTTGTGAAACTTATTAAGAGGTACAAATTGAAGGTGGTACACGTCTATGCCTCTACATGCAGTCATGATGACCAGGACGTCGAAAGCTTCTATGAAAACGTGGAATCGGCGATGGGTAGAGTGAAAACAAAATACACTATACTAATGGGCGACTTCAATGCCAAGGTAGGCAAGAAGCAGGCTGGAGACAAGGCAGTGGAGGAATATGGCATAGGCACTAGGAATAGCCGGGGGTAGTTATTAGTAGAGTTTGCGGAACAGAATAATATGCGGATAATGAATACCTTCTTCCGCAAGTGGGATAGCCGAAAGTGGAGGTGGAGGAGCCCGAACGGTGAGACTAGAAATGAAATAGACTTCTTACTCTGCGCTAACCCTGGCATCATACAAGATGTCGACGTGCTCAGCAAGGTGCGCTGCAGTGACCATAGGATGGTAAGAACTCGAACTAGCCTAGACCTGAGGAAGGAACGGAAGAAACTGGTACATAAGAAGCCGATCAATGAGTTAGCGGTAAGAGGGAAAATAGTGGAATTCCAGATCAAGCTACAGAACAGGTATTCGGCTTTAACTCAGGAAGAGGACCTTACAATGAACGACAATCTTGTGGGCATCATTAAGGAGTGTGCAATAGAAGTCGGTGGTAACTCCGTTAGACAGGATACCAGTAAGCTATCGCAGAAGGCGAAAGATCTGATCAAGAAACGCCAATGTATGAAAGCCTCTAACCCTACAGCTAGAATAGAACTGGCACAACTTTCGAAGTTAATCAACAAGCGTAAGACAGCTGACATAAGGAAGTATAATATGGACAGAGTTGAACATGCTCTCAGGAACGGAGGAAGGCTAAATGCAGTGAAGAAGAAACTAGGAATTGGCAAGAATTAGATGTATGCGTTAAGAGACAAAGCCGGTAATATCATTACTAATATGGATGAGATAGTTGAAGTGGCTGAGTTCTATAGAGATTTATACAGTACCAGTGAAGATAATGGAAGCGAGAATAGTCTAGAGGAATTCGAAATCCCACAGGTAACGCAGGAAGAAGTAAGGAAAGCCTTGGGAGCTATGCAAAGGGCGAAGGCAGCTGGGAATGATCAGGTAACAGCAGATTTATTGAAGGATGGTGGGCAGATTGTTCTAGAGAAACTGGCCACCCTGTATACGCAATGCCTCATGACCTCGAGCGTACCGGAATCTTAGAAGAACGCTAACATAATCCTAATCAATAAGAAAGGAGACGCCAAAGACTTCTAAAATTATAGATCGATCAGGTTAGTGTCAGTTGCCTACAAACTATTTACTAAGGTCATCGCAAATTGAATCAGGAACACGTTAGGCTTCTGTCAAGCAAAGGACCAGACAGGATTCCGTAAAGGCTACTCAACAATAGACCATATTCACACTATCAATCAGGCGATAGAGAAATGTGCGGAATATAACCAACCCTTATATATAGCTTTCATTGATTACGAGAAACCGTTTGATTCTGTCGAAACCTCAGTAGTCATGGAGGCATTACGGAATCAGGGTGTACACGAGCCGTATGTAAAAATACTGAGAGGTATTTATAGCGGCTCCACAGCCAGCGTAGTCCTCCATAAACAAAGCAACTAAATCCCAATAAAGAAGGGCGTCAGGCACAGAGATGCGATCTCTCCAATGCTATTCACAGCGTGTTCACAGGAGTTATTCAGAGACCTGAATTGGGAAGAATTGGGCATAAGATTTAATGAAGAACTTGCGATTCCCTGATGATTTTGCCTTGCTTAGAAATCCAGGGGACCAATCGCAATGCATGCTCACTGACCTGGACAGGCAAAGTAGAAGGGCGGGTCTAAAAATTATTCTCCAGAAAACTAAAGTAATGTTTAACAGTCTCGGAAGAGAACAGCAATTTAGAATAGGTAGCGAGGCACTGGAAGTGGTAAGGGAATACATCTACTTAGGTCAGGTAGTGACGGCGGATCCGGATCATGAGACGGAAATAATCAGAAGAATAAGAATGGGCTGGGGTGCGTTTGGCAGGCATTCCCACATCATGAACAGCAGGTTGCCATTATCCCTCAAGAGAAAAGTATATAATAGCTGTGCCTTACCAGCACTCACCTACGGGGCAGAAACTTGGAGGCTTCCGAAAAGGGTTCTACTTAAATTGAGGACGACGCAGCGAGCTATGGAAAGAAGAATGATGCGTGTAACGTTAAGGGATAAGAAAAGAGCAGATTGGGTGAGGGAACAAACGCGAGTTAAGGACATCTTAGTTGAAATCAAGAAAAATAAATGGCGGCATAGGCAGGACATGTAATGAGGAGACAAGATAACCGATGGTCATTAAGGGTTACGGTCTGGATTCCAAGGGAAGGGAAGCATACTTGGAAGCGTAGCAGGGGGCGGCAGAAAGTTCGCTGGGCGGATGAGATTAAGAAGTTTGCAGGGACGGCATGGCCACAATTAGTCCATGACCGGCGTTGTTGGAGAAGTATGGGAGAGGCCTTTGCCCTGCAGTGGGCGTAACCAGGCTGATGATGATAATGATGATGATGATGATGATGGTGATGATGATGCTGAGGTTTAGAAAATTCGATCAGTTATGGGCCCTGACGACCGAAAAAAGTCTACACATTTTCGGCACAAATCACGGCCTCAATTTTCTTGGGGGTTCTGAATTGAAATGTTTCCTCTGTAAGCTTTGCCGTCGTCTTTTAGGCTCTCAGTAGTGGCACCGTGATTCGTTCCCGATCACAATTGCAGACAAAAAGTCGTCACCCTCATTGTGATACAGGATTAGATGAGTCAAGGCAGCGCCGAACCTCTCCGTCTTCTGACCGTGGTTCAAAATCTTGGACACCCATTGCGCACACAAGAGCGCATAACCGAGATGTTCATGAATTATGGCGCGACCCGAACCATGACGGATGTTCTCACGCCCTGTTAATTCACCGATGCTTATCCTCCGTTCTTTTCTAATTAGTTTTTGCAATTGTGTTGGGTTGATTGCACGGTGGCTTTGGCACGGTCTTGGATCGTCTTCGCAACTTTTACGTCCTTCTTGGAACCGTTTGCTCCAACGCTTCACATTGGCTAATGAAATGCAATGTTCAACGTACACGGCAGCCACACGGCAACTAATTTCTTTTTCCGAAACATCTTCAGCTGTCAAAAACCTCACGACAACATGCCGTGAAATTTTCGGAGTGTCCATTATGCCACGAAACCAAGTTCAACCAAATGTACAAGAGCATTAAAGAACTTTTGTCCTCACACCTGTGTGTCACTTTCGTAAACGATAGATGCCTCTGTGCTATGTGCATGCCTCACAGATAATGAACCGAACCATTATTGCACGGGGTGGGTTGGCTGACTTTCATTTCACTCGCCCTAGTGGATTAGAAATCCGAAGATGCAACGGAATATGCAAATGCAAAGATACAGCTTGATAAAAGGCAAAAAAGTGTCACTGGAAACAAAGTTCACTGCACGTATACACAAAACCTCGCAACAAGATATTTCAATATACATATAAGTCTCCAACAAATCTACGTATCTAAGAAAAAGTCACGATATAAAATGCGTCAAACAAGGCCAATAAACATGTTGCGCAACCACAGATTCACAGATCACAGCACCCCCCCCCCCTTCGTCTCCCTCTGATGTATCGCGCGCGACAGGAGGCGGCGAGCTTCCTCCCTGCTTTTCTCCCTTGCGCACACAACATTAAGCCACCATGGTCGGCTCACCCATGCCAACCCAGCCCCTCTACCCCTCCCCCCCCCCCCCCGGTACGCTTTCACTCGCTCATGCAGCATGGGGCGCGCGGCCACGATGTTATCGCCCTTGGACTTTAAACGGAACATGAGGGCGACGGCGACGGCAGGAATGTGCCTGGAGGGTCCATATAATTGCGACCGCAATAATATGATGAGCATCCGCCAACTGAAGCGTTCCGTGGCCCATTACTTTACACAAAAGAAGAAGTAACAAAATCAAACTTTCACCATGCAACAATTTGTTGCGCCGCCCGCAACAATGCCTTTTTTCCTTTTGTAGGGCGGGGGCATGGAAATGAAAAAAACGCAAGACATATTGACCATAACCGAATGCCTACTTTGGGCGTCTAATGCGGCTACCCAAGGAATATTGAAGAAAACGTGAGACGATTGGTGCACAGATAACCATAGGCATGCTGTGCGCTATCGTATCTTAATTTTCCGGAGAAGTTGCGCTCAAGCGAACGCGTTGCAATTCATCGCGTCCCCGCAGTGATGGCAGCGAGCGGCCATGCATTTGTTTCTTTTTCTCGTCTGCTAACCAGGAAGCATCCAAAACTACAAAACTATACCAGAGGAAAATCCACTCGGTCAGAGAAAAATGAACGCGCATCGAAGTGCGCTGCGTGGGCATCGGGGCAACACAAGAAAAACGCATGTGCTCTGGCTGGTTCCGGCAGCCCACGGGTAGCGAGAACAAAAAAAAAATGAAGAGGCACAATGTGTCCTCAGGAATGAAAGTCAAATAAGAAAAATAAATAAGAACGTAGTTACCTTTGCTGGCTTTAGTACCTTGACATGGATGCTTTGGCGCAGGCGAAAAAGAATGTTGATATTCTTTTCTGTGACATACTGCCACAAATGAACCACCAGAACGCTTTGTCTCATCGGATTTCGCTGCGTACTTTGTAAACTTGTCTGACAGTGTGTTGATTTGGCTTGTCTCGTTGTATGGTCTGATGTATGACTTTAGAAAAGTCAACGCACCTTTGGCTCCAAATGTTTATAGCAACATTAAGCCCGCAATGTTACAGAATTGAAAATCTAAAGCCAGAAATGTCAATGCATCTTTCCCATCAACAGTTTATGAGAACTTCATACCCATAAAGTTCCTGAAATGAAATCCATGTGCTCCGTCGAAATCGCGGCCTCCGCGAGATGCCACGACGAGCCCGCTCGCCATCAAAACGACCTTGAAACTTAGTGCTCGGGAGGGGCTCCTTGCGTTACGATATGCGACTCCCTGTGCATGGGCGTTGCCGCCAAATCCAGTCCGATTTCGCAATATTTGCGCTAAAATGTCTTTTCGAGCATGAAAACGACATTCTAGACTAAATCCAGCATGATTTCCGGCGCCGGGGTTATCGTGGTTGGCGGCACACGACAGCACGAAATAATTTCGGGGGGGGGGGAGGGGTGCTGAAGCCCCATAAGCCCCCCCCCCTCCCCGCACCCCTGGCTACGCCCCTGAGTTCAGGTGACTGGAGGTTACATGTAAACGGGGTGGATGAATGGTTAACGCTATCTCTGAATAGACCAATCATTCGGATTCTCCCAGTACCGGCGCACATCACAGCAATTACGCATCGGAAATTTTCAGCACGCAGAGATCCCATCGAATTATCAGTAACATCCTTGACAGAATTCCAACGCCGCAGATTTTCCTGGAAATATCACAATGGGCTACGATTTATCGTTAGGTTACGTTGCCACATTCCCCCGTTGAACCGATATTTACACAGGTTTTTTTTTTTTCGGTAACGTTGCCCCTACGCCGATTATGCCAGAATACATCGATCATTACTTTTCAAATATCGCTGGTTTATGCCACACGAAAAGACTTCTTAACTTGGCTTGAATTTAAATGCTGGAGTATTACTTTATTTTGGTCCTCGGCATTTGGCTTTAGACTGAAGGGTGTCTTCGGCGCCGTGTGTGATGTCATTCGTGCAACAAAACGTATGTCATTGTGTTTGTTAATTTTCTTACAATCGGTAATTTGTGTAAATTTCTTCCATTCTAAATGGTTCAATAATTTTTTTAAAAATTCCTTTAACATATATTCATCCGGTATCAGTTCTCAAGTCCACATTCCTCTTTTGTTCGCGTTCTAGCTACAAGTTCATTTTTATGAAGTGGTTAGCCGCGTGCACTACCTCCCGATTATTGGTCCATGTCCCATCGCGAGTGTATGTGCCACGTTTTGAATCTGGTGCAGGCGAAACTTCTTTTTCCTTTTAATTCCCTGTAATACATAGAGCGAGTCAACTTTTGAATGGAAGATGAAAATTTGCCAAATATTATAGATATTCCCTATGACATTAAGCTCCTCTCAAACGCGTTTACATGCGTATTTCGACTATCCGTGCATACGAGTGCGTATTCTTTCCGATGGAACGTTGCGAGAGAAAAGATTTCAGCTGTTTGCAAGTCGCACGCGCCTTCAGTACGCGCCTATACGGAATGGACCGGGCTTCGAGGAGGAACCTCCTGTGGGCGACTTGCACGGGGCCGACAACCTTGTGCTGCAGTCATGTGATGCTTGTTTTCGGCCGCCATTGTGAGGCCGCCATAGACGCACGGGCCGGCTCGGTAGCCGGTCGCCTCCCACCACGTTCCTTGCGTTGTTTCTCCGACGTTCCTTCTCTCAAATTCCTGGAACGGGACGCGCGCAACGGCGTCGCCGCAAGACCTCGGAGAGTATCCTCCGGCAGTGAACAGCATATCAATGTTTTGAACGTCCCGATGCGTGCGTGTTTGCGGCATTTTGCATGTGGTCACTAATACTTCTTCGACATCGTTGAGCCGCGAAAATGCCGCACATATCAAGAACGGCGTGTATAATTAATCTTGCCTTTCCCTGTTACACGTTATGAGCGTAAGCCACGGCACAACGGACGATAAAGGCGAGCAAAACAAGAAGCGTATCACGATGATGCAGACAAATCAGGAACATCTGATTGAGATAGCAATTATATGGACATTCCAGGCGCATTTGTGGCGTCTCCGTCGCCGTGAGGTTCCATACGAGTTAAAGCGTGTGAGGCTGAGCAGGCAAACGCGGTTCAATCTCGTGTGCGCGAGCGAGGAACGTGGCCCGGATGCGTGATGATGATGATAATGATGATGATGATGATAGTGATTTTAAAGGAAGGAAATACGCTTGATTCTGCAACCCCTCACTTGTCTCGTGCGAGGCAGCGGGATCAGGAGAGGGAGGAGGGAGTAACGTTGGGAGGGGCGTTCTTCTCCGGCAGCTGCTAAGGTACCTCGATGCCTTCCTCGCAAGCCGCTCCGTACAGAATGGAGACAACCGCGGCGTCTACTACGGCGTTGGCCACGCTAATCGCAGACGCCGTAGTAGACGCCTTTGGCGGACGCGGTATATATATAGGGACGCATTGCACCCGCTCGTGTGTCTTGAAAGCAGCCTGCGACATGGTTAAAGTGCGCGCCAGCGTGGGCCTCATCTTCAAAGCGATCTGCGATGTTTGCAGAGTGCGCGTAGTGTCGGTAGCTTTGTATGCTCTGTGCTTTCAACGTTTCGTTCGCGTTGAAGCGAGAGATGCATCAAGATCAATTCGCTTGATGCTGCCGTAATTCCTCACTCCAGAATTTTGACAGCGAGTTCCCGCGCTCATCGAGCGAGATGTGTTCATGTTAACCTGTGCGCGCATGATACCGTGCTGGTTAATTTAGTAAAACACGTTGAGGGGCTAGTTGGTTTGAATCCATGATAGAATGTGTAAGCGCGACTGAACAAGGACGTAGAAAGAAGCAGACACACAATGACATCCTCGTTGATTCACGCTTACATATTCTATCGTTGTTAATTTAGTTAGTAAGTGAATGCTTACAAGTTTATACGCCCGATAGAACTAATATGGTTACTTCGTACAGCTATCTATCAGTTTGCTATCGCAATCGGTGCTTCACCTGTCGGGCGGAACTGCAAATTTTTGCTTCACTCCAACGTTGAGGAATACATCACGCCAACAAGCTATCAGCACATTCACCTGCCCTACTTATCCGGTATTTCTTCGCCTCCTTTCAAACAGCCCATATTCACACCGCTAACATCACGTGGTAATAATGTGTGCTTAAACGCGATGTCACCTCACCTAACATCGCTTAAACAGGGACCGCGTCCCTGGCTTTATCTCGAGTCTGAGTCAACGCTATAAAGGCCTATTTTACGCCTCGTCTGTGTTACGTGTTCCCACCTGACGATTGCGAAAATAACCGCCGCCGCAGGTACAGTGGAATTTGCAAGGCACGCGGCCGCAACTAACAGCAGCTGGCATGTCGCGCTGTTTACTTCCCGCTTGTTTCACGTGCCGCGCTAACCTCGCATGTAATCTTTGTCGTTGGGACGCGTGGACCAATAAAGCGACAGCATGCCGCCTCGTGATGTTTGCAACATTGCACTTTACGGCCGCCATAAACGTGAGCACTGGAATCAGGCTTGGAGGCTTGGGCATGGCAGAACGAGATCACGTTGCACACCGCGAAGCTTCGTGCCAAATATGTTCACATTCAGGAATGGCTTAGGTCACGGGACGATGACTACCATCTTTGAAGGTACCAATACTTTTCCTCGTCAACTGCGTGCAGTCCAGCGGAAGCTACGGGTTGCTTCAGCCTAAACAAGAAAACTGGTAAAATGGCTGATCCATCATCCGCCTTTCATAGCCCTCTATACGCAATGCCGACTGATCGTCACGGAAGCATTACTGAGCCTAATCCTAACGTGGATTAATTCCACTAGATTAGAGTGGGCGAGACGAAGTATAGAGTTCCGGTTAGGACTCTGCAGCAGCGCAGGTTTCATTTGCGTTACAGGGGCTGCGAGCAGGCGAAGTTGCGACAGTCGAGATAGTGATACCTGTCTAACACGTACGAAAGCAGAGGTATGGCTAGCTGCATTCCATCGAGAATACAGGTTTATTGCAATTAATTTCGTTGATGGCAAAGCCAAGCACTACATAACCTTCCCCTTGGCAGCATACCAGCTTTGATGTACTAAATTTCTCCACTTTATAACTGACTCACACGAACAGTTCGTGCTGCCAGCAACGGCAAGTAGGTAGTAAGCCCGCGTTCGCAATAATCCCGCCTCCTTAGCGGCGTTATCCGCCGACCTGTCCATAAATAATCTATAGCATGGTCCTTGTGCTACAGTCGTTTTAACTATGACTGCAGCTGTAAATTTGTGTACACCTGACACCGTCTCACGCACTCAATGTACTGCAGCAAAAGGGATGCATGTCACGTGAATGAGTCAAGACAATGAACAGAATGATGGCTCCTTAAGTGTTTGACACTAATCTTTATGTGTGCAACTCCGGCTAAGTGGAGACATACATTGAAGAGAGGTAGGAACGAGGAACTCATCGTAGATATCGCAACACCCAGCCATTGTGGAATCTTAGGCAATGAGTCGGCAAACAAAGAAGGAAAGGTTGGGCATACCGACGCCAACTCAGTAACCATTGCATTCTCCAGACACGACGTTATGGCACTGCTCTCTTATGCAATACGGAGAGCCTGCAGGTTGCCCTGGACTAATCCCAACTCTAGACAGGATCACCTTTTAAGCTTTTTACGCATTACACCCAAATGAAAACGAAGCCGCAGGTCTTTACTACACAAACTAAGGCTCAGAGTAGCCTTCACACGACGTCATTTTCATAAGCTGGGACTGCTAAATGGCTGCAACTGTCAGGAATGTGACACTCAAGAGACAATCTCAAACCTATCCTCTTCGATTGTCATAGTTACTGCACAGAACGACAGATACTTCTTGCCACATTGTCTGGTATGGAGGCCAGACCATTTCCGGAACAGGATGTCCTGGGGCCATGGAATAGCAGTCAAAAATTTGGAAGACACTTAAGCTTTGTCTTTAAGAGTGGAACGCGATAGCATTCAAGATCCCTGACGCTTTCCGGAAACTGCAGCTCCCGAAGTCTCCACTCATGAAGGAACATCTCGTAATGGACATCAGACGCCCATGCAGTAAAGCCTGCGAACTGCATTACAGCGCTGTGCTGCAGTGGTTACAGCCCATTGCGAATACAAAGCAACTTCCAGTCTGACGATGCTGCCAAACCTGGTCCCTACACTTCGAGAGAAATTGTCTATATACCTTTCTCGAGAAAAGACGCGGTGATTCTGCTATCTGTACACGCTTGGCGTCTCCAGCGATCCCTCTGGACAGATGCCAGCTATCAGTACGGACCCCTCTACAAAACAGATCCATCGTGTAGCTTTTACACGGGACGAGGCCTCAACAGACAAGACCAAACATGCCTTCACGGCAGGACTCAACGTGGTCAACACAATCTATTTCAGGTGTAAGATTGAACTCACGGAATCACCAACGCGCTCTGAATGTAACGTCTCTGAAGACCTGCAACATTTTCTGTGTGATTGCTGCCGCTTCGCGTCAGAGACGGGGTTTCCGAACGCGGCACTGAACCTTCAACGGGACTCGAGTTTGGCACTACGGCCATATTCTCGGCCCATGGCAAAGCACCGCCTGTACGTTACGCGCCGCGAAAGCGCTGCTGATGTTCTTGTGTGCCACGAGCCTTAACGAAACTGTGCAACTATTTCTATAGTGCATGCATGTGTGTGTGTGTGTGTGTGTGTGTGTGTGTGTGTGTGTGTGTGTGTGTGTGTGTGTGTGTGTGTGTGTGTGTGTGTGTGTGTGTGTGTGTGCGTGCGTGTGCGTGTGCGTGTGCGTGTGTGTGTGTGTGTGTGTGCGCGCGTGCGTGTGACCGTATGTGCTGTTAAGTGTTTATCGTTGTGTATATCATAATCATCACCCAGCACCTGGAGCAGCATGTCAGGCAAACAACGAGGCTAACATCTCTAGCATATCATTAAAGCTTGTTTCTCTCTCTCTTCCTCTCTCGCACAACAAACGTGCTCAACCCTGCACAAACTCGTATGAGCATACAAAGTTTAAACAAACAAACAAACAAATAAATAAATAAACTTGAACCCTGTCAGGGAAAACACACACCTCACAATTCTTTAGACGAAGAGACCACAACTACAGAGCATACCATACAACTACATCATCGTCATTATTAGCCTATATATGCTAAAGCTAAATTTCAATTCTGGGGTTTTACGTACCCCAAGCACGATCTGATTATGGGGCACGCTGTACATGGGCGGCTTCGGGTTAATTTTGACCATCAGGGTTTCTTTAACGTGTACCCAATGCATGGTGCACGGGCGTTCCTGCCTTTCCCCACAATCGAAATGCGCTGCTGCCGCTGTGGCCCCGGGATTCGATCCTGCGACCTCGTGCATAGCAGTGCAACGCCATAGCCGCTAAGCAAACCCGACGGGTCACGAAGACTTAGAATAAACATAAAATGTTGGTACTTCAAGGAAATACTTAAAGCAAGAAGCACTTTTCCCTGCAACGCCGCTGCTGGCAAGTATATATTTTTCACTGTGTGTCCAGCTTTCTTCCTTTATGTGTACTTCCTTTTGTATACTACGCGCACATGTAATTATCTGTATTTTTACTAATAAATAAATTCTGAAACCGACCCATGTCGACTAGTCCGTTTTACCAGGACTACACTGTAAGCTAGTTTACACTCTTCAGTGCGCATAAGGCTGCACATTTGTCTATAACTCATACACTTACACTCTTTACAGGTGTAAGGATGCGAGTTATAGACCAATTTAAATACTTATGCACCCTTAAGTGTGTAAATTAGTTTACAGTGTACTCCCCCTCAAGTGCCTTTCGCAAAACACGATCTCCCTTTTAGTACAGTGGTTAATTCCCCGTTGTGCAGCCGGAATCAAGTGCCGTGGCAGGAATCTAATAGAGCCGCTGGCACGGCGCGCTGCAAGCCTTGCATGTGTGACGCCCGCAAGGACGACGTTGCTGGTGACGTCAGCTCACAATATCCGTGTCACAGGCGCGGGCACGGCCACGGACTGCGTCGGTGCCCCACTTCCAGTGCGGCTCGTATAGGTCAACGTGGCAGATAAATCTGGGCGCTTGCAATCGCACTCTTGATGAAGGCCGGACGCCGGCCGAAGCGTCGAAATTAAACGTTTGTGGGAATGTTTGTTTGTATGTGCTTTCCTACGTGCGCCTGCACGTCTTTCAGTATATATGCATAATGTTTACCAAGAAGTGAGAGAAGATGAGGCACAGCATTGGCTGCGCTGCACCGATATAAACAGTTTTTATGACTCGTAGAAAGAACCCTTCGGAAGGCAGCAAGGGCAGGGGTGCGGGCCTTTTACATGCTGTGAAAGCGCCTGGCCTGCGAACACACTGTCCTTCTGGTTCACTCATCAAGAAGGCGTCCGCAATAGGTTACGCCCACATGCGTTGTAACACCGTGCCAGTTTTCGCGACGCTTTTCGCCATTGTTGTTGTAGAGGTGCGCGTGTTATCGCTCGTAGCTGTGTGGTTACACGCGAGAGCGGTCCAAAAATAGAGTGAATTAGTTGGCACTGGCCGCGGTCCTCGCGTAGCGCATGCAACCTTCTTCCGTAACCTGTGCGCAGGTATGAACAGAGTGCCTCTTGTAGGTGGGCACGGCCGCATGGCCAGCTGCACCATGCGGGAATTTGGGCATGCTTGCTTGCTCCCACGAGTCGAAGAGAGATAGATTCGACAGATTCTTTTGAAATCGAAACTTTGTAGGCGCACTGTCCAGCTTTTTTCTTTGTTTCACTTCGCTGTTGCTGCCGCCGCCGCCACCATCACCACCGCGTCTGCTCTGCTGCTGCCTTGCAGAGTAGCCCGCACACAGGACACTACTCTAGCCGGCTTACGTGTATCTGCATTACAGATGTTCCGGTGACCAGCTCCGTTCTCTGCGGCATTACGTATTGAAACAACAAGCGGTATCTATATGTCTCCGCTGCAACTAATATACGACTTCAAGCGCATCATTCCTTCAATAAAGCGGGTCTTTCTGTGCCTCCTTTCCCGTAGATTGACGCGTTTGAATGGTTGGCTATATACTTGACGAATAAGGTGGGGGACGAGCATGAGGGCCAAGCTGGGCTGCAGGCGCAGACGGAATGATGATAAGTGGGCCGATCCCAGAGAACTCGTAATCTGCGGTGGCGTGGATAATGTGGCTCGCCTGGTCCGGCTTTCCGTGTCTTGATGGTTCGCTGGGAAAGCGCGCGTAATCGCTGCGTTGCAAAACGCGCTGCAGCAGATTATCAATTTTGTGGCCCATAATTAACCACTTCACATAGATTCCAAGATGTGCGAAGCATACAACTTTTCGAACGAAACTTGGCCCGCGTCGTGTGTACGTGTCGGCGGTTAGACAGAACAGGATGGAGCAGCAATTCGTGCGAGTTTGGGTCCATTTCTGAAGCATACCACTGCGTACAAGTTGTTTTCATATGATCATGAAGCTTGCACAAAAATTTTCAGTGGACCTCTTAACCTAATACCTACGCCTTTCAATTAGATCGTCACCTCCCGATTTGCATCTCAACATTTGCGAAGCGAAGACAGTGATGGTTGTTGTCCCAATATCATAGTAATTTTCTATTGTTGTCGCCTTCGTTTGGTAGAATTTGCCCCTTTTCATGTTCTTTTCAAAGCAAAGATTTATTCGCTTCTTTCTCCCAGTTTGCGAGTGCCGCTGTCTTACCAGATAGACAATTTGGGTCGCTGCTAATGAGCCCGAAAGGCGAACTTGCTAATGGCTGCGATCATACCCCGTAAACAACAACGGCCCTGCACATGTGCCCAAACTGACGACTTGGGCCACTGGGTATGCCCAGCTGGGCATGTGCTACTGTGACACTAAGGATGCAGAAGCCTTAAATGCACTTGGATACGTGTCGTACTTCTGTGTGCGCACACCACTCGTCACGTTTTTCCCTCTACAGGCACCATACGTAGACTTCCTACTCGTGATGCACACAGCTAACATCTACAAGACAACTAGGCTGTGCTCGTCTCATCTGCTCCTGATGCTACCGCTCTAATTGAAGCTTCGCGTCATTTAAATTCCAAGAGTGCTTTGAATCTATCGTTTATTTTTCCTGTCGCACTCGTTGACATGCCACATATCTAACGGGTTTTTAAATCAGCACGCGCAGGCCAGCTTCGTGCGTACACTTGAGGGCTGGTTTGAAATATAGGTACTAGTTTTCTTTACACACTTACCTCCTTGGGGCATTGCTCGCCAATTCTCCAACATAAAACTTTGCTTCCTTGTTGCTGAACGCTTGAAATAGGCACTGGCTATCTATAGGTATAAGTTTTTTTTTCTGCGGTATCACCTGCCACCGTGCCGAATTAAAGCGTTATATTCCAGGACTGGGATTTGGGTGAGCTTGTGGATTTATACGCGATTGCACTGCAGCGCAAATTACCAAGTATGGGATTAATTGGTATGAGCGCGTATCCTCCCGAAACCCTTGTGCGTTCTCTTACACATTGCGTTCATTTTTTAAATTATTATTAATAACTCGGAAACGATTGTGCAAAACCTCTATCCCTGATATGAAGCTACAAATGGCTGAGCATCTGTATATTATTGGCTCAGTGACATTCTTGCCGACAGTTTCTGAGGAAATTGAAACTAATTCGACTTCAATCGTGGTGTCCTCGCAGATGAACAAAAGCAGCAGTCAAGTGCGTTCCGAAAAACAGGCTGAAAAAAAAAACAGGATACAGTATACAGCGTCCACACGTAAACAGGCAACACGATGCTACATATCCGTCTGTGCGATGCAAAGTGGTTTTTATGATTTAGAAAAAAAATGTGGATATGGTTGCTTTGTCCGTGCAAGCGGAGACGCGGCTTTCGGCAATGAATCGCAGCATCCAAATAATGCTTTTTTTTTCTTTTTCATTCGAATCAACGCAGGACCTTCACATTGCGTCAGCACGTGCAATCTCAGCGTAGTAGAGTGTAACCGACGCTTAGATACAACTGCCTAATATTGAACTTTTGCTTCCCTTATCACCGGTGGCATGACCGATCAGCAGCAGTTTCCAGACTGATAAAGAAATCGACGGATCCCACGAATACGCGGGAATCAGTGATAAGCGAATCTTTGTTTGTTGTCTACCGACGCTTCTTCGGTTCAGTTGTCCTTCTGTCCTTCTATTCAGCTCAACGATTCTGGCTGAATGAATGTTGTTGCTGTTGTTGTTCAGAGGGGTCAAAGCTCTGTTCCAATTTCGTTCCCTTACCTTCTTTCTTCACACTCGGCTGCTTCTGTTCCCGACTTCGTCACTTCTCTGCATCTGCAAGCTATATACTCGCTCAACGCACGCTCTAAATTTGTTCCGTTTACTTCCTTTTTCACACTCTGTTTTTATTGCAAGCTTCTTGACTTCTTGTCTCTTGTTCTACTTGTATGTTCGGACACCTAGCCAGTGGCACAGGTCCAGCTGCACATGCCCAGAGGCCTAAGTTGTCGTCTGTCCGGTCACTGTTCCGTCCCAAAACGGCAAGGGCATTCTTTGCGTGCTTCCCACCAAGTGATCACTCCACCAGTGCCCGCCTAGACGACGACGTAGCCCGGCGCTGACTTTTGACGGGCAAACAAAGAAGCTCCCCGCGAAATGACAGTAATCGCCGCATTCTGTGGAAGCGGTAACGAGCGCCAAAGCCAGGCTCCTCAAATCGGGACAGGCTGACCGCCACGGAAAGCCCACTAATCTCTGCAAGGGACCAACGTCGAGGAATTCCGTAGGGAACAGCGCCGAGCCCGGTTTCCCGATTGCCTCTTGATCAAATCGTAGGCTGGCGCATAGGTTGCACATCGGAGGCCAAGTCCAGCGGGGTGGTGCGACATCGTGGTCGGGATGCTGCGACATTCCGATTGGCCGCGGCAAGGAGATCGAATTCTCTCTTCCGGCGACCTAGGGAAAACGGCTGCTCAAAAGCGGACATCTTGACTGCTGTGGGTGGTGCGGGCTCAGACATGTAAACTGCTTCGACATGGAGTGTGCTCCCGCATCCGTGGGGCCATCTGTGAGTCGCGTGAGTCGTGAATACGTGTTATAAACGCATTTCCCCTTTCCTTCTACTTCCTGAAGTCATCCCCTCGCCAACAAGCAACTGCAGGCAATAAAGATGGACGACGGCGCGGGCCCGCAGCTTAGTGCGGCTCCCCGGTATGGCGCACTCCAGCTACCCCGTTTTAGACGCTCCGACGACGTAGGCAAGCAACCCTTTGTGGGGGCCCCGACTCCGAACCACTGACGTAGAACCGGGGTCCTAGCTAAACAGCAAATAGCCAGCGATTCAAGTTGTATAATCGCCGAAACAGTAGCAGCTAGCAACCAGCGTCCCGCCAAGGGAGGAGAACTGGCACTCGGCGACATGCAGGTCAGGAGCCACACGATGGGCAATTATCGACGCAGCGTGCCACTCCCTGACTTATCGCTCGGCACGTGCCAGCAGGGAGAGGGCAGACACGAGCCGCTCAACACTTTCGCGTCTCGCAAGGCTCAGTGCGCATGCACGCGAGTAAATGTTTGTGGCGATCGCGTGCACGCATATCATTTCTTTTCCCCGGTGAAAACGCACGCATCGCTACGCTATGCGGCCGTCGGAGCGGAAACGCATGATGGGCGACCCTGAAGCGCTCTGTCTCGCGAATTCCGGGCACCTTCGTCAAAACAGGCACCCACACTATCGGTGCACTCGACAGCCGTGTGACTATACGAGGACGCTGCGTGCGTTACTCATTGCAACAGGTCCACATTGTAGTTGGGCGCACGAGTCTTGCGGCTTCTGGGGGCCAATTTTCTATCGCGCTTTCAATGCGAAGCATCCTCCTCCGAGTGCCGCCGCTTTTCGGTGAGCGGGCGGGCTATCTGGTCGTTTTGGCTGGCCGAGTCTCGGTGATAATGCAGTCTGGAATTATGTGCCGCACGGGATACTATAGGCATGCGCAACTAGGTTTTAGTTTACTTTTTAATCTTATCTCTCGCGATTAGAAACGTTCTGTCTTATTATAAATATAAACAAAACGGTGTGTAATATCTACATAACCGGCCTCTACAACACCAGTCGCCTATTATTGATACTAACATTCTCTACAAATTATGGATGCTTCACATTACGTAGATGCCCTCTCTCTCTCACTCGCATATATATATATATATATATATATATATATGTATAGCGCATCAGAGAGGGGGATGACGTGAAGGTCGCGATAACCCGTGACCATTGCTGGCTACGCTGACGCACGACGTGCACGATTAAGTTTCGCGGTTGTCGGTCGGTAGGCGTAAACGTGTTCCATGTCGCCCACTGAAAGTTATAGCTGCGCGTAGTTTACAGAGCTTTGTCTGACGCCGACCATCGTCCGTAACTAGCACGTTTGGCGTCGAGCAGCTGCATTTGTTTCGTTCTGTGGGACGCAAGAATTCGCCAGAAATAAAATCAGGGTGATGATTCGGCCGAATAGGCTGTTCGTAGTGAAACTGTTTTAGCGCTGGCAGACAAGGACACAAGAACGGGCGAACAATTAAAAAAAACAGACCATGGTACGCGCGCATTCAATGCAAAGATTTTTTTATGTTGTCAATTTGCTTGCTTGAAAGAGAGAGAGAGAGAGAGAGCACGCTGACACAATCACTGCCCAAATGTTTGATCGCCATGGCTTCGATAATTTCCCTGGTGAACGCCTCCTCGCTCGGTTACACGAGTGAACACGGGTGTAAATTTGGCTCGCGAAGGCAATGCCTTCAATTGATGGCAATATGGCAGGCGCTTCTTTTTATTTTTTAACGCTGTAGTTGTAGTTCATTAGGACACCGTTTGGCTTACATATCTTTTAGAAATAACAAATAAAGGGTGACTTTATCCTTGCATCATCCTATACCTTTATGCGTACGTCCTTCGTATACGTGACAATATACGGCGTGACAAAGCGACTTGCTGTACCCACGTTACTGCGGCTATAACAGATGTGCACTTTCGTCTTGGAAACGTTGCTAAAATATGCGCTGCTTTATGTTATATGGCACAGTATGTTGATTGTTGGTTGGTACTTATTGCTTGACCAACGGGAAACCACTCTGTGCTACAAAAGTGAACATACTGTACCACTGCCGTTATCTGCCGAGAAGGATTGAGAACATAGTCAAGCGATTTTCCGCTTCTAGTCTCACCCGCTCTCGTGACTTTTGAACTCATGGCCAAAATAAGGCCTCATTAAATAAAGGAACTTCACATGCGTTTGCTTGTACTCTGCTGTGGGTTCTCTCGTACTCGAGACGGGTAGTACCGCCATTAACTTTCGATCCCCCAAAACACGGGTGTGTCCTAACTGAAGAAATGAGCGTATTACCGAATACAGCATCAACGTGAACAGTGCCAACAAATATTTCCGCTCGCCACAAGAGTCAGCGAGTCCCGCGTGCACTTATGTGTAAAGAGATGCTGATGTACCTCGCGATCACGATATCTCGAAAAAAAAAAAAGCATAATAGGAATATAAAATAAAGAGAAAACGAAAAGATGGCCTATCCGTGTTGTTTTCTCAAACCTACAACCGCAGTGCAGAGATGCTTGCAAAAGCTCCAAAGCCGAGCATAAGCTAAAGATTTACCTGCCACTTTCGATTAAGCAACGCCAGCCTTTTCCTTTCGTTTTTTTTTTCCTTACGCCGCACGCGCCATTCCTCTTTCAAGGAAGCCTCGATCGAACTGCAAGATTTTCAAGTTAACCCCTATGACTCGCATGCGGCTATACACAAGACACTTGGGTCGTGGTGACAAGCTCGAAAAAAAAAATGTTGTATAGGCATTTCGAGGAAACTCCTGTCACACACACGGGTGATCACCGTCATCCCTTTTGGGCATATATACCAAGTAACCCATGTCGGTAGCCATTCCGCGTCGTAACATTAAGCATTTTTTTCCCGCCATTCGTTTGGCCGTGCGCTTGTTGATTTCCGTGCTCCTGGTCTTAGCGTCGCACACAGCTGGCCCAAGATGACGAGCACGGAAAGTAGCCCGGTCCTTTCATCACCCTTCTGGACAATCCTTAAGCGCGCATAAATGTTAGTGAGAGGGAATCACCGATCAAATCTAGTGCACTAAAGGAAAGAAATGAGCACGAGGGTCATGCCAAAGACTAAATTCGCTGCTAAATGCGCGAAACAAAAACGCGCACAATTTCCCATACGTTCAATGGGGGTCATGCCAAAGACCTTTAATTGGGTGCTAAATGCGGGAAACAAAACAAGAATGCGCACAATTTCCCGCACGTTCAACGCTACCTCAATCGAGTCTCTATCCTTCTGCGCGCGGGCCTCCGTGGTATAGCCGATGCTCAGCCCGCCTCCGGCTTCCACAACGATGCACCGGATTATTTTCTTTGTCCGCGGGCGAGGACTCTCAGTGCGCACGCTTCGGCTGTCACCGTCGCGATTGTCCCGCGTTTTCACCTTGAAAACGAGTGCGCCGCGCTGCCGAAAGCCGTTTTGTGATTCAGATCGATCCTCAGGGACGAGCGCGCCCTTTATGGCATCGCTCGCTAAGCCTCGCGTGTCGCGAGGGGAGAGGGAAAGCTATAGCAGCAGGTTAGAGGCACGCTCTGCCAGCCCACCTCTGCATCCTTTCTATTCATCAATGCCTCCGTCCTCCTCCTCCTCCTCCTCGTGTGCCGTACCACGTGGCTGCCGCTGCGGGCGATGCGACCGAACCGAGGCCGACCACCGTCGAAAGCAGAACGCATAAATCGGCGAATGTGGAGTACAATCATTCAGCGTGTCGGGGCGGGCTTTGCCGAGGTGGCGCTTCAGATAGGGATATCTGTGCCGGTCGGCGTTCGTTACCGCGGTGCAGCTAAGTGTGGCGGGAAATCGCGAGACTGCGTGTACACACCTGGTGCACTTTTCTCCTTGTTCAAAATTTAACGAGAAGAGATAATCGCGGCGGGGGGGGGGGGGGGCGGCGAATGAAACGGTCAGCTAGAAATTGAAGCACGGTGCATGTGGTATCTCGCATGAATCTATTACTCAGCCTCTTTGTGACAACTAGTTTATTTTCTTCCGAAGATAGATGCTCCTTTGCGACGATTTACTTATTTATTTCGTAAAGGGGGCTTTATTCGGGTCGTAGAGCAGCAACGACAAACGCAGCACCAGCAGGTGGGGCGCAGCCAGACAGCGAAGTGGATACGAGCCACGCGACGGCAACTGCGCTTTTCAGCCTGCCGATCTTCTTCGTCACAATTTATTTATTTATAAATTTTAGCAGGAAGACATGGCACTGTTGCACAACACTTTCTTAAATTTGGTAAAGTCAAGAACAAATGTTTACGGACCACGGAATCTCAGGAAACGTTCAATTTCTGAGCCGCCTGCAACAGTAGTCAATAAAACCGATCGTCAAAATGTTCACGCGTGTATTGGTAGACGTTGTAAAGGCAAATACTAGGCTGAGTTGCGAGGTTGCGCAGATATTCAGCTTTTTTTTTTCTCAGATTTTGTGTTCCGTAAAATTTTGTGGTTGACTGTAGTGTCAGTGATGGCAGCGATGCAGGCAAGGAGGCGGTTCCACGCTGTACCGATGCGCGGGATGAAGTAGTTTTGGCAAGCACTCTAGCGACAAATCGGCACTCCAACGTCGGAATGAGGGTCAACGGGTGACGAAATTTACGACGGACGAAGTAGAAGTTGGGCCTGAGTGTCGGGATTAGCGTAATAAACTTTATTTTTAAAGAAAACTTACACGAGAATTCTTGCTGCGCAAAACGATGTCAGGTAAACTACGGATTATTTTCATAGTCGAGACAATAGCATGACCAGAATAATTGGACAAAACGAAACGGGCGGCACGGTTCCGAATAGACTCGAGCATGTTGGTTACAGAAGCTTTCCATGGATCCAATAAGGAACATGAATATTCGATCTTAGGTCGTAGTGGTGTTTTGTGTCAGGATAACATTAACGGGACGGTGGCATATGAGAAACTGCGTCTTATGAACCCTAGTATGCCATTAGTATTGTTCGATATATATTCGACATGTAACTTTCACGGAAGCCTGCCTGTTATGTGAATACCAAGGTACCTATATGAAGCGACGCTTATTGCTGGGGGAGCATTGAGGATATATACTGCTGGGTTAGGGGCATTTTAATGACGCGATATGCGCATGCATTTGCACTTAGTTGCGTTGAGCTTCGTTAACCAATCAGAGTACCAAGAAGAAATGTTATTCAGATCATTTTGCAGCATTGCACTGTCGGAGGAATCAGTTATGGTTCGATAAAAAAACGCAGTCGTCAGAAAACGGTTTGATAGTAGATTCAGTTTTAGTAGGGAGGTCGTTAACATCGATTAGACACAGTGGTGGCCCCAGTACAGAGCCTTGCGGTACGCTGGAGGCCACAGGAGTAAGTCTGGAACATACAGCCATTAGAAAACACATATTGTGCCTGATCGGAAAGCAAACATTTAATCACCTTGATAATGTTGGGGTCGACGTCAAACTTGCGTAGTTTATAGAAACGTAATTCAAGTGAGATGGAATCAAGAGCAAAATCTAGGAAAAATGCAGTCTATCGTGAGGCGATAGTCAAGGGCCTGGAACAAATCATTAGTTAAGGACAAGAGTTGTGTTTCGCAAGAGAAAATTTTCATAAAACCGTGTTGACAGGAGGTGAAAAACAGATTATATTTAAGAAATTCGGCCGAATTTGAGTATATATACTCATATGTTACACTACTTTAGATAGTACACTACAGTTAACGATAATGGACGGCGGTTAGAAGGTGAGTGACGACTACCGGATTTATGGACTGAAAACACCTTTCCCACCTTCCTATCCCGTGGTACGCTGCAGGGCTGCAATGACTTTATTTAAGGAAGAATAGAAGATAGGAGTATATAGCAGTACCTTTAAGCAATTCAGAATTGATGTTATCAACCCTTGAACAAGCTGGTGTTTTTAAGTTCTTTGAGTTTTAAGTAGACGAGAGGTAATCTGCGTAGGGCGAGGATACACGGCTTTTCTCTGGTTAATGCGGCTGGTAATATAGCTGAAATTTGAAATAGCGAGTGACAGAATTTGTCAAGAAGAATCAGTCTGGAAATATGACGTTGAGATGCTAGATTAGCAAGACCGGCACGGACTTTTAGTTCAGAAATGGCTTGCATGATCAGAATATTCAGGGTAAACAAACTGGGCTGCACGGTTTTGAACTGATTCAATTGTATTAGATAGGTTATGTTGATAAGGATCCCAGACAGAGGAAGCATATTGTAACTTTGGGCGGACATATGTGACGTAAGCTAATAATTTTATTGATTGGTGAGCCAGTCTTAGGTTCACAGTAGAACGTGAGTTCAATTTGCGGCATTGGCTGTGTTAAAGACATGATGTGACTAAGTTTGGGCAGTTGAAAATATAATGCCTAGTTATTTAGATGATTCAAAGCATGATATTTCAGAATGGTGTATGGTGATGAAGCTGTCTGCGATAGAAAAAAAAAAAAACTAGTGAGGTTTTTATTATTTAATGTCCTCAGCCATTCATTACACCATATTTCAATGGGTTTCAGATCATTCAATTTTTGAAGCAAGTCCATATCTAAACTGTAATTACTCGTCAATCAATTACGCAGTCTTCTGCGAGCAATAGAATGTTAGAATATATCTCAGCAGGAAAGTCATTATTGTAAATTAGAAAGAGTAGTGGCCCGACAACTGTACCTTGTGGTAAGCCCATAGTACACGCGATCATTTTGATGAGCGCATGTTAGCAAACGCAAACTATTGCCGGTTAGTGAGAAAGCTACGTATCCAGTCTAGTACAAAGGGATTAATGTTGAGGCGGGAAAGTTGTAGGAGTAGCCGTTGGTGTGGAGCCTTGTCTAACGCCTTTTTAAAGTCTAAGAAAAGGGAATCTACGCGTACGTTAAAATCGAGGTTATAACTTAGATCATGAAAAAATAAATCTAGTTGAGTGTCACATGAAAGACCTTTACGAAATCCATGTTGAGCAGGATGACATAGTTTATTGGATGCTAAAAAGTTTACGATCTCAGAGTAAATAACACGTTCCATTAGTTTGCAACAAACACTGGTGAGTAAAATCGGACGATAACAACTGCGCAACTATGGAGGACCTTTTTTGGGGACTCGAACAACCTTACCCACTTAATCTCCAGTATCCCGGTACCGCTCCTTATCACAATGATTGCTGGAAAATAGCACCGAAGATCGCGCTCGCAGTTGTTTTGGTGTTTTTCAGCATTTGTACATTTATTTCGTCGACACCAGGGGATGACGTAAGTTTTACTGAATCAATTAGTTTCCCAATGCCGTAACGACAAAAGGTAATATCAGTCAGGAAGGAAGGTAATATGTTATCAGGTTCATCTATGAAGACGGAAGAAAAATCACGGTTAAGTTGTTCGGAAGTTTCGTGATCGGGAATGCGGCGGTTTCTTTCATCAAACACAGCTATTGGCTGGGAGTTATTCAGGTTATTAACCTTCCATAATGTTCGGGAGTTATTTTTTAACATAGTTGGCAGCGTTTGCGAAAAAAATTTCGTTTTTATTTGGTGGCAACAGTTTCGAATTACTTTTCTGCAATGTAACGCATGCAATGTTTTCCATGTGCATGCGTTGTTAAACCGTTTAGCCGAGCAAAAAAGCCTTTTCTTTTTATTGTTAAGACGCTTTAACGTGATGTTAAACAACGGGGATTAATGTTTTTCTGCTAGTGTGATAACGGGCACATATTTTTCGAACACATCGAGCACTTTGTTTTTGAAAGGAGCCGGGTAGTGTCGATAGAAGGCATAAAGAAACTGGCATAAAATGAAGCAGCAATATGTGCGATTGCCAAGTTAATTGCCGAGTAATTCGCTTTTTCATACAGTCTGATTACTCTGGTTACCTGTGCAGGTTGTGTAAGCTGACAGGAGTACGATGCGTGCATTATGGAATGGTCACTAAGACCAGGTAAATGCGTCATTGCATATACTTTGTTAGGATCAGAGGCGAAAATGGGGTCGAGTATGTTAGAAGAATTAAAGCTTTAACGCGTGGGTTCAGTGACAAGTTGCGTTAATCCAATGGTTAGGCATGAGTTGACAAAATCGCTTTCGGTACTGTGTTGCGAAGTTGCTGATGCCAAGTTAGTCCAGTTTATTGCGGGAAAGTCAATATCACCGAACAGTAATATCGGAGAGTGGTCATGTAATTCAGTTACCAAACGGAATGTTTAATGAAATTATGCTACAATGTTAGGATCGTTACCAGGGGGCGACAGCAGATGCGATTGTTTTGAGTGGGTATAAGGTGAAACACAGGGCGAGCAGAATTTCCAAGGAGGAGGACGTCTTAATTTCAGTACACTGAAGGCTATTCTCTGCGCCAATAAATACGCCACTACCATGTTTGTTAGTCCGATCATGCCAGAAGTTATTGAACTTATGGCGCGCAGCCTGTACGACTGCTGCGCCATAAAAATCCCAAATCGCCATCAGCACCATAGCCGATGGATCATCGCGGCGACGAGGAACGAGCGCTCCCTCGTAGTTCCTCAGGGAGCCTAACTGACGCCTGCGGAAATACCTTGCACCAACGAAAAACCGGGCTGAGGTAGCCCAGCCAGCGACCAGCACTAATATGACTTAACCTATCTTCAAGCGACTCACTTCAGGAAGGAAAAGAATGCTACCCGACTGACGCAACTCCATGCCCCGCCACTTTGTTACGCGCCAAGGTGGACCATGCAACAAACCTCCGTCGATAAGGTGATTTAAGGTCGGACCAGCCCATTGTTGCCGCCATCAGTGGACCCAGTTGATCTGTTGAGCTCTGACAGCCATTTGCCAACTATATCCCAGTTATACGTCAGCTATCTCTCAATTCCCTGTTACTTGCGAAAATTATGTAAAGATGTGCGTAATTGTTTTATCGTCTTCTCCTTTGCGTACTACGAGACTCCCTCTCCTCCACCAAAATCCCAACGTCGATCTCAGCGCTGGAGTTCGAAGACCTAAATCTCATCGTCGGTAGCAGCATTGGAACATCTCGCGCGATGTCATAACAGTGGTGCCGGCGGTACAGTTGAATAACCCAAATCGCCACGCTGGTTGGCAGCCCTGGGATTTCGACACCCCAGTTTACAGAAGTGGATAAGCACTCCGAGAATGCATTGTGCGTTTCTGACGCACGCTTAGCGAAACATGAGCCCAGTACTGAGCGCTTGTTTTAATCCAACAATAGTAGCCGGAATATAGTTTGTGCATATACGGTTTGCTCTTACCTCCTACTTCTGCTCGGATTCAGAGTTCTAAGCGCGTCTGCTGGCTCCGGCTGGAGAGCTCGACGCGACCAATCGAAGTCGCAATAAAAAAAAGTAGTCGTGCATGCCGAAAACGCGTGAGACGGCGCCATTGCTCGCGTCCACGTGTCAGGTTTGACGTATACGCCGGCTCCTTATACCGTGATGGAGTCGACAAGGCCAGAAATATATATAGATAACATTTGGCACGCGACTGCCGACTCGATTACGCGCCGTACAGCTGCACCCGGTGACCTGCAGTTATGAGATAAAGTCGTGTCAAAGGAGCAGGCTTGTTTGTAAACAGATAACAACAATCACGTCTGTACGGTCACAAAGGTGATAAGATGTAGACGAACTACGACTTAAATTACTCGGCTGTCGCCTGCGATTTTCGATAAATTTCCCCGATGTTTACGGAAACAAAACAGCACCCGGTCTGACAGAGCCCCTTGGGGACAAGGATGATTCGTAAAGACAGGCGGACCAATCGTGGTCATTAAACCGTTAGTTTCAATACTGGGCGCTAAGAGAGCTTGAGTACGCAAACAAGCATAGCAGGTCTGCTGCACGCACAAGCAGACGTAGCCTATGCCTAGAGGAGGTGCTGGAATGAATACTTTCGTGACCGAATCCAAAAGGGCAAAATTCTATTCGTTGTTCGAATGTGTGAAATATTAGCACACCCCCGATGCCTAGTGTATAAATCAGATATAACCTCCTCATACTCGAACACAGTTTAGGAACGTATTAACTTTTCAAGCTCGTCTTTTTTCTTTATAGAAGAATGATAAACGCATTCATGGATAGCAACATCAATTCCTTCTTCATATATTTTTATAGTCGAATACCGGAGTTTGCTAGAAACTACCATCGGTACACGTTCATGGCATGCCTAGTGGCACTGACGAGCATAAGGAAGGAAGGAAGGAAAAAGTGGAGAAGGAAGGCAGGGAGGTTAACCAGTTTTGCCTAACCGGTTTGCTACCCTACACATGGGAGCGGGATGGGGGGGGGGATGAAAGATGGGGAGAAGAGATAGAGGGCACATAACACGGCACACACATCGTTGGTTACAGTCTGTCACTCTTGTGCGGTACGTGACATCACTGTCACAGCCGCTTGTCCAAGCCCGTATCCTTCATAAACCGAAGTAGTCCCTTCGTCGCCTTCAGCTGCGATGACTTCAGTCGGCGATATGTGAAAATGGTTGCAACTGACAATGGTCTATTGTCAAGGTGCGCTAGAACGGACGCCATGGACTGTCTCTGAACATTATATTCAGGACAATCGCACAGAATGTGTTCCAGCGTCTCCTCGCAAAGACAGGCATTGCAGAGAGCGTTGTCGGCCATTCCAATGCGAAACGAGTAAGATTTCGTGAAGTATAGTAGTGCATAGATTTGCACTACTATACAGTGGAATGTTAGCAAACGGTAACATGCCAATTAGTCTCATTTCAGACATAAACGAACTGATTTTCGCGTAACGTCTTACAACTGGTTTAGTAAGCGCAATGAGCCAGCAGTCGAGCTTTTCAGTTATTGTCTCAATATACTAGACCATATAGATCATTAAAAATGCAAACGACATCTGCAAACACTTTATGCGTATCCTTGTGCATTTGTGACAACACGGGCAGCAGGAGCGCTCCTGTGCGTGACACTCGCGACACGGATTGACGGACACGCTCCGTGTTCCATTCTTCGTTTTTCGTATTTTTGTCGCGTTTCACGCCGGCAAGCTGAGCCGCGATAAACATTGGGTTTTGCGTAACTAATTTCGTGAAGCCAAACAAGCACACCTTTGCAGTCTGCGGCGAGCTTGATCGTACTAGCTCCAGTTTTAGAATATTTCAGTGCCACGTTTCCTTGTCATCTCGTACACCTGTACCCACAGACAAAAGGATGAGAAACACCACAGAAAAAAAAAATAAATAAACCAGGGAACCCGGAACTAAACGTATTTCTCAGCGCCTGATCTATACTTGGTTTCATGCACAGAGCGTCTTTTGTTCCTGTATTTTACATGGCCGAGTGGAAATTTGCCCCACCTGAAATTTGCGCGGAGACTTTCGAGCGTCATGATAAATGCCTGATATTGCGCGCAATGCCGTGAAACGCGCCCAGCTATCGGCCAGTTTTTTGTCGTCCACTGATGCGCCAACAGCGTACGCTCGTGCGAGCGCGCGTATGAGGCTGCCGCGCAACGGCTTGGAAATAAAGAATGCGAAGCCGAATGCAACGAAAAGCAGAGAAAGAAAATCTAGAACATGTTAGTGGCCGCTTAACACAGTTTTACGCAACTTTAGGAATTAAAACTTCTTTTTTTTTTAATTGATTGCCGTGCCTAAACAAGGAAGTTTCCCTGAATTGCTTCGCAAAGCGCGCCGAATTGTTTTTCGCCACGAACGCAGCCAAACTTACGACGAATAAACAAGGATCCACAGCATTGCAGGCGATCTAATATTTTGTACGCGCGAGCACTTTGTCTTCGGTCTTGAACGTTGTTGCCACAGGCCGGCAAAATAAACGGAAGGCATTTCAGCCTCCTTCGACAAATTATATATATATATATATATATATATATATATATATATATATATATATATATATATATACTCCCAGGGTTCTACAGCACACATAAATACCCAAGAAAGTGGAAAAGTGGATGGGAAAACGGTGCCAAGGAAGCTCAATTGGTAGAGCATCGCACGCGAAATGCGAACGTTCTGGGTTCAGTTCCCACCTGCGGCAAATCCACTTTAATTTCCATTAATTTATCGTTTCTTTATTTCATTAATTAAGCACAATTTCCCGTATGTTGCTCTTGGTGTCAGTGTTTGTTGGCTTTATATATATATATATATATATATATATAATTTGTCGAAGGATCGCTGAAATATATATATATATATATATATATATATATATATATATATATATATATATATATATATATATGCTTAGGGATCATTCGAACTCCGACTTATCAAAATCCTACTCAGACTGGCGGGTCGGTCTGAGTCTACGTGAGTCGACTCATGCGTGAGTTTATCAACCAACGCGTGTGAGCCAATTCGGTATATGAGTGCCATCGTGTGTGAGTGAAGTACGCGTAGAGACAGTAGCAGCAGCCACGGTCATGCGGCAAAGTCAGGGAAGGTTTGGCTAGACACCTATTTTCTTTTTTTTTTAAAGGAATCGTGACATGGACTGACTCTACAACAACGGTACAGTTATTCACTTTGTGTGTACTTAGACTTAGTGCAAAATTGAGCAGACCATCATACTGCGGCCCAGAAATAGTTTTTCATTTTTTCTCAATGGAGCCTACCCCGTTATAAAGTTGTGAAATTTTCGTTCGTCTGGTGATAGCCCGTCCAGACTGAAGAAAATGTCAGCACATCTGCAGAATACAGTGTCATGCACGGATAAAGAAAGATGAAATAAGACCACGCGATTGTTCTCACCCGTCGCTTTACAAACATGTCTATGCGCGAGGAATATACGTTCTTTGGAACCCTGTATTGCCCGCGGACACAGATCTACGTCGAGGTATAATAAAAAAAAGAACTTGTTAAACTTAGTTTCAGACCATGAAGAGTACATTTCTACGAAGAAATACAATGGAATGTTATTCGAGTGAAACCTTAATTAGTATATAGCAATGAATTACTTAGTAGCTGATTTGCTGAACTATCCCCAACTGAAAAATTTCTCCAGCGCTACCGAAACGTTGCTATAAAGTGTGCGGCAAGTCTCCTGTGTGTAATCAAGCATTTTGAGGTACGAAACTCGGCGTAGAATGTATGACAAGTTGGGCAGTACATTATAAAAACCGTCTGGTTGATGAAATAATGGGGAACATAATCTGCCAGCGCTGCACAGTTGCACGACACCTTGAAACGGCTTCACCACAGCAATCGATAACCCGAAGTAAACCAGTAACAGGTAACAGCTAGAGTAACACGGCATTGAAATGCGAGTCGGAAGTGTTGTCTTTCAGGCTTAGGCATTAAGAGTCCAGTGATCTATAGCGGAGTTGAGCGACGCCATGTTGTGCGTAGAAGCTAACGGCCACCGGTTCCGAACTTATTCGTGCCAATTGCTTCCTGTGTACGTGAAATGCACGGGACCGGAACGACGCTACTAAAGAGAGTGAGTCGACAGGCGATGATGAGCGGAACGTTTCCAGTCGAGACAATTGCTTCATCGTGCTGGGCCTTCCTGTTTACGCGTTTCATTCTACTTTTCTTGACGGGTATGCCCACAGGAGGGGTGACGCTGCCTCGAGCACGCTTCACGCCGGCGACCAAACTTAATTTAATTAGCCGAGCAGTCTCTACGAAACGGCATCTGTCTACTCACTGTGCTGATAAAAAAATTATTGACACCGTGTGACGTGCTAAAAAAAAAAGAATTAGGAGAAAGAAAGAGATTTCTATGCAAACATGATCGCCATAAACTTTAAAGAGCACACGCCCACAAACAAACGAACGAACAAACAAACAAACGAACGAACAAACAAACAAACAAACAAACAAACAAACAAACAAAAAGACTAACAGAGATAAAGGAAAGGAAGGAAAGGCAAGGAAGTTAATTGGAGTTGGTTCAGTCTGCTATCCTACGTGTG
Organism: Dermacentor variabilis; assembly: GCF_050947875.1. Taxonomy (NCBI): domain Eukaryota; kingdom Metazoa; phylum Arthropoda; class Arachnida; order Ixodida; family Ixodidae; genus Dermacentor; species Dermacentor variabilis. The sequence continues at coordinate 77,632,341 of NC_134574.1, forward strand.
GGGAGGTATGGGGCAAGGGAGATAGACACAACAATTCAAATTATGCACGTACACTGAACGATTAAATAGCAGTTTGGGCTTGTTGGTTTTCCATCGTGGTAACAGCTCAAAACGTAGACGGGACACGAAACGAGAAGACGACACCACAAGCGCTGAAGTGTCGTCTTCGCGTCTCTCTCGTGCCCCGTCTAGGTTTTGCGCTGTTAACACCAGCGCTGAACGATGTTCGGCGTTCCTAGTCTTTAGCTGTAAGAGGCAAAGCAATCCGGACTTTCGCTTCGGTAAAAGGTGCCGCAGGGGCGTCGCACCAACGTACGTTATAATTAGCGGCAATACATATAAGAAATTACGTTCCCGCTTAGCGCTGCTGGCGAAATCATGCAACACGTTTCGCGAGAAGCCGCACAGAATGTTATGCCACTCAATGTGGCACACGCAGCCGTCAATGAGACGACATTTAGCGACATAGACTGCGTTTGCACTGTGTTTTCTTTCACCCGCTTAGCTTCCTAGACTCGCTTATGTAACGTTTGCTTCTACCGGCAGCCGTCTACGAGGGCACAATTCAGTTTTGTTTTAGTACACAATGAATAGGAGACGTTAGCACCTTTATTTGCGCATAACACAAACTGTCACGTTCGAGAAACAAACTATATCCCAAATGTTCGTGCCGTGTGTTGAGGCTCAGATAAATACAGGATACCCTGCTGGTACATCTCTGGAAGCGCTGTCCTGCACGTGACATCGCCCTTGCAAGCCCTGCTACAACGCTGCGCGCTAAAGAAAAAAAAAAAAGCTTCTTGCCACTCGACTTCACGCACTCTTCTTAGACGTCTTGGCGATGACGTAAGCCCACATTAAGTGAAGTGCACAAAAGTAGTAACACCAACGTGAGCGCCGAAATTAACAGTTTGCTACAAAACAGAGCGAGGGCCAATTTCGGCTGGCCTCGAAATCAACTCCCATTAGTTGGAATGACTAAAGTGAACTTATCCTTCCAGAGCGAGCTGTCAAACGGAGAGGCGAAGCATAATAATATGTGCCATCCACAACTCTCTTTCGCGGTTCATTACTTGTAACTTTGCAACTTGTGCTTCTCTTTTCGTAGTCGCTACACTGATTTGCCGCCTTTTGTTCAATTCCCAGGTTCCGTTTTGCGTTTTCCGTTTTGCGAAAACAAGGTGAAGGAAAGTTAGTAAGACATAGGAGGGATACTAAGACAGATTATGCTACTTCCCGTTAGGAGTTCAGGAAATAGAGTGAAAGGCAGGGAAGTACTGACTTGGGTTTTGTATAGAAGTTTCTTTGCCAACTGTCCCGGACTTTCCTGACCGTAGCTCCCTGGTGGTGGTACTGCCTTGTCAAATAGCTTAATAAAACAACGAACAATTTAATTACGAACCCGACCGTGGGACCGAACTTCAGTCCCCCAGCAGAGCAGCCCAACGCTCTAACCATTGGGCGATAACTTTTTTTGTCGCTCTTATACGGTATTTACTACAATGAATGAAACGGCGCATGTAGGGGAAATGTGCAGAACTTTATGATCACCAGATGGCCATACACAGGACGACAAGCCGCACATAGAAAGAAGACTTCATACAAAGCCGCACCTTGGGGGGAGTCACAACAAGAACTTAGAAGGAGAAGGTAAATGAGAGAAATTTTTGCAAATATTTAATATCGATGTTCTTCCTGCCGCTGTGTTATCGATTAGTAAACACCAGAGATAGACGAGGACATGATGAACTTGCAAGAGTTTGCAAAATGCCAGTTACCTCTTCTGCCAAAACTTATTTTTTTTAACAGATTGATCCTCAAGTATTTTCATTCCTTCAATTAACTGTAGCCTTTGTCATTTGCTTGAAACAATTGAACGCTGTTTTGCTTTATTGATTCTAAATATTCCATTAAATTCTAGGATGTTCTTCACTGAAATTCGCAGAAAAAGTTTGATCTACGCAGGCTCCCGCCGTATACCCGATATTTTTGTTGTACAGTGTGATGACGTACCATTTCATGTTTTTCACTGACAGGTCTGCACAGCATATGGGAAAGCTCGTACGCAAGGCCAAAATGTAGAAAGAATAGTTTCCCCAAGGACGCATTTCTCTCACATGATCACGCAATCCAAGGACACGAGCGGCCACAATGACTGCTATACACTTATCGGCCACGATCGCACTTGTACTACTGGCGGACGCCAACTGGCTCTTTAGAGTACCGCCACGTTTGTGACCACTGTGCTCTCTCTATGTCCTCTCTCTCTCTTCGCCCCCTTCCCCCAGCGAAGGGTAGCAAACCAGACGTGCGTCTGGCTAGTCTCCCTGCCTTTCCTCTCTTATATTTATCTCCCTCTCTCTCTCTCCCTGTGCCGCACGGGCGAGCGAGAGCACATGTTCGCGCCGGTTTCCTTGACGCCGAGGACGTGAGTTAAACGGGTAAATTTATAGCATTTCGTTCACCGTTCCAGGAAAGCTTCGCTTCACACATATTGCTAGATGTGCGTCGGATCTAGGTAACGCTTATTCAATTCAATACAAAACTGGTGTTGCGTAACCCGAAACTTTACACAGCGCGCCAACGAGTAGACGACGAAATAACGAGAACTGACACCGCTTATTTTTTTTTTTTACCAATATTCTAGCTGTCTTTTCTTGTGTAGGTTACTCAACTGCGATTTTGTGTTTACGCATCTTTTTGGCTTTTGACGTTGTACGATAATTTTCGACTGCTATTGCGAAACTCTGCGAAACCTTTTTGATGGGAAGCGTCTGTCAATTCGGTCTGAAAGGCCGCTTGCAAGAACCTGGCGTAACGAAAACAGCATATGCTATAGCTTCTTATATGTATGTACAGAGGAAAGAAGCCATATAATAATAATAATAATAATAATAATAATAATAATAATAATAATAATAATAATAATAATAATAATAATAATAATAATAATAATAATAATAATAACCTTTATTACATCCAGTCATGTCATGGTTACAGATCCAGCCCGCATAAGCAACATTGCTTGTGTGCGAGGCTGGGCAGTCAGCTGGTAGTACTGATATGTGTACAAATAAATTAATAAAAAGAATATAGGAAAAAGATTATATTGCAAAAGTGAACAAAAGATATTATTTGAACAAAAGATATTGTTGCATCAACAGGGAAAAAAGAATACACATTGACATTAGAGATGAGTTCGCAATCAGGTTCGCATGCTTCAAATCCCGAAGTAAACTTCAAAGAATGTGGGCATTACTTATCACCCGACCTTAAATGTGATTTTATTTGTTTAAATGTTCCCGCGATATCATTCTCATTCAATTTATTGAAATTAGCCGGCACGTAGAAAGCACGATTTCTCTTGCGATAGTTTGTGTACACACGAGGTACCACATATTTTCCTGTCTGACGTAAGCTGCGAGATTTCACGTTGAAGTTATTGAATTTAGTAGAAAAATAACTTTTACACATGGCGTCGAACAAAACTTGTTGCTCGACAAACAACATACCTGACTGGTACATGCTCAGCAAGAGATCTTCCCCGTGACCAAGTGTGCCATACGAGAGGCTATAGGCAATTTTTTTTTAGGATGCGATTAATTATCTTAAGTCTACTAGAAGAAGCAAAGCCATAAATTGTTATTCCGTACTTTATGATCGATTCCCCAAGTGCCTTGTAAACCATTTTACGAATATTTACATCGCAGAAAGATTTTAGGGCATACAAATGAGCGCACACAGCACGTAAGCGCCTTGCGAGTTCTTCAATGTGGACATTCCATGACAATGTGTCGTCGAAGTGCAGTCGCAGGTATTTTGTGCTATTTACCAGAGCTACCGGCGGACATGAGCATGCAAGGCAGTCACTGGTGTGGAGATAAACAGGGGAAATATCCCCGACTGCTTTATATGGGCTGTGAAAACATATCATATTAGTCTTCGATTTATTAATGAACATTTTGTTATTAATGAACCAACCAAGTAGTTTACAGACATCATACTGTAACACTCTAGCGGCTTCGTTTGAAAATTTGTTTGATACAACCAAAGCCGTGTCATCAGCGTATAAATAAATTTTTGATTTTAGTGGTAAGCAAGCAAGATCATTCATGTAAATGTTAAACAAAAGCGGTCCCAATACAGACTCTTGCGGTACCCCTGATTTAACACGCAACAAAGAACTATAGGACTCCGCCACACGGACACACTGTTGTCTGCCTGTTAAATAATTTTTAAAAAATGAGTAATACGGGCCTCTGAAACAACACCTGCTTAGTTTTGATAGTAACTGTTCATGATCTAATGTGTCAAATGCTCGTTGTAAATCAACGAAAAGAGTCAAAACAACATTGTTTTTATCGATTTCGTTACAGATATAGTCATTAAAATCTTCCGAAAGACCCACAGTACTCTGTCCCGAGCGAAAGCCAAACTGCGCTGGGTTAATAAGGCTAAACTTTTCACAGAATGAGGCCATATTAATATAGACTACTTTTTCCAATATGATTGCCAAAGACGAAAGAATTGAAATTGGTCGGTAATTCTCGTAAAGTTTTCGAGATCCTTTCTTATAAAGAGGTCTCACAATGCTAACTTTCATGTTTTCATGTATCTGACCGGTTTTTAATGTTTCATTTAGGATGTAAAGTAGTGTTGATTTGAGCACATCGAAGTTCGCAGCTATATCTCTTATCCTAATTTTATCAAAACCTGGAGATTTTGTTAAACTCATGGATCGTATAATATCCCACAATTCTGCTTCATCAACAGTAGGCAGAAAAGCAGAATGAATGTTAGATAACGTGACATTGTTTCGGATATTTGCCGGTATGCACCCATTTGTAATGTTGTTTACTGATTCGATAAAGTGTTTGTTAAAATAATTCGCTATCTGAGCAGCAGGTGACTCGAGAAAGGCGTCCGCAAGAGTATTATCAATACTCTTTTTTGCAGGTCTCCCTATTAGAGTGTTAACCAAGTTCCATGTTTTACCGGTGTTACGACTGCAAGCTGCAAACTTGCCTGAGTGGTAGCGCTTCTTAGCTAGTCTTATTTTAGCGTTTACTTTGTTTCTCATCTGCCTAAATTCTTCTCTTGCAAGAGCGCCCCCGGGTTTATCTTGGCATTTTCTAAGGAGCTTGCTTTTAACGCTGCAAAGCTCCATTATTTCGTTATCAATCCACGGGCTATCTTTATTTCTTCTTTTAAGCTTTATTTTCTTTTCTGAGCAAAGGTAAATTTCTCTAAAGGCCTCTACAAACAGTTCGTAAGCCTTTAGGTGGCTGTGCCGCGTTAATGAATCCCAGTTGAATGTTCTCACACGTTTATCTACTTCATTAGAATTCAAAACATATTTCTCTACAGTCTTTGTTTCAGTCAGAGCAGCAGCATCTCCTGAAACTGCTATAGCGATAAAGTAGTGGTCCGCTACTTTTTCCTTAATAACACAGCCAAATGAATTATATTTGCACTTTTTTGTGCTGATATGGTCTATACACGACCTTGTTAAACGATGACCGAGAATTTCCTCTCGTGTATAACTCTGAATTTTGTTTTCGAGTCCGTAGCTTGCCAAAAGTGTTAAGTAATCAGATGTTGCGGGCTTATTTGCTGTAAAAATGTCTATATTAAAATCACCGGCCAAAATAATGCTGCTTCTGTCCGCGTACTTTTTGAGGAAGCTTGCCAAATCGTCTAAAAATGTATTTAGGTTAGTGCTCGGTGGCCTATAAACAGCACATACTGTAAATTCCAGATCTGCTTTAGTCATTAGTACAGTAACTACTTCAGCATCTTGAAAATCAAAGGACACTCGTTCACAGTGCCAATCACTTTTTACATAGACCGCTATGCCACCACCTCTTTTGTTATCCCTGCACAAAAAGAAAGACTGAAAATCACGCAGTGCAAAATGAGCTAATTCGTCTTTTGAAATATTGATTTCGGTTAAAATTAAAACATGTAATGATGGCAGTGCTTTAGCTAGATGAATATTTAACATGTCCCAGTGTTTGCGCAGGCTTCTCACATTCACATGGATTAGCTCAAGCAATAACCTGCTAGAAAGCTCTGATGCCCACTCGTCTTTCATTGATAGCCATTGTTCAGTTGAGTGTACTTGGTCAATCATTTTAGATTATTTTATGTAAGCCTTGTTCATTGTCAAAGCGTAACACTGACGTTCCTTCGCGTTTTCTTACAAGTATTCTGCCATTGCGCACCCAGACGAAGCGATATTGTTTATCTTTCGCCAGATTTTTTGTCGTCCATAGCAGTTTCTTCATTCGGGAAGTTAGATTATCGTTCAAGTATATCTTTTCACCCTTCAGTCTGAACAGATGGCGCCGCATTCGCGCCACGCTTGACGTAATTAAGAGCTAAATTTAGCCTAATTTGCTGCTGAGTTCAGAGAGGGGTAGCTCTGCAGTACGCGTGTCCATCGGAGAGCTCCGTGTGTCATAGCAGGTGTGATGTTTAAAACTCAAACTGGCCGCTCACAAAGAGCCATGAGGTCTACATTGGTGCAGTTTGTTGCAGAAATTTCACTCTTGTTCGGCTGTGAGCCGCCCCCCCCTCCCCGCCTTAGACATACACGGTCCAGAAATGGCGTGAAGAGACTCGGACAGCGAGGTAGGGCGATACACAACTCCTGCGAACACGGCGGAGCATGCCCATCTCCATCGTAGACTTAGGCGAGCGCAGTAGCTAGCGCCGTACCAAGGAATTTCTTTCGGCGGGTAGGGGGGAATGCCACTCCCTCCCCCCAACACCGGGGACGTGAAGACGGAGGGAATGAGGAAGGGGGTGCATGTTGCACGTGCTGGTGTTACAGTGTACCAGAATCCTACTAAACGGCACCGGTTTGCCACCCTCTGGCTGCGCCACTTTCAGGGGTTCCAACCATCTACGAGTGCGGCAGGTAATTCGAGAAGCGCCGAGAAGTCTCAGGTTCGACCAGTAGAGGGGTGGAGGGATAATTTCTTTAACGCTTATACGATTAGAACGGACCGACATGGTCGCCGCCCTGGTGGCGGCTTCGTTAAGTGCGCTCGGGATTGAGCCAGCTGTCCGCCGTAAATTTTTACGTCAGCACTCACGCGCCTCGGTTTGACTCGTGTTTTCAGTGGGAAATAAGCAACACCGATAACGCGTGCGTGGTGGTCGAAGCTTCAAGGCATGTGGGGGGAAAAAAGCAGCTGTGTGGTGGGGCGCTTAAATACCAACGCAAGCGCGCCGGCGACAGGGTTCTACCCACTCCACGCGAGTCATCATGTGCGCGGCAGCGATGGCAGCAACGAATCGCTGCCCTTCGGCGGGATTCTTCTTGTTCCCTAGATTGCTTGGCGCAGGGAGCAAGTTCAATTACAGAAGTACCTATAATGAGGTCGCCGTTAATTATGGCGTTTTTATTTTTCGAATGAAATAGCACGGCTTTAGTTTTAGTGCTGTTAATGGTTCGCGAGTTGAACGAGCTTCTCGCTGTTTGTTGCACTCGAGGATGTTTACAAGGGCAAGCGACGAATTTCATCAAAACGTACCGATGTTTTGGTTCGCTTTGTCCGCCCTACAGCATACGGGTCAAATGCATTTCACTTAGGTTCGGAGTGCCGCTTGCCGCTTCTCTACCGCGTTGTTCTACAGCTGGGGTGCACGGCTGCAGGAGTGCGTTGGGCTGCGTGCTAAAGCTGCTACGACTAGCGAGAACTCATTTGATTGGTTTTATGCAGCCCGCTAAATCGTCACACCAGCTGTCGCGCAGTTCGCGTTTTTTGAATATATATTTTGTGCGTGGCTTCGCGAATGTTGAACTGTTGCTAGTTATGTGACGCAGAATTGTTGTTGGCCTTTTATTTAAGTCCGGTGTTTGCGCCAAGCCTCGTTTGTAGTAGGGTGAACGCACGCCGTGTTTTTTTCAGACTGATTACAGGCAAGTGCTTTTTTTACAGCTTGATTCATTTCACGGAAAACGTTTTAGAAAGAAGCTAGATCAGAGCGACGATTTCTCTAGCTGCTTCACACGGTATTGCTGTTCCAGTTTCACTGAAAAATTCGAGTCACGTTTGTGAAGTCATTAAAGCTTGCTGAGGTCTCAGCAGACTCACCACGCAGAGTGCTTTGTTTCACAGCTGAGTGCCATTATGTGTGCATTTTCTGAACCCTTTACCTTATGCTAATATTTTTTGTGGCTTAGATGTGTGGCGTCTACGCCCCAATGGACAAAACCTGCCCTTCCAACCAGCGCCCACGTTTACCTTGGCCGGCGCTGCTAAATAGATCGCGTGTGGTTCTCCCGAACTCCGGTAACGTATACGTGTCCATTCTCGTAGAGGCCCGCGTCTTTTCTAAATTTGTAACCGCAGAAGCAGCAGCCCGGCAGCCGAGCAAAGGAGAAATCGCAGCAGCGAATTTCATCCACCCTTACTGCCGGGGGTTGTCGTCTGCTACGTACTGCTCCCGAGCGTTTCGAAAGCGCCCGCTAGGCGGCCGTCAGTGGCGCGCCTCTGTAGGCGGCGCACTTAGCGCAGTTTCGATGACTAGGGAAAGAACAGCAGAGGGAACGAAAGAAGGAGCAGAGAGTGGAACGTCCGACAATTTTATTTCTTTTCGGAAGACATCGCTACGTATACATTTGCGCAGGAGCACAACAACCATGCGCGGAACACGATCAAATACGTCCCCGTCCCCCTATTGTTCTTGAGCCGTTAATCAAATCTATAAGTGATGCTTTGCCAACCACTCCCATCCTCCACTCTGCCTTATGGTGCCAAAAACACCCTCTGTAAAACAAACGGGCTCCACTACGAATAATGACCGAGCACGACCGCAAAAGAGCAATGCCGCACGCACGACGTCGTGTGCGGAAACCGGAAGAGACTGTGCACACGTGGTCTCGGCAAATAAATATTACCCAATATAACCGCTCGCCGTTCGTGTTCTGCGAAGGTGCGCAAGAGCATTGCTCTCATGACTGCGAGGTCCTTGGCTCGAGAGCTTTTTTTTTCTCTCCTCTTATTTGTGGAAATATTTCTGAATTACACTATTTTCCGCTTTGACATCTGCAGACCACTTTCCTTTTTTTCGTATGCTTCACAGCCAAGGGTGACGCGGAAGGTTCCTGCATAAAAAGAACGAAGCGCGGTATAGGCGCGGGCAGGCGTTATAAGCAGGCTAGCTGATGGATGTATAGTGACGCGTTGTTACCGCGAGTTTGTTTTATTGTAAAATTTCAATTTGCAGGTTTTACTGAAGTTCATGCTCATGGCTGGGTCGTCGCCGACGACCCCGGCCATGGCAGTAGTGGCGCTACCAAAATAGTGAGAGCGTCGAAGGCGCACGGCGAAGCAGGAAACCTTGTATTACGTGCGTCCCAGCGACACTGACCAACCACTGACGACTAAAAAAAATCAGCTACTAAACCATCGCGGACTCTGTTTTAAGCGGCGGTTCTCGTTGCTGAAGCTTCCGGCGTACAGCAATTTCTGGTTTCAGCAGACTACTTCGTGCGCATTGCAAAGTTAGACCGTAACACGTAACCCGCACGAGCTGTAGCGTAAGTTGGGCTTGTCAGCTGTCTAACGCGTGAATAAATGTAACGTGTCTGTTTCGTTACGCCCTGTATGTACCCCTAGTGCCCATATGCCCCTCTGCAGCGCGCACAGGACGTTTCACATCTTCCACAGCGGCAGCGTCCCCTGACACAACCTACATACATTTTTTTATTCTCCTGATATTATAGTGGTTTTTTTGTAGGTTATCCAAGTGTGATGTTGAGTTTACGCGTGTGTTTGGCCTTGATATTGCAGCATAGTTATCGTGTGCTATTTTTCGTACATGTGGTGCAAAGTGTGCGAAATTTTTATTTTCGTTTTTATTCGTTTCTTTAAAGAGATCACGTGTGAAGTGTCTGTCAAAACTAGAAGACCCTTTGCCACAGTCCGCGCGTATTACTGTGAGGTCTCTGATACATATATCATCTATGTGCATTTCTCTATTTACTTAATTAGTTTTTATTCCTTGTCATTGCAACTGACTGCCCCGCGTTAAGCTGCGAACTGTCAAATAGCTGAAATTGAAATGCGTCACTGCACCAATCGTATATATATATCCAATCCACAATCAACCAGTCACGGCCAGGCTTTGAGCATGCCAAATTGCTTGCCATATGTTTTACATCCTCCTTCTCTGGTCATCGTCACCCATCATGCGCCTCTTTCTTCCCTCTTTCTTCCCCTTCCTCCAACGCAGAGTAGCTGGCTAGAGGAATGTACCTCAGGCCGACCTCTCTGCATTTCGTATCATTAAACTTCTCTCTCTCTCTCTCTCTCAACTAGTCACTCAAAACAGTGCATGCATGAACGCACGTAGCACTTCTATGTGTTGATATCTCGCACTTTGCTGTTGCGTTTGCACCCTCTTAAGCCTCACATTTTGGCTGAAGTGTGTGAACGGAATAGATCCGTGCATATATAAAACAATATTTTATACGAGGAACTTCACCGAAAATCAAGGCAAGGCTGATTGATTTCTTTCGTATAGCTTCGGAGATTTTGGGAACTACTGCGCCAGGGGCTCTTCCTCAAGCTAAAACAATCGTTGAAAGAGTGAAGGATCATAACAAGAAGTGAAATAGCTGCGAAACGCGCCGCTTTGCTCC